>NC_133496.1:9711959-9808345 GCF_025370935.1 Choristoneura fumiferana | reverse complement strand
GACAGTCTCATGTACATTTCGACAACCAAACTAGGACTGACCTGTATTTTAGGGAACAGCGTTGAGATAATAGAAATATTTAAAAAGAGAGAAAAGAGAGAGAGAGAGAAAATAATTATTATGTGTAAATAATTCGACAACAGAAACTATGCATTTGATCGATAAAAAAACAAACAGTGATACAAGATAGCTCGCCTACAAAACTTACATAGCAATCTCTTGTAGTAAAGTATACCTTAATCTATGATAGTGCTGTCTTGATCTTGTTTAGTGTACGTGGTCACATTTTCAATTCAATCAAAGTCAAAGTCTGAATATCTTTATTTAATTTAGGCTATGCTATAACAAGCACTTATGAATGTCAAAAAAATCTACCACCGGTTCGGAAAAACTTCTGTTGAGAAGAATCCGGCAAGAAACTCAACGAGGTTAATTTTTTTAAATATTAGATATCTACTACTATCTAGTCGAAATACGACCAAAAATTCAAAACTTTAAATAAATAACAACAATAGTCATGCTCTTCTGCAATAGTCACTGACTCTTTCAAACTTTAAGCATTATTTAAAATTGTACAATCTGTTTTCAATTTACAATACAGTTTTATGCTTATGGTATATCAGTGTAATTGTAACTTAATTTATTTTTTCGTAGCATTTGAATGAACGACTTAAAGTTGTGGTTGCGGTGAATTTGATAATAATACAATTATCTTTTCGTATCATGGCCAAAACTTACCGGTACCTATATTACAAAAGTTTTTGTTAAAAATGAAATTCTTTATTCAAGTTTTTTGTAATAATATTTGAAGCCGATGTCATTAGCTGTTGAGGGTTTTCTGCGTCGGAGACGATCCTAGCTGAACCACCGGGACTTCACTACCAGATTATTGTGTTATCACCAGATTTACATAATTATCTCCATCCAAAGACAGACGTACCTAACTCAAGCTTCTTTCAATGTCCTGGCTCCCTAAACAAAATATTCTCTTTGTGTCTCGTAGGCAAATTACCCTTTTCTAGGGAAGCACCATTCCTATATGAAAGTTTTACTTTCCCCAGATCGACCTGTGACTTAGGTCGTGATCCAGGCAACTTTCTAGACTTGTGAGGTAAAGGCCGTGGCATGATTGCATCTTCACTGGTTGTTACTGCTACGAACTCATTTTATAAGTTAGCTGTACGTGAGAAATTTGTCGAGCTTATATTTGACGTTAACCCTCGTGCGAGATCCAGAAACTTTTGGAGTAATGAGCTTGGATAAAGGAACGAGTTGAACTTCTCTTTGATTTTAAAGTCCAAGCGCAAGTTATCTCTACAGCATCATCCAATGCCCAAAGAATGATGGGAACTCATTTTGACTCAATTACTATGTATATTAGCTAAGAGAGTTATAGTTAAGTTTCAGAATTAACCATACTCGTGCGTTTCAGTTTGCCATTGTCACATCCATTTATGTAGCTTAGTTGTTTAATATATGAACTATGAGTTTTTTGGAATTTATCTGCCCATCTAAGAAGTATTTTCAATAGTGTCTGTGAAAATTCCATTTTGCATTAGGTATACGTTGAACTGTGGTTCTGAAATGAAATCTGTGTCCAGCCGTTGAAACGTATCATCATGTCAGCCGAAAGACACCCACCTGCTGGACATAGGCGTCCCGCAACGCTCTCCACTCTCAGACCGGTCTTGTGCTTTCCGCATCCAACGCGATCCCGCGATCTTAACTAGGTCGTCGCGAACGCAATTGAAACGTATATTGAATGGGGATAATGACCATATTATCCGAATTTCAATTTAAATAAGAACATTTGGAAGTCTGGATATTTTGAAGGACTTGAAGAAAATATGAGCGCCATCCATTGTTTTACTACGGGTGTTAGTGATAACAAGTGACTGAGTGATAACAGCAAGTGGGGCAAAACGTAGTGACTTTTATTTGCTCAGTTGTACAATTTATGTGTCAATGTTCTGAAACATTTTTTAAATATGACTGTGTATCTACCTTAATTTGCAAAGGCCGTAATTTCAGACGGTGTTTGAATTACTCTGAATTAATTATTTTGTCCCTGTAATTGTTAAATAAATTCAAGCTATTACTTGCATAGACTTTGTCTGAAATAAAAATAATACATTGGTTAATGTTCTAAGTGTACAGTCAAGGGCGTAAATATATATAAGTTACCAAAACGTCTAAAATATCTACCTTTATGCCACTAACTATGAGGTCGATGTATACATACTCGTATATTTGACGCTATGACTGTATAGATATTTATGCCTTCGACTGTACCACGTCAAAGGTGCGATTATATCATGAACCTAATTTCCAGATGTTTTTTTTTACTGAAGTAATCAGCCAAGCTAACCTAACTATCTTTAAATAACTTGTATAAAAAACGGAATCAATTTATTAATTTGACTACAAACTGTGAAAAATTCAGAGCAACGGAACTAAGCTAACAAGTGCACACAACATTACATTTTATTAGGTACTGAATCCTTCCATTTGATAAAATGAACTTATTATTTAAAATACCTAGTAGCCTACGAAGAATTGCAAAAACAAATTCGCCTTCCTCATAAATATTTTAAGCCAATTATTTTAATCAGTCAGTGAAAGACAATATCGCACTGCACTAATCACATTTCAAATTTGACTTAAAGTTCGTGGTACTAAAGTCTGAAATACAAGTTCCAAAGGAATGTACATAATCCTTGTTGGATATTACATTTTCATATTATCATTTATTTTATATGTAAAAATTCATTTGCTAAACAATCCTTAACTCCCATGGGTGCAGTTACACAACAGCCGACCTAAATACAAAATACAATTACAAAGACGTTATTGCTCAGACTTATGGTTAAAAATTAACTGACCCATCAGCACGAGATTTACTAATTTGGTAATACATTACGACCTTCGATGGACCATTTTCGCTCAATTCGTTTTGCTTACGTCCTAATAACGACGAGTATTGCCAGGGTAGAAGGAAAACTTTTCTTTATTAAATATTTTAGCTTTTGAAAAGTTACCTGACTTAATTTTTTGAGGTAACTGACTTTTTATTGAATATTTTTAGCTGAATATTTAATTTCACTATAAGTTAACAAACAAAATTACAGTTATTAAAAAAAAACTGAAATATAACGAGAAACTTGCTGATTATTCCGTCAGTTATATTATCAGAAAATATTGGACAAGTATTTTTCTTTTGTCAATAAAACAAAACATGATGAAGATATATAGCTAGTCAAGGTTCCGTATGACGTCACAACGTGCGACACTTTTTAGCACGGTTTAACGTCACGCACGGGCCTACACTCTCGAACTTTGACGCGCTTCATCTATCTCATTTTTTGTTAGATTGTCAAAAAAACTTGTTCAGCATTTATATTTCTAACTAGCCGTAACCCGCGACTCCGACCGGGCAAAATTCGTAAATCGCTATCCCGCAGGAACTATTCAATTTTCTGGGATAAAAATTCCTATGTCCTTCTCCGGGTTTCAAACTATTTATATTCCGAATTTCATTTATTTCGGTTCAGGTGTGGAACAAACAAATGAACCAACAAACAAACAGACTTACAAACTTTCGCATTTATAATATTAGTAGGAAGTAGGATGATCAAACTGACGGACTATAAAAAATTAAATTAAATTACTTACCTATGAAGTTTCATCGGGTAGTTACCCAGTGTAATTGCAATCCCACCCAATGTATTCGTAGGTAATTCCAATCACTAAGTAATAAACAATAGAAAATCGCAAACGGAGCGGTAGATCCGAAACCTTTACTGCAACATTTGTAGCTGGAAAGTGTTTAAAAACCATTGATCACCTAAAGCACCTTCTGTCATGCTTTTACATTTAAAATAAAAAAACCGTTGAATTTCTTACCTTTAAAGGTAAACTTTTAACGGTAACAGTAAATCTACCATGATATTTTTATGTCTACACTGGCAACACTACATTGTGAATTCAAGACAGTGCAGTGTTTTGTAACAGTTCCAGTCACTTTGGAACACCGTTGCGTGCCACAAAGAACTATATCAGTTTAATGTGTTCTCTGGAATTCATTGACATTGTGTGCCATAAAAATGTTTGATTTGAGTGTTTGTAATAAAATGATACACTAAATAATATTTTACTGTCTATTCAAGTAAATCTCGTGCGGCTTTTGTTATCATCAAAGCCGTAATAGATTTATTTATATAGATGGTATAACATGCGACTCTTTTGTGTGATCTTTGGTATTTTTTTTATTATTTTTTAACTGTCGTGGTGTTTTTTTCGTGGAAATTGCTTGTACAATGGTGGTTCAGTTGGTTTTCTTGGTATCCAATATTATTGTTGTCTTTCTGCTATTGTGAGTGTCTTTGTGGCAACATCCACAATTCTTCATAAAAAATAAAAAATATCATAAGTAAACATCTCGACGTCGAGGTCCTTCATGTACCTAAGATAATTTTTCATCTGATTCAGTATTTCCCGTATTAGGGGGTGTTGATTTGTTGTAAGCGGGTGGGTACGCAAAACGAAAATTTAAGTTGAAATTGATCTATGTACCTACGGGCTTAGGTTACAGATTCTAGGGGTCCACTGGTCATGCTACTAAGAGGTCGGCTATTAAGAAAGTTAAGAAGGGGTAAAAACTAATGCTACCATAAATGTGTCTAGATGCATATGGATGGATTTCCGTAACCCAATTGGTAAATGGCGCTGCTTTTTTTAGCTGTTTTTGGGAAAAAAACATGAACCATATTGAGATGAATACGGCTGAATGACTTTGACAAAAACATTTTTTTTTCGTGAATTTAAGCTAATACTCGTACCACCGGAAGGGAAGGACAAACAGTTTACAATTGTAATACTTATCTAAAAATTCTTCTCTTTCCAGATCGCTCTCCTTCTGGCAGGCATAATCGCTCTGAAGAAAATTATGGCACAGAAGAGTGGTGGCGGCCATGATAGTGGCTGGTCATCTGGTGGTAGCAGCGGTGGTGGGGGCTGGGACCGTCGCTCATACAACGATGTCTCTGAACTCGCATATTCTGCCTACAAGAAGGACTAACTTGATATTTAAGTCATTTTTCTAGTACCTCATTTGTTTTGTTTATATTGAATCAGTTCCTGTCAGTTCTCTTTTACTTGTTTAAGATATTTTCCCAGTTTCTGATTTTGTTAAGTTTCTGTTTTTAAGTTTTTTTGTGTGGTTGACAACGTTTTTTAACTGGCTCAGGCTTACATAGAAGATTAATAGAGGTAGATTTTTACGTGTTTAAGACAGGCCCTTTTGTGGATGTCATTTTTTTTTGTTTTGTGTTGTTATTTTATTTTTGTCTTATGATTGTAACAAGTAAAGGTTATGTTTCACGAAAATATGAAATACAATCTTTGCAAGTCGACAAACTTTCATAGATTAATGTTTATTTGTTTTTCCTTTCAATAACTTTTCACAATTTTACTGCTCAGTATCACCTCATTTGTTAAGTTTTAGTTTCACGGGTCAATGTTTCATATTTTTGTTTTTTAAGTCCGTGATATTTTTTTATTTTGTTGCCCACCTCTTGAAACATGTGACTCGTTTGTTTTTATTTATGTATGAAATGCTTTAATTTTAAGAGATAAATTAGGTACTAAACTCGATTGTCTTTCATAAAGGACAATTTAAAGTACTTTATATTTAAAGACCTTATTGTAATTTATTTATTATAGACTTAAGAAATGACTGTCCTGTGCCGAAATACTCATCATGTATGTTATGTTGTCGTTATTTTGGATAAAATATTTTTAGAGAATCATTATTTTATATTCTTGAAGTAATGTGAATAATGCCTGCCTGTACACAAATAATAATTTTAAAATAATGCTACATGCGTTTTTGGGGTTTTATCGTTATTTTGTAATTTATTTGTTTATTGCGCTCTGAATTTTTGAATAAAACTGAAAATTAATGAGTTTATTTTTTACAGTTTCCTTGGACGTATACAATTTTAACAGTTGTATCATAATAATATTATAAATAATGATACAGATGTTTTTTATTTTCGTATTATATGTCATGGAAGCAGATACCATACGAGATAATAATTAAAAATAATATAAAATAACCTACATTAGTGCATTTTTAACTGACTTCTAAAACGGTGGCTCGCTATTCGTCGGATGGTTATTTAATATAGAACGAGCCGCATTAATATGTTTTATTTATTAATTTTATTATATTTAGTTCACTTTCATTTTCATTTAATTTGCCTATTCCCCATCACCTTCGGCCATCGCCATTAACTTGTGATTTTCTCTCTGTATACCTATTTTTATATCGCTTGCTATTAAATTAATCGTAACTAAAAATATATTACTGATATTGGACTAAAATATTTAGAAAACCAGGCCCCTATACTGAATTCAAAAAGTAACGAGGCATATCCCTTCTCAACTAGAATAACAAGTATGATCCGGTGTATGGGAAACAAGGGTTCACTGGATCTAGATAATATTAGGACCTAGTGCGCAAAGGAACCTGAATAATGCTGCGAATTAAAGGCTGTAGCAGTACTTATGAGGGCTATCGCGTATGAATTCGCCGCTAGAGGCGCTAGTGTAGCGTGAAGTCTCCGAATGTCAAATCTCATAGTTTTTGGGTGAGCTACGCGGGTTTATTTATAATTAGAATATTTTTGTGAATATTTTGCTTTAAGTACCTGAAATTAATTATGGCAATTATGCGTTACGGGGCAATGAATGGCTGTGTTTTGAGACAGTTTTGTCTTTCGGAAATATTTGTCCTCCCTTTTGTTCTGAACAAAACGGGGCTACGCAACACGGTGGTTGCTCGATATTTTTATGGTATGGTTTTAAGGTGAATTAAATATGATTTTAATCTAAACTTTGTTTTCACGCCCGTAATAACAGACTTTGAAAGCCACACTTAAAAACCTCACGCAACAGTGGCGCCATCTAGAAAGGAAAAAAACGATAGCCCTCATTGCGTTATGGGTCGTAACTCTGAGTCATAATCGTAGTAATCAGTAATCAATAAGGGGTCGCAGAGAGTCGCAAATCCTACATAATTAGGGAAATAAAAACTTATACTAGTCCTATCCTACTTATATTATAAATGCGAAAATTTGTGCGTGTGTATGTTTGTTACTTCTTCACGCTAAAACGGCTGAACGGATTTAGATGAAATTTAGTGCATAGATAGCTGAACGTCTTGAATAACACACAGGATACTTTTTATCCCGATATTCCTACGAGATTGGGATAAAATCTCGACATAACAACCGCTGCGCTTAGATAAGAGTCATGAAATTTGGTATGTAGGTAGCTGGACGTCTGGAATAACTCATAGGATACTTTTTATCCCGATATACCACGGGTTAGGGATAAAATCTCGAAATAACAACAACACAAATAAGTGTCAAAAGTGTCAGGCCGCTGAGTGTTGCTCCGAAGACGAAGGGCTACGGATTAGCCTGTCGAGCTAAACTCGATTTAGTTCCGATATTTTAACGGGATAGGTATTTCATGTTCAAATTTCAAATTTGGAGTTGAAATAAAAACATTTTGTACCAACCAATCTGTTTTGAAGTCTTGCACGATGTAAATTGTGCGAACCCCCACCGGAATAGCGAAAATTCGCGTACCCACTTGAGAACCCGGGGCAAAATCTGGTATGTAATAAATAAATAGCATACTTTAGTATCACAAATAAATAAATAACAAACTAGAGTCATAAATTGGTTTTAGCAGGGTTGCATAATTATTTATTCCGATTTCCCAGGGATAATAAAATTTGAAATTTCAAAGTAGAGTCATGACGTTTTTCAGTTGTTTCAAGATCACTTAAAAACGGCGAAGCACAACTGACAAGAACAAATTACCAGTGTAGAGTTAGATATAAATTATGTGGAATGCTTGTTGGGGTCTCTGATGTTTTTAGTTATTTAATTAACAGAATGATTTAAAATATCGCGGTCAAATAAAGGTACGCGGAACAAAATCTGAAAGTTAAATCATAAAATTGTTTAAATAAAGTTTATTCGTTTATTAAGTTTATTGGAACAAAACAAATTTTGTCAAAAATGTCAGAATAAAAATGTGTACATAACTGAGCTTGCATAGCGTGTTACCTTAAAGATTTTTGAGTAGTGATTACAGCGCCATCTATTCTTTACTCTTGGAACTTCGTCAATTTTAACGGCAGTACTGTACTGAACAAAAGAGGTGCCCTCTACACGGAAATCATAACATGATGTTTGCTTAGATCTTTTTACTCAATGTCAAAGGAAGAAATACGATGTAAGTTAGTTTATTGTACTTACAGACGAAAGTTTAATTAAATCATTCATTTACCGGTAGGTATTTGTAACAGTTCTTACAGAAGAAAATTGGGTAGTAACAAATCGTCACTACTTAAAAAAACTCGTACCTCAAAATAGATAATTCTGAGTGAACCTTATGAACATTGTGTCAAGGTAGTGATGAAATGTCATCCATTATACATGGATGATATTGTAGATTTGCCTTTTATATTTCAAACGATAAACGAGGATCTCAAAATGAATGAATCAATGAATCAATATCAATCGTTTTCAGTTTTTACTGTACGTAGGCCACCAATTAGTAGGTCATTATCCCCCGACGCAAAAAGAGGGGTGTTATAAGTTTCACCGCTATGTGTGTCTGTGTCTGTGTGTCGGTCTGTGGCACCGGAGCTCTTAAAAGGGTGCGATTTAGGTGCGGTTTTTTTTAAATTTGAAATCAGGTTTTCTAGCGATGGTTCTTATTTTATCTTTACACTATTAGCTAGTTTGAGTAAGTTTATTTGTTGTTTGTCAGACCAGTGATTGAGAAATACATACACGTTTATGTGTTTTCGTAGGTTTTAGTAAATTACAGTCATCATCATCCTTTAGTTCCCACGCGGGCCCGGTGTGGATTGGGAACTTCACAATCACCATTGAATTGCTTCGCAGGTTTGTGCAGGATTCCTCACGATGTTTTCCTTCACCTTAAAGCTCGTGGTACATTTCAAAATGTAATTTCGCACATGAATTTCGAAAAACTCGGTGGTGCGAGGGGTATGAACCCACGATCCGCTGCTTCAGAGGACATAGGTCAAACAACTCGGTCACCACGGCTTTTCAAGAGAATTACAGTACTGAATAATTATATCTAATGTAATATGTGCACTCTAAGACGGTCAACGGCGTCGCGGCAGACCGAGACGGAGGTGGCGGGACGACCTGTACCCTAGTGTTATTTTTCGATTACAAAATACGTCTCGATCGCGTTCGCGTAAAATCTCAATTTGTATGGAAACACGAACATCGCAAACGTTCCGCTAGAGCGCTGTTCGTGCTTCCATACAAATTGAGATTTTACGCGAACGCGATCGAGACGTATTTTGTAACCGAAAACTTACACTAAGGTCACTGCATCCCCTACGAAACTCGAAACTCAAAGTTCGTATCGTACCGTCCCTCTCGCTCTCGTATTAAATAGTATAAGTGGCACAGGGACGGTACGATACAAACTTCGATTTTCGAATTTCGTAGTAGCCCCTCTGGTTGTTACTACGAAGTGCAAAATTCGAACTTCGGGTCTTGCCGTCCCGCTGACACTTACATTATTTAAAACGAGAGTGAGAGGGACGGTAGACGATACAAACTTCGAGTTTCGTGTTTCGTAGTAGCCTCTCTGGCCTTGTACTAAGAAGTGCAACATTCGAACTTCTTATCTTGCCATCCCGCTGATACTTAAGTATATTATTTAAGGATGGGAAGGAAGGAGGGAGAGGGACGATACGATACGAACTACGATTCCCGATTTTAGAATTTCGAAGTAGACTCTGGACGCATTCAGAACTGACTTGCAAGACCTAGTTACCCATTGGGGAAGTTGGAATTCCGAGGGAGAGGGCTTTGCCGTTGACTTTAGCACAGAAAATGGCTAGATGTCTAAAAAATACCCATGCGGTAAAATTTTACTTAAAAAAAATATAGTTTTCAGCAATTAATTTTGTTTACGGATTGAGTTATAAAAACAAATACCTATTGTACTCAGCAACACAAAGTTTATAAGCGGTTTTTTTTTTCAGTCCCACTTATATTATAAATGCGAACGGTTCTAAGTCTGTTTGTTTGTTTGTTACGTTATCATGTCTAAGCAGCTGAACCAATTAAGATGAAATTTGGTATACAGATAAATCGAGTCCCAGGGAAGGACATTGGATAGTTTTATCCCGAAAAATTACATAGTTCCCGCTGGGTAGCGATAAACCAATCCTACGCGACGGAGTCACGCCAGCTAGTTAATTATATTTTGCCTCGCATACTGCCCAACTACTTTGGCCTGTTCTGATAGACGTACAGCATTAATCGGATTGATTTAACTCTTTTAACAGCACATTACATGCAAAAACAGGAACTGGCCAAATTTTTTCAATTAATTAATACGGCGCGATGTGGAAGTAAAGGCTTCCGTCCATGCATACGTTGCGCTGCACGCTAGTATTCACGCACGACTAGAAACAAACGATAGAGTTAACACTTGCGCAGATTTATAAGAGCTTCCTTGATCGAAATAAGTTTTTAGTAAAAATTTCATTTTCAATACAGGCTTTTTTCGCTGACTGTACTTTTGTCGCCTTTACTTGCATGGTCACCCAAACTACATTTGCATACCAAATTTCAAGTTAACCATTAACCGTTGAAGAGTTCTGTGTTGCGAAGAAGATCCTGGCCGTTTAGGATGTCAGTACCAGATTATTGTATTGTCACGCAATTTACATAGGTATCCCATATTTCAAGTCAATCCGACTACTGGAAGTTCGTCGAATTTAATTTGCAAGATTTGACTACAGACAGACAGACAACGGGACAGGTGAAACTAAATGAAAGCTAGTAACTTGTAAAAAAAATGTTCTATATCCTCGTGAGTCCTCGCGTACTTTATAAAAAATTAAATTAACTCTCAGAATAACAGAAGAATGTAGTCACTTAAAAATCAGGAAACTTACTCGTACAAAGGGGCTACTACGACTTTGGAAAATCGAAGTTCATATCGCACCGTTCCTTTCACTCTCGTATTAAATAATATAAGCGCCAAGGGGACTGCAAGATACCAAGTTCGAATTTGGCACTTCGTAGTATAGGGCCAGAGGCCGTATGGCCTAACGTTTCTGACTCTCGCGATCGCAATCAAATGACAAATTTTGCATACAATAACTGTCATTTGATTGCGATTGTGTGCGCCAGTAACGTTAGGCAATACGGCCTTAGGTTCTCAGAAGGCGTATGAATAGTTTTGAGAAAGTTTGAATGGGATATATATTATGTGGTTTCACAGTGAAAAACTTATGGACGAATGGAGAACTCTAGGTTACGTCTGCGATTTTTAACCCCCGACGCAAAAAGAGGGGTATTATAAGTTTGACCGCTATGAGTGTCTATCTGTCTGTCTGTCTGGTTTTTTTATTTGAAAGCAGGTTTCCTAGCGATGGTTCTCAGGCAGGTTAGGCCGTTTTTGAGATATTGAACTTTGAAGTTACAAAGTCAGGGGGTTTCCAACTTTTTATGTGATATGATGATTACGTTATGTAATGTAAATATCAAAAAAGTGTAAAATAAAACATTAAATTAAAAAAATCAAAAACCCGACTGCCAAAACTAAAAGGAAGAAAATAAGCCTAGTGTTCTAGAACTCTGTTAAGCAGCTAATTTAAAGTTCAACAGTCAGGGCCCGTTTAAATCGACGCTCAAAAACTCTTAGTAATGGGTCCCGACTGTTGAACTTTAAATTAGCTGCTTAACAGAGTTCTAGACCACTTATTTTCTTCCTTTTAGTTTTGGCAGTCGAGTTTTTCGATTTTTTTAATTTAATGTTTTATTAACTGTAATGCTGTATTTTTTTATTGATAAATAAATAAATTATAGTGAACAGAATACTTTCAAGTTTTTAGTTAACTATTTAATTAATACCTTACATAGGTACTCCACTTAAAAATTAAAAAAAAAAACAATGTATGTAAATAATAATGTCACTGTAATACGAAAACACGACAGAATCCTAAACGCAAAATGCATCTAAAATAATACATTGTGTTTAATAAATTCATCGATAAAGTCGCCAGTGTGAAACTACAGCGCAAGTAAATGACAATTGGCATTCGCGTTTCAAGCGCAACGCGTGAGAAAACCTTTTTATGCGCAAACGCATCAATTTGTATGTCACAAAATAATGTTAATACCTCTATAATAACAAGAACAAGTTAAGTACCTAAGACTGAGTTATTTTAAAAAGTGTAATTTTATGTAAACAAACTTCAGCTGCCAAATTTGTGTCCCGCAACCAACGACTTTTTTGGGTAATTTTTGACTAGTACAATATCTTTTAGGGTGATCGAAACTAGTAACAAAAATTTACTAATCACGAGTACTTAGATACGCGATATGGCGCGCAGGGCGTTTGACGGGTTAACTTGCAATGAATGTATGTATGTGCGGGTCAAGTCTTGCAAGTTGAATTTGACCTAATTCCAGTGGTTTGTTTGACTTGAAATTATGTCTTAATCTGGTGACAATACAATGATCTAAATATATAGTGACATCCTGGTGGCCCAGTGAGGATCGGCTCTGCAGGACAGAACTCCTCAACGTTTAATGGCATCGACTTGAAATTTGGTACGGAAGTATGACAATATAAGTAGAGTCAACAGAAAGTACAGTCGGTTTTGCAGGTGGTTGGACCTTGTGCAAGGTCCGCCCGGATTGCTACCACCATCTTGCTCGCTAATCCTGCCGTGAAGCAGCAGTGCTTGCACTGTTGTGTTTCGGCGTGGAGAGTAAGACAGCCGGTGAAATTACTGGCACTTGAGGTATCCCATCTTAGGCCTCTAGGTTGCCAACGCATCTGCGATACCCTTGGTGTTACAGATGTTTATGGGCGGTGGTGATCTCTTACCATCAGGAGACCCACTTGCTGGTTTTCCATCCAGTCGAATAAAAAAAACATCAATAAAGCTTGTATTAAAAATGTTTTTATTTAATCAAAAAACTTTATTTCTTATTATGAGAGGGACAAAATCTTACGTCGTTTGAGTTCTAAATAAAAATACAATTGCTACATATAGATATAAATAAACAGGATTTCAGTAGTTTCAGAGAAGAGAAATTAATCGAACAATCGATTACAATATACTGTAAGGCCTGCCTTAAAAAAAAACACTACCTGTAGTGTTTTTTTTTAATTCCTTCTTTCATTATGCCTAGTCTAAGAGTTACGAATGCAGCATACGTCAATAAAATTGTTTAGCGAGGTTGCTTGATAATTTAATTTTAGCCGTTGGGTTTGCTGTCACTTTTGATTTTCCTCAAAAAACGGCGATGCGCGACTGACAGTACAAATTACTAGTATACGAGTAGAGTTAAAAACTGAGCAGAATTACTAACTTAACATAATTTACGTTTTGTTTAATAATTAAACGTTAAATAAATGCAATAAACTAACTTTAAATTTAAAAAATGGTACTTAGGGTGTCGGACGTATTGGGTACTGCCTTTTCGCAACGTAACGTTTGGCAACCTAGTTCATTTCGCAACTTTTCATTTCGCGAACTCTTAAACTGTAAATATTTCAGGATTTATTTCAGGGTCATCGTGTAAAACCCTCTAGGTAAGGTTAGGTTAGTTTTATAAAAATCCTGAAATATTTACAGTTTCAGAAATATTAAACAGTTGTGAAATGAAAAGTTGTGAAATGAAACAGGTTGCCAAGCGTTATTTGCCGAAACATTAGTAAGCCCGGATGTATGCAGTAGTAAATATTTAATTAACATCTTGTATAAAGTCGAACAAAAAGTGATGTTACTAGGGATGGAAACAACAACATTAAGCACCTCGGTTTTCGTAGAAATTATGAATATTATTTATATTAAAAAAACTGGGTTCCGTGGGT
This sequence comes from Choristoneura fumiferana, assembly GCF_025370935.1. NCBI lineage: Eukaryota > Metazoa > Arthropoda > Insecta > Lepidoptera > Tortricidae > Choristoneura > Choristoneura fumiferana. The sequence goes on along the minus strand of NC_133496.1, from coordinate 9,794,377 downwards.
TAGTTCCTATCTAACAGAACATCATAGATATAAACTAAGAAGAAATTTACTTCAATAACAGACTTTTTTTTTTTTTTAAATTTATTTACTGATTTATGTTATACAAAAAAATACAATTATACTTTGCCAACAAACTGCAAAACAGTTTGTTTGTTGTTTGAGTGGGATATTGTATGGATGTACAGACTGACAGACCGACTGACATAGCAAAACTATTAGAGTTCTGTGTAGAACTACGGAACCTATAAAAATGGTGAAAGTTACATTTTCTCACTGAATTTGAAATACGAAATTAAATTTACTTACTGTACTTTTATGCTGACTATAGATTAAATAATATAAGAAACATAAAGCTAGTTTATTCTTTATAATACATCATACCTACGCTAGTTTATTCTTTATAATACATCATACCTACGCATGAAATTATTCCACGCGATTATTTATATTTTTTGCAATTATTTTTATTACAATACATAATAATTATGAAACATCGATGCATAATACTAACATAATTGTTCGCTTAAAGTAGGTAATATAAGATAACAGTAGCTATATAATTATGAAGTAATAAGTAGTAAGTAAGTAGATTTTAGGTAAATCAACACATTTTATTTGGGATTTAAAGTAAAATAAGTTTTTATCCAAAAGGGGACGAACTTAACTCCTTATCCCCTGTTTGACTATCCAAAGATTAAATTTATTTGACAGATAAATGTGATGCTGTCTCTGTTTGTTTTGTTCGAATATTTTGAGACGGCATCACATTTATAATCCGTCAAATAAAATTAATCAATGGGTGGGGAAACAGCCCCTTAGACTGTAAACGAAAGGAGGACCCTGGGTCATGTTGTCTATGTTGTCGATTTGCGATCGCATTCGCCATCTCTTTCTACCCTCGTCTTATACCGTGTGATAAAAAGAAGTAGTGAAAACAATTGTGATCTGTGCGTTACACAATAAGTGAGCAGCCTGGCGTGACTTGGCATAGGACGCACTTCTCTACACTACGAGGCTCAGCCTTTGGGTAGAATAAGGATTCGCCAGACTCCGACGCCCTGAACGGCATAGAGCTGATTTTCCCCCATCATCACCAGTCGGAAGACGTCCACTTTTGAACAAAAGCCTTACCCTTAGAATGCCATAATGAACGACAACACGCCACTTGCATGTCGTCAGTCTTTCTAGTGGAGGCCTGTCAAAGAAAGAAAAGTTTAAAAAAAAAGTTTTCCGGTCTTCCGGTTCTAACATTAATACATACTCATCATCATCATCATCATCCCAGCCTATATATGTCCCACTGCTGGGCACAGGCCTCCTCTCAGAACAAGAGGGCTTGGGCCGTAGTTCCCACGCGGGCCCAGTGCGGATTGGGAACTAATACATACTACATACTACAACCTCTTTAATACAAACCTACCCCCATTGTAAACCTGCGAGCACAGCCAACAATTAGTTAATAATATAATGGGATATGACTTTTGATTTATTTACGTAAAGACGGTTCTAAATGACTATTATATATGTCGGCGGCCGATCGTAAAATCCGCCAGATCACGAAATTCCTAGGCATATCGTGAAACGCCGCCATTTCATGATATGCCTAAACGTTGGCCAGGCATATCACGATGTGCCTGAGAAATAATACGGCAGATCGATTAGAGCAACGCATTCGTCGATATTCCTAGCTCTATACCGGGCACATCGTAAAATAGTTTCTTTTTTGGCCACTGGTGGCGCTGCGTATGCAATGGCGGCCGTGACCAGCTGACCGGTCGTGTTTGTTTAGCGCGTGAAAAATGTCGGCGTTTCAACAAAATGATCCTTAAACCGAAACTAGTGATTGAATTCAAAATAGAAGTGCAAAAAAAGCTTTTGAACATCAGCTCCGTTCTTTTTATGTAAATCAAAGGGATTCTGTGCACAATATGAAAAAACCATGGACGTTTGCCCGTATTTTAGAGGTTAGTATTTTGTTGATAAATAAAGTATTCACTAGTTGTTATTTATTTATATAGAAAAATTTAGGTACGACGCGCGAAGCGAGGAGTGATTAGTATTAATTGTGATTACGACGCACGAGCCGAGCGAGCGAAGCGAGCGTGCCGCGGCAGCGGCCGGCGAAGTGCCACAACCGATATGGCGGCGTTTCATAATATGCCTAGGAATTTCATGATCTGCCTAAACTGGCCAAATCATGAAATGGCGGCGCTTCATGATGTGCCTAGGAATTTCATGATCTGCCTAAACGTCACTAGGCAAATAGCGAAACGGTGAGTTTTGAACGCTATGGCGGATGTCCCTTAGCCAATTCATGAAATGGCGGCATTTCACGATATGCCTAGGAATTTCGTGATCTGGCGCATTTTACGATCGGCCGCCGACATATACATTGACTGAGTTGTGTAAGATTGATTTTTAATCACTTCCTATCCAGTATCCCCCCTACGTCAGTGAATACTCGAAGGGGTATTTCACATAGGATAGGGGTGGTAGGACCTTGTGCAAGGTCCGCCCGGATTGCTACCACCATCTTGCTCGCTAATCCTGCCGTGAAGCAGCAGTGCTTGTACTGTTGTGTTTCGGCGTGGAGAGTAAGACAGCCGGTGAAATTACTGGCACTTGAGGTATCCCATCTTAGGGCTCTAGGTTGGCAACGCATCTGCAATACCCCTGGTGTTTATGGGCGGTGGTGATCTCTTACCATCAGGAGACCCACTTGCTCGTTTGCCATCCAGTCGAATATAAAAACATCCACGTAGCACATCCTGACCCCACAGGTCCCATCCAGATCGCCGAGGAAGAAGGTCAACAGCTCCAACAGTACCAAAGAACGAGCACTCAACATTGAAAAAAGCCACATAGATGTCGCTAGTGCTGCTGCTTAAGTAGCAAAGTAGAAATAAGCAACCTGAGATATGTATGCATAGGAAAAATTCGTGTCTTGATTCCTGTCCAGCAGTGGTGTAGGGGTTATAGCACGCAGCACGGATTGCTGAGGACCTGGGTTCGATTCCCAGTGCTGGTCTCTTTTTCTGGTTTTTCTGTGCATCCATGTCTCAGTTTGTATTTTCGATATTAAAAGACATTGACATTGAAATCATCCACGTAACTCGTTTACAGTAGCGTTCATTCATCACTAGAATAAAATAACTAAGTACCTATTTAATTGGCTACATAACAGTGATCGTAATTGCACACTTGATATGCTTGGATTTTTGAAAAAAAAAGAAAACAGAAATCACGAGGTCACGCAAACGTATTCATTAGGTAGATACTCACAAGTTTATTAGTTTCATGCATCAGCTTAGCAAAGAGATATATATTACTTGAGCTCGACATTACATAGGCAAAGAAATGTGCACGTCTAACTCATAACGATACGTGTGTCGTAATTGACTAGAATTTACGCCGTTCATCCGCGCAGAAACGAACGAGGATTGACTCCATCCTATTTCTACATCTAATGCCTAACATTTCTTTCCTATTTCTCTCTGGTGTTGAATATAAAATATATATTTTTTGTACAAAAATAATTTTATATAGGTTTTTTTGCTTAAAGTAATTTTTGATAACTTTTTTACATCCAAACTACATTTTCCGTACCAAAGTTCAAATCGATACCATTAACCGTTTCGTTCTGTAGAGATGATCAGCATTATATGTTTAGCCACCAAATTTACCCTTAAGCCAAATTACAAGTCAATCCGGCCACTGACAATGGGTAAAATGAACTTGCAAGATTTGATGTAAAAAACGGGGCAAGATAAAGAGAAGCTTATTTAAATTAATTAGGTTAGTTTTCATTGACAGAATAAAATGCCTTTTCTAACAAAAAGCCATCAGTCCTGCGAGCAATGTGCAAAGTATAAGTAGAGTCATTCACGATGACTCATGCCGTGTTTCTTATTGCAATATGGTTAATGTCTAATTTTGACAAAATCACGCTCTTCGTGGATGGCACTAGGTGTGTGTTGTTTTAATTCTAGAATCACTAGGGATGCATGGGAATTGCTTGTCTGTGAATTCATCTACGAACAATTCGTTAGTAACCATCCCCGGAAACTATGCATGTTACAATGATAATGCTACAATGGGATCTTTAGCGGGACTTACACTATCTGTATAGAAAAATCCATCTAAATAGGTTCAAACATTATCGCATATTTGATTGACAAATTTTCACACATTTACTATCATTTATAACATTAGCAGCATAATGACTAAAACATAAGGACAGAATTAATAGCAAAGCATTATTTTGTCTTTATCTTTCACTTTGACAATTGCCTGTGCCAGATACAGACAAGACATAATTTTGCTTTCACAGTCCTAGACAAAAAACACCTATACTATAATACTGCCTCTCTTGTATTGCTAATCATATGACGCAATACATCCTAAGAATATGATAGACTTCCTCTTGTAAATGATCTCAGCTTTAGTACATTTTCTTTTGATATTTGAAAATCTTTTTGAGCCTTTATGGTGGTGGTAAGAGGTCAATTTATTAGTTCTAAAAGATGGATTATGACTACTCCCATCTCGTTATTGCAGTAGGTCGAGCTATTTACAGTCAGCAAATGTAATTCCTGGACCACTAAGAACCTGTATCGAATTAATGTAAAATACACTTATGGCATAGATTCTTTAGTAGCGTAGGGATCAAATTGGTTTAAATGCTATACGTAGTTACCAGAGAAGCTAATGTATTGAAGAAGGTAATGTTTTGTTCAATACTTATCGTTATAGTAGAAACTAAAAGTAAAATTGGAATTTCAGAATTAATGCTCCTCCAGTTTATGTCCCAAAATATGACATCAGGTTGACACAACTGTCATCTTTTCGCTTTCATTAACATCATAATTTTACTCAGCTTCAAGCAGATTGAATTAATATCATTTTGATGGCGTTTGGTGAAAAATCACGAGTCAAATTTTAAGCCGTATGCTGCGGCAGCAAAGGTTAACAAAATGTTAGGCATAGGAATTTGGCTACAAATAGGCGTTCCAGAGACCAAATCCCATTAAGTAGTCTAAATAATGACATGATAACAACGTAGCAAATTACCCCAGTATATTGAAGAAAATTGGTCGATCCATTACTAGGCGAGACCAGGCGTGATGGCACCGCGAAGCCCCAGGTTTTATTTTGGTGCCTTTTGATTTTTCGCCCATATCGGAATCGCAACTCAGCAAAGGAAGGTTCCGCGAGTCCGTCCGACCGTGAACGGTCGGGAAAAACGCAAGTTTATACTTACACATGTATAAATATAACGTCTACCAACGATAGTGATTCAGTTTTGCGCGATCGCTTGCAACAAAATGGTGGATCAACGGGCGGGGTGAAATAATAAAACAAAGGAAAGTGAACTATACACAACTGTGCAATCAGTGACGCGTTTGTCTAGTAAAAGTCAATTAATCGAACAAAATGACGCTGCGCTTCAACGTGTGGTGTCATACGACAGTGGTGTTCTTCATATTTGTTTTAACATCAGCTGATAAAGAGTACGAAAATAAACTGACAAAATTATGGTCTTTATCAAGTGCCTCAAATAGTGTTGGAGCAAGGACTGCCGTTGTTAATGTGACCAGTGCATCGATACTGATTCAACCGTCAAGCCAAGCAACCAGGGCTTCCAGGGGCTCTAAGGAACCCTTCAGATACGCCTTCAAGCCGCGGGCGATACCATTGAAGAGAGGAGAGCAGCAGTCTCAAGTTGAAAGAAGTGTTTATTATTCACCGGAAAACAATCGGTACAAGTCAGAAGTTCTTTTCCCCGGTAATTATTTCCAAATTTCCGAAGAGAAAAGTGATGAAAATTCGACGCAAGATGCGTTTGACCCTTTAGAAGGGGGCCCGTTTGAACCAAAGTCAATACCCTTGATGAGGGATCATGAATTTCAGAGGAGATCTTTGGATGTTGAAGAAGAACCCTTAATTGAAAAACCTGACGGATTTTACGAGCCATCTGCTCAGAGGAGATCTATTTCTTGTAAGTAACGTTAACAATTTCGACTTTTTTTCACAGCGACATCTGAAATCTAAAAAAATGTCTTTTCCACTTTACGAACTTGCATAAATTGTATACGAAGCATGTAGACCATAATTGACAGTAATCGCTTTAACAAAGTATTTGCTTACTGTACCGTTTGCATGAAATAAGCTATACTTAGATGTATAAAAGAGTCATATGATAGACTAATTAACTGCACAGCTTAAATCACTAGAGCTAGAGACTTGGAATTGGGCACGCAGGTGAGCAAAGTTTCGGGCATTAACGCATTAACGACACCGCTTGACTCTCACACTTTTATTTTCCAGTTAAATCACGTAATATATCAAATCACTCCATAGTCTTCAGAAAATTTAACACGTCCTACTAAACGTAAGTGCCTATCGCATTTTCCGTGCAATCGGTTGACCTCCTTATCATCTCACACCATACACTTCAAACACCACGTGACCTACTTTTAAATTTATCAACTCTTTAAAATATCATAGTTCTCTCAGGTCCATTATCTTCAAAATTTCCAAACTCTTTCCCCAAAACTGCATTTTATCCTAATTGCCAATTTACTAGTGACTTCACATGCTAAGTACTATCATTTTCTACCGCTGTTTTCGCTGAATCACCATCGCTCTTGACAAGTCCCTAAATTTCAGTGCCACAACCTGTAATTTTTTCCGCTTGTCGATTTTAACGTAAATGCATATACAACAGCTTCGCGTGGTCAACTGAACCAACAGGCGGTTTCGCTCCACTGCACGTAATTGCAATTCCTAGTGAAATAATGGAAACAGAACATTTGATAGTTAATGATCGTTCATTGTAATTACGGATCGATTGGTTCGTTGACTTTGATTCCGTTAAATTTTTGTTTGTATCCATTAATTACCTCAATGCAATTACTGGCTGTTACTTCATCGAAATGTAAGAGGTCATTAGCTTCTATGATATTTATTTAATAGGAGACTAGCTCATTTCGTGATTTATATTTATTAGCTTACAGGAATTATATTTCTTCACTTCATGAATAACTGTCTGTTTCTGTGAGTTTATAAATGTCTACATGACGTCGCAAGTTTTATCAAAGTATGAATAAGTTAAAACTTAGCCGGTAGTGGTAGTCTAAATTAGTAATTGTTATGATTATAAAAATACATACTTGATTTAAATTCAATACTTAAGTAGGTACTCTTCTTTCGAGAATTTCTGTTTGGTCACTAAAACGATAAAGATAATTATTTAGAAAACTAAAAAGTTATACACACGCAAAAGGATGCGTGTAGATCTATCTAAATGATGAAAGCGCAATCTTAACACCAACAGAGATAGGCTAACAATCTTGTTAATTATCACGATCCATACGCATGAAACTATTATAACTAGTTATTAAACATAATTATAAATTATGGTGTTTTTTTCTACTTCGCAGCTTCGTCAATCACATAATATACTTATACATGCAATGTCTTAATAATAACGTCATGTACGTTCATATAAACAATACAAATGTCCATAAAGCATTGCACTTTACCATATCAGATAATAGATTTTAACACGCAAAAGCGATCTCTTCTAGAGATTTTGACGACCAGATAGCCTAGTGGTTCTAACCTGACTACGAAGCTTGAGGTCCCGGGTTCGATTCCCGTGTCGTGGCAGATATTTGTATGAAAAATACGAATGTTTGTTCTCGGGTCTTGGGTGTTTACTATGTATTTAAGTATGTATCTATCTATATAATTATATTTATCCGTTGCTTAGTACCCATAACACAAGATTTGCTAAGCTTACTTTGGGACTAGGTCAATTGGTGTGAATTGTCCCGTGATATTTATTAGCCACTTGGCAGTCTTAAGTGTGCGACCAATATGCCTCAAACCGCCCGGGTTTTTTATCGACGGGCGCAACGCGCGGCGCTTCCACAATTTTCTAACTACAAGGTTTTGAATTAAGAAAAAATACTGTGACGTTAATTAATGTTTACTCATTCAAGTACTATTTATATAATAATAGCTTATAATATAAGATTTGTGCACAAAATCAAGGTTAAAATTTACGAAACTAAATTATCCACGGACAGGTTGAAGCATTTTGGTTTTGGATACCATGGTGTCGTCGGACTGTCAAGTGGGTAGGAGGTTTATGTTAAAAGAGAAGTTAAATCTCCGTTGCAAAAATATTAGTTAATTTCGTACTTTTAAATTGTCGTCCCACATTGGATACTTATACGGAACCATTAATAATTACTTAGTGACATTGAACTACTTACACAATAATTAACGATTTAACTAATCATAAACTGTCAGTTCTGTTTTTAATTAAATCATAATTTTATCAGTCATTGCTGATTTATTTATTAAGTTTTGGTTTCATATAAAAAAAAATTAAGGCTAAAAGCTAAGGATCAAGACACTAGCATTCATTTTTTTACAATTAAATTAGAATTCAAAGATTTTTTTAGGAGTTGAGTTGCTTTAGAGTTCAAAGACACTCAGTTGCTTTTTTTTACTTGTTTTTAGTTTTTACAAATTATAATAATATATTTATATTATATTATAATTACAATTTTATAATGTAACGTTGTGCTTACTTTCATGACTCGAACTGCAAGAGATCCGATTAATCTGGCAATCAAGACAATATTTTAGCATTTTCAGTGTAGCAACAGCTACTTTCAGTTTTATTTAGACTTTCCGCATAGTCCTTTGGTTGTTACCCACTCTGGGCTTGTTTTCCGTACCGCCAAGGTGACAATAAGGTTCTAAAAAGGAGATCAGGGCGTGCGGTCGGGAAAAATCCAATACGAATGACTGAGAAAAGGAGAAGGAGCACAAAGAGGGCTCAGAGAGTGCCGGACTCTCAACGACTAAAAAACCCGGCTGCACATCCCGAAAATCCTTACCCTGGTATACTTATATTCAATTATATTGATTTATGTCACACTTAACATTTTTTTCCCATTGCAGACCTTTTAGGCGGTTATGATGATGAAGACGCAGACGACGACGATGATGCGGAAGGTGAATATGAAGTCGAAGAAGATGGTGACAGCACAAAAAACTCAAAGCACAAAAAACCACACAGCACACATAAGCTGAAGAAGTATAAACATAAGAAGTTGACCAAGTATATGATGCCGCTCCTCCTAGCCTACAAGCTGAAATATTTTGCAATGGTCCCGATTTTGATCGCTGGTTTAGTACTGCTAGTTGGAGCAACAGGCTTAGCCGGGTTCTTCTTCGCGTTGTTTACTGCGGTCATGGGCTTACAAAAAACTTATTAAATTTTTGTACTTTAATAAAGTCGACGATCACTCCGAGTTGCCATCAAATCGTAAGCAAATTCATTCTTTAAATCTCTTAGGGACACAATTCGATTCTGCGTGTAATAATCATTGGACAACGGATGGTTATTGCGCGCATTTTTACGAATACAAATATGTTCATCCACCGATGTCTGAATAGGCAGAACTTCTCATATTTTTTCTTTTTCTTAATTCTTAATTATAATAAGAAATTACTTTTTATAAAACAATGTCTCTGTCGTTATTTTTATAAGTGCTCGCGCTGTTGTACATATCTTTCAAGTGTTAATTTAGTCTTTGCCAATATTAAGTTATTTATTTAATTTATTAGTGAGTACGAATAAACTGAACCAAATCGATGTTGCAATGTATAATAATATGATAGCAGTTACCATTGAATGACGTACGTATTTGTATATATTAAAATTGTAAACCCAATGATCAAACGAATAATGTTAAAATATAATGACACTATGCTTTGTGTGTTTTTTTTATTCAGAAACCCATTATTTTCTCTCCGATTTATTAAATTCGATAAACCTGAAATTAACACAAAGGCCGCAACATAGGAAATCATTTTTTTTTATTTACATCCATATCATAACTTCCTTATTATTATTACGTTCAGAGACGATAAGCCATCGACTTCGATAAGCAAATGACCTACATTAAGAAATTTCTATCTGTGGTTGCATCTTAATGTTTACATTATAGTGCCGGTAACTTTAATAACATTCAAATTTCGAACATCTTAAAAAACTAAAATCATGTTTGGTTGCGATAATTGAGTTGGTGGATTTGTAATTTCATTCAATAATAAAATTATTGGTCCATACTTTTTTTTAATCGCGAATATCGACTCAAGTCTAGATTGTTTATGAATTAAAATGAATTAAAAAAACTATTACTACACTGTCAGTCATTTATTGAAACTGAGGTTTTATGTCTACAAACAAGAAAATTATGTATGCGACTTTACATAATTATGTACATATTAAAACACTCGTGAGATATTATGATACAAAACTCATTCGTGTTTTAATGCCTTTCATTATGGTATCAGTCACATAAAATAACTATTAATGCCATAACTTTAAACATGACGATAATTGATTTTAACACAAATAAACCGAACACTAAGCACTCGTCGGGTATATTATTATGATGGTTGACACCGTATCATAAAGTCAACGATACGGTGTCACCCATCATAATAATAAACCCGACGAGTGCTTAGTGTTCGGTTTATTTGTGTTAAAATCAATTATCGCCATGTTGAAAGTTATGGCATTAATAGTTATTTTATGTGACTGGTACCAATATGAAAGGCATTAAAACTCAAATGAGATTTGAAAAACAATCGACAGCGAGTGCTATAATAATATCTCACGAGTGTTTTAATATGTACATAATTATCTACAGTCACACACATAATTTTCTTGTTTGTAGGCATAATCATTGATTATCTAAGATAATACTTGTAATTACCACATTCGCGACCACAAATCGCTACGTTCGTAGTACCTGCAGCAGCGTTTTTCCCTTTAGTAGCGCACTGCTTAGAAGTAAAGAACTTGACTGTCGGGTTTTTGACACTGATGTGTTATTAAGGCGAAAATAGCCCCTTATGATCTTGTGCGTCGTTTACCTTTACTTGCCCGAATTTTACTTGCCATACCAACGTTTGCCATAAAATATATAGAACCGTGCTGTTTTTAGGATTTTTTTAATGTCATCATATAGAATTCAGTAGGTTAGGTTAGGTTAGTTTAATATCAACTCTGAAGAAATTACTATTTCAAAAATAAATTACTTTATGGCAAATAAAAATTCTAGAAAACGTTACATTCGGGCATATGAAATTCGAGCAAACGATAGAGAACCCTTGTGCGTATGTACAAGCGGACTAGATCATCTTTCCTAGCGAGCACCACAGTGGCGAAGCGTTCATATAACCCTATTCCCATCGGCTTGCCCAATATTTACAAAATAGGCCAACAGGACATACAAGATTTGTTAAAGATGTAAGCGATCTGTGCTTCAGCTTTACCACGGTGATATCTGACGCAACGCCACTTCACCATTCCTTCACAATTCGCTAACGCAAGGAGACTCGCGTACCGAGGATGCCGGACAACTCCAAAAATTTGATGGCCTAGTTCCCTGTTTTAGTACAGACGCTAACAGAAAAATTCCAAAGTTTATTCAAGTTAGAGATTTGTGCCGCTGAACCAATTTACATAGGTGAAATTCGGTATACAGAGTTTGAGTCCCGGAGAAGGACATAGGATAGTTTTAATCCCGGGACGTGGACGGAGTCGCGGGCAACAGGCTAGTTTGTAATAATTAATAGGAATAGAATTAATTTAAATTTCTTAAGTACTAATATCAAATAAAAATAGATCTATAATTGAAAATGTAAGAAAAACAATTGGAAAGAAAGTAATAGCATATGATTCAGTTGGACGTTCGATGAGCGTGAAATTAGTTCCAGGGATGTAATGATAGGGCGACGGTCGTGCTCCACTTACCACGACGAGACATTTCTAGATCTCTCGATTTGTATTGATTACAATATTGATGAATATAATGTACGATCAAGAAGTTCTACACACAAGTAAGTTATAAAGTGGTGCATGTGACAATGAACAAATTCCCGAAACTAATTAGCTACGCGCACGCGCGCGATGGCGACCGGTTAGCCAAGTGGTTAGAAAACCTGTACCCCTAGTGTAAGTTTTCGGTTACAAAATAATCTCGATCGCGTTCGCGTTAAAATCTCAATTTGTATGGAAACACGAACATCGCAAACGTTCCGCTAGAGGCGCTGTTCGTGTTTCCATATGAATTGTAATTTTAACGCGAACGCGATCCAGACGTATTTTGTAACCGAAAACTTACACTAGCGCTCCTGACTTTTTAAGAAGCTTGAGGTCCCCGGTTCGATCCCCGGCCGGGGCTGATATTTGTATGAATAATACGAATGTTTGTTCTCGGGTCTTATGTATATTAGTATCTATTTATCTATTAAGTATGTTTACCCATAGTACAAGTTTTCCTTAGGTTGGGTCTAGGTCGATTGGTGGCAATAATCACATGATATTTATTTATTATTAACCTTGCTAACCCCTTTAGGCACAGAAGTATAAAATAAATAATTATAAATGAACTAAGCGAGTCATAAAATAATAATGATTTACTCCAGTTTACTAGGTAGTTCCGTAATACCGTGCCGTGCCCGGTTCTAGAATGATTTAAAAAAGAGGTCGGACTGACAGCTGTCAGTTTGCAAATGTCGCCATACGCACGTACGTGTGTATAGGTGTGTGTGTACGTATGTATCGTTGTACGGTGTTGTACGTCGACATTTGACAGCTGACAGCTGTCAGTACGACCTTTTTTTTAAAATTAAACAGACCAAGGCACAGAACCTATTAATCCCACGAAACGAGTGGCTTGCTAAAATTCAATTTATTTTTACGAAAAAACGGCAAGTGACAAATAATATATATCTACAGAAGTGAGCTTCATTAAGTCTTCTATCGATAAGAAATATAATATGGATCATCCCAGAAAATTTAAGGTACCCAATACTTACCAAAATAAAACATTATTAGACGCTATATGGGATCAGAAACACATCGAAAAAAGAACAAGTCGTATTTTCTAAGATAAGATTGTAAGGGTTGGAAGTTTAAATTATCAGGATTAAAATCAGAAATGCGAAAAATGTTGTTTTGCCTACTATAAAAAAAATAAAGCAATGTAAATACAGAACGTTAATTTTGCGTTACTCAACCTTTATGGGTTCAAAAGTTGTATTTCATCACAGGCCAAGCCGTGAACAAAGGCTAGTTATTAATAAATAGCATAACCAGCCAGGTTAAACAGCGCAGTATGCTTTCACGGGTCGACCAATTAGATGTTTAATTGCAGATACGAACTCATTACTAGCTATTATACGTAATGCAGTGATAGGCCGTCGTGAACTCGTTTTCTAAACTGTATAAAAGTCAAGGTAAATTCAAATAGGAGTCATATCATAAGTGACTTCATAAGTCATCGGTTGGAAAAACTAGCAGCAGAAAAATTAACGAGACTGTCGAAATTAATAAATAAAACCTATACGACTAAAATATGTTAAAGTTAGTTTGATTGACAATCGTAAGAAGGATAAAAGTAAATCATTCTGAAGAGCTGGAAAAAATTAGGAGGACTAATCCAAACATTGGCTTAGTGGCTAATTAAGCACAAATAAATGACACACATATAATTCATTAAACAAAAAACAAAATAGGTGCTATTAAAATGATGCCCTACCCAAGTGGCTTGATTCTGGATAACAGCAATAACTATGGAATTGTGAAGACAGAGACCGTGTTTGGATTCGTTCCACCTAACCATACATTTGTTAATGAGAACATCAATGATACAGAACCCGTGGAGTGGGTGTTCAAACCAGGGAGTTTTGAAAGGCGGTCCTTACAAGGTATTATGAATAATTACTACTAGTATCTAGTATATAGTAATTGTATTTAGAAAATCTGTATTTTTTTACAATCTGGCTAGTAAAATGCATGCTCTAACTAAATGATGATGAACGTAATATAAATACTCTAATTGTTTCTATAAAAATCAATGTCCAGGATCTTCTCGGGCTCTTGCGACTTCGGCTGAAAAAACTAAAAATAAAACGCAAAGGTCGAAAAAGTCCAAAAAGCACAAAAGAAAAAGTAAGGGAAAAATAAACAAATGCATTTATAAAGTGATAAAGCAACCAAAGAGGAAAGATAGGAGACGAAACAAATTCAAGATGCCTAAGAAAATGATGATGCCCTTGATTCTGGGCTTATTAGCAGCAAAGAGTATACTAATACCAGTAGCGTTGAAAGCTTTGGCATTCATGTCTGTGAAAGGTAAGAATAATTTGTTTTACAATGCTTTAATTTAAAATAATACAGTAATATTATACGTCCACGTTCAGAAGAAGAGTGGAATAAGTCGTAGAGGTTAGTCAATTTTGAGATGTAAGCGTCATTTTTCTTTCAAGCATATCTTCCTCTTGCTTTGCTGGGATTGAAAATTATAGCCTTGACATTACGAGGATAATTTTGTGCAACACTACAAAACCACAAATGAAGATGACAAAAATGCACCATTTATAGGGTAAGCAACTTTGTTGCTCTCTCTTTAATAATATACTAAAACTTTAGATGGATACTAACATATTAACAGACCAAAGAAAATTAAAACGACTGAAATTGGACCGGCCTTCGTGGTATTCCGTAGTTCACTCTACCCAGTAACCCATGTTTGCTAATACATGCTGTCTGATCTTAAACTAAACTTTAAAGTACCAAAACCACCACTATTAACAGACGTAGCGAATAATGTATTTCCATCGGTATAAGTCGGACTTCAATCGGAATACGATGGCATATGTGACATTTTTATATCCATTGATATGGAACTTTATTATTTAGATTGCTTTTTTCGAATATTTTTGTATTTTTTTTTTCAATTCCAAATTTTTACTTTTACGGTCATCCCGTAAAACCTACATTGAAACCTTGAATTCCTTAAGTGGCTAAAAAAGAAACAAACAAGCTGAGATATGTGGTGCATAGGGAAAATTCGTGTTTGTGCCGTTGTCCAGCAGTGGTGTAGCGGTATAGCACACGGCACGGAATACCGAGGACCTGGGTTCGATTCCCAGTGCTGGTCTTATTTTTCTGGTTTTTCTGTGCATCTATATTTCAGTTTGTATTTGCAATTTATTATTTAGAGTCAAATGACAATGAAGCTGATTCAGAGAGGACGGTAAACACGAACTTTTCCGATCAAATACGATGAATGACCATTATGAACTACATCTGTTGCTTGATTATAACTTCCTCCATTTATTACTTCGCCATTAATAAGATTATATTTCCAACAGGTCTCATGATGGGTTTCTTCTCGACCGTAATGGCTTCCATTCTTAGCTTAAAAGGAATGTTTGACCACTCACACGTGCAAAATAGGAAGGACGACTCCAAAACTCAAGTGGAAATCATTCAAGTCCCGACGAAGAGTGAAGACCACGTGTACTACGATGACCATTACCGGAGGGTTGATGTGCCAATGATGGGACATGAACATGAGAACTGACTGACTGACTTTTAATCAGCATCACTTGAGGCATCACTATGCTTAAGTTATACCTACTTATTTATTAAAAAGCTGTAGAGGCTGCTTGTCGCTAACAATATTTTATGTGCAGAATATCTAAGTTTAGAAAAAATCGTGACTTCTTGTCAATTTAATTTATAACACTTTTTACTGAGAATTCAAGATTGCAGGAATTGAAAATTGGTCTCATCAAACTAGCATACGAATATTTAAAAAGCTTAAAATTTTAAAAATGATTTCAATGACTATTTACCTAAGTTAAAATTATGTTATTTTGTTCCTAAAATTATTTACGATACGTTTTAATTTTTAATCGAATAAACCAAAGTCAGCATTTTTAGATTATTCAATAAAGCTATTTGTACTAGCTCTTTAAGGAATTCATATTGTATTATTTTATATTTCACTGGTAATAAAGACAACAGATAAAACTCTATTTCAATTATTCTCTTAAAGTATTCCTATAGTAAAAGCGCGTTAAAAAAAAATTCTCCACATGGTTCATCATTTTAGGGAATGTTACGGACCCTTGGGTCCCATAAAGGGGTCAGGGGCACTTTCCCCGGCGGTCAGCGCCCAAGGCCGAGCCATTGAACTTGCGCACTTTCTATTTGATCTGGATGCGTATACGCATAGTCCACAGATAATTCAATAAAATACAATATCTATAAATAAATAGACAATCTTGAAAAACAAATGATTAATTAAGTCACAGTTTTAAACATAAAAAAGTAAAATAAGTTATTTTAGACTGAAGTACGAATTGTTTGAATGACGAAGAAAAACAAAAGTAACAAAAGCAAAATAAACGTTCCATCAAGAGTAAATAAACTTATAACTAAATTAAAAAACATTGTAGCTAGTGCTTTTGAATTATTTTAGAGAGTTAATAGTCATGGTGTAGGTATCGAATATGTGTAAGTAACTCTCTCTCTCTCTCTCTCTCTCTCTCTGGACATTGATTTTGTTCCCTTTTTTACAATCATTGATTACATTAATAATAATCATCTCAATAGATTTTCTTATTTCCTTCTGTTGCATCTTTGAATCCTCGTTTCATTTGAATGTTACTAATATACTGCACATAAACATCGTATGCAGGTGTAATGGGCGACTGTTACACAACATCATGATCGGGTGCGTTGGCACACTTTCTGGTTATGACATAGCGACATAATAATGAAGATGATATTAAAACTTTGATCACCCCATTTAATATAACAAGTTTGGGAAGAATGAAGTTTTTGGAAGTATATTGAGCAAGTTAAACTAAGACGCTCTAAAAGCAGATTGTCTAAAAAACAAATTATAGACATAGAAAATAGATATTTTTAGAAGCAGACGTTTTATGAAACGGATCAAAAGAACCTAAATGACTACATCTTTCCTAGGCAACATTTAATACGAGAAAAAAAAATCTCACTTGCTCACTCAGGTCACACGCTGTAGGGTTACAGTACGCTTAGTATATTTCCCCGTTCACAAAGTACGTCTCAATCGCGTTCGCGTTAAAATCTCAATTTGTATGGAAACACGGACAGCGCCTCTAGCGGGAAGTTTGCGCAACAACTTTTGTGAGTGTAGGTTTGCTACGTAAACTATTTAGTCCGCGTATCGTAACGAAATCGGGTGACGCCGCCGCACCGTGGACATTTGGCGGCTACGTATCGACGATCTAATGCTCGATTTACGTCTTCGAATAGTAAACGAATGAATTGTGAAAACGCCACACTAGAGGCACAGTTCTTCCAAACTACTACTCTTTGCATCGCTCGCTATCATACACATACAAATACCTAATTATGGTAACTTAGATGTCTCGCTTTTCCCCTCCCCTTCCCTTGCTTTGCAGGCATTTTAATTAACAGACAATTTGTCTTCAAGACAATGAAAATCTTAGACATTTTGCTTGGTAGTCGTTTTAGCAAGTAGGTAAATCATTTGCCTAAACGGCATACAACTATTTAGATATTACACTTTGTAGGCATACTATTTAATAAGGCATCTGGCTTTGTAGGCAACTCGTTCAAAAAGTTTTTTGTAATTATGTATTCATAAAGTAATCACATTATTAACAGACTAATTAAAGTAAATATAGAACAATAATAAAACTTTAAACTAAAAATACGTAATCGCTAATCATAATTGTCAAAAGTTTCGTCTCGTTTTTTTTCACAGCAAAAACCTTTTGTGCTCGTAGTTGTTTTATGTTTTGATAGCCCATTTTGTTTTAAGTGCACATTAATGAAAAGTTCAGACACGTACTCGTAAGCGGAAAACAAAGTTATCCTCAAAATATTCCTTTTTTCCTTTGGAGGTTCAGAACCTTAAAAACAGATAGCTTGTAGCACTGTAGTGTCTTAGCCATTGGTGATACAAAAACGCATGCAAACTATAAGCAGTTGCACAAAAGCCAATTTAAATATAAATAATTGTACAAAAATTCTGTACAACCCCAGAGAAAGTGTCGTAAACATGCAATAAGGACAATTTGACACGGAATTTATAAATATCATACCACGTGCCAAGTAGGCCGACGGTATGAGTATTTTCACTTATGCGTATGTCATTATGGCAGCCTTTACTTAATATAATTCTAACGATACTATATAGATTGTACCAGAAACCGACGCCTGTAACGGTAACTGCAAAAGGACCTCGGAAAAATAGTTTCGTTTTCTAAATGACATTATCACAAAAACTAAGCCATTTAAACTTGAAATTAGTTATTTTGAAAGGCTTAACACGAACTATCCTACGTGTTTCCCAGGATCTCGAAAGATCTCCATATCACATTTCGTCTAAAATTGGTTTATTTTATTGGTTACAGCCAGACATACAGTGTTACAATCGCATTTATAATAACTATAAGGTGTAGGGATTTACTAAAGGGCCGGCAGCTATCTCTCTCAAATATTTACTAAAGGGCCGGCAGCTATCTCTCTCAAATATTTACTAAAGGGCCGGCAGCTATCTCTCTCAAATATTTACTAAAGGGCCGGCAGCTATCTCTCTCAAATATTTACTAAAGGGCCGGCAGCTATCTCTCTCAAATATTTACTAAAGGGCCGGCAGCTATCTCTCTCAAATATTTACTAAAGGGCCGGCACTTATCTCTCTCAAATATTTACTAAAGGGCCGGCAGCTATCTCTCTCAAATATTTACTAAAGGGCCGGCAGCTATCTCTCTCAAATATTTACTAAAGGGCCGGCAGCTATCTCTCTCAAATATTTACTAAAGGGCCGGCAGCTATCTCTCTCAAATATTTAGCATCACTATTCAACGGAGTAACGCTGTCGGCTTTTTGTTTGGGTAGAATGCTACGAGGTCTTTTCTTTGTTTAATTATTTTAAGCGACTAAGTTTTAGTTTTAATTTTATCACAGCTTTATAATTTTGACCATTTAAGTAAAGTTTATCAAGAGTTATGCTTATAAACCCATTAAATGCAAATGGATTACATGGGAGTTATGCTTATATTTTGACATGTACTTTGCATATTTTGTTATTCATTTGATCAATCCTGAAATTAGTCAATTTAATAATCCACGTCTTAAATCGAGTTTAGCTCGACATGTTTCAGGCTATTTCTTAGCCCTTCTTCATAGGAGCACACGACTCGGCGGCTGCCGCAACACCCGCTCCCACACCGAGTGAAGAAGGGCTATGAAATAGCCCGAAACATATGGAGCTAAACTCTATTTTAGATGTGAGTTATCCGTTACAATATCATTTAACATGAGTGAGTCTCACGGTAGTTTCATGTTCAAAATTTAATAATCCCTAACTTGGGTAAAACACAATAGTAATTAAACATTGTCCTTCATCTTTTCAAAATAAATTTAATGTTGAGGTTTATCTAATTATCGATATCTAGATAACAAAAAAAAACAAAAAAAAATTTACTCAATAAAACGTTAAACATTACTTTATTTTATATTTCAAAACCACTTTGCAAACTCAGATAAGCAGTCTATGAAGTTCCTCCTTCCTTAGCGATAGAGATCAATGTTGAATGAAGCAATGACTTACGTTTTTCATCGTTGTCATCCCGTGGCTGCTGTGGACGCATGCGCCTACAAAATGTGTATGAATGAACGTTTAGGCTGTATACATAGTTCAAGAGATCTTGATAGTTGCTGTGCCGTAAAGATGTGTAGCTGTGAACTTAAATAATTTATTTGATGTGTAACTGTACACTTACACTAGTTTGCTAATGTCGTTCGGAACTGGAAACAAAAGATCGGAGTTCTTTTTCCTTCTCATTTGAAACTTCAGGAAAAGGAAGAAAACTGACGAGTCCCAAGCGATATTATTAATCAATAATTATAATTCCATTAATTTTTTTTTTGTTGCTAGCTTTCAGTAGGTATAGATTTAAGCTTTGACACATTTTAATTTCGAACTTAGGAAAAATACCACAGATTCGTTTACAATTATCACAATGGAAATTGGATATTAAAAATCACTTTGAAATTATTCACATACATACACTACTACACACACACACTTATACTTATATTTTAAAAGAAATCAGTATTTACCTATCGGTTTACTATTTGCGTAACTATGTACCTTGAAAGGAAATAATCTAATCTGACTTTTTTTATGCTTGTCTTGAGGGTAAATGAAAACCTTTAACTTATTCAGTGTTCTTGGCGTTATTGACATTATAAAACACTAATTTTATTGATTTTGACTAGTTGACATTTTTATAAAGTCTTTTAAACTAACAAATCCGAATAACTCTATACTTGTACAGTCGAGTTCATAAACATATGAGAAAAATTTGATCAAAAATATCTAAACACGACTCTATTGTTAACGCCGTAGAAGCGTGTTATAATTTAATTAAACGTAGTTAAATTTAAAGAAAAATATGATTTGAACCCCATTTGATGATACCGTAAAAATTTTAGGACATAGTACCTTGCACCTAAGTCCTAAAAATTGTAAATAAAAAAGTTCATTTCAAGTTTACTTTAGTGCATACTGCCAATTTAAGTGTAATTTACGATCAATTTTTATTTAAAAAATAAGGTATCGTGCAAGTGATATTACAATTTAATAGACAAACCTCCACAATTCGACGGAGAGAGTATCACCATTCCCGTTCCCACGAATCACCCCAAAATCATCAAGTACCAAGACCACTCAAACCCGAAACAAAAACCTTTGCCTCAATTTCAAAACGCTCCCGCACCTAATATAAAGACGCCGGCGCATCCCAAGCATCAATTGGTCCTCGCACTTGTAAGGAGCAACACGTTAAAAAAATGAAAGTGTTGTGCGTGATTTTGATCGTTGCGGTGGTTGGCTGCTGCGCCGCTCCCGGGCCCAGCGAGGAAGACCGGGTCGAGTTGTTTTCAGGGGTGGCTATTGAAAAGTAAGTTTTGATATTAAGGATCTAATTCAAAATCAAAGTCAAAATATATTTTTCCATTTAGGTCTAGCACTCATGGATGTCAAAAAAGCCCTCACCTATTTTGACTTAATTGTCTCTTTAAAACTGCAAAGCCGAAAATATCTTTGCTAAGATAATCATATGGACCGTGATTAAAATTTATCCAATTCTACCCGCATTATCTTTAGTCTAAATTATCAGGAGCTCACCAAAAATAAGTAATTGTAATAAAAAAAAAATATCGTAATTTATCGATTTCAGGTTATAATATACATCCATATTTAATATAACCGGATAACTTCACGTCTTAAATCGAGTTTAGTACGACATGTGCGCGTGTTGCAGCAGCCGCCGAGTGCTCCCAAGAGGAAGGCCCGAAACATGTCGGGCTAAACTCGATTTAAGACGTGAGTTATCCGTTACAATATATATATATTTTTAATATGAGTGAGTCTCACGGTAGTTTCATGTTCAAAATATACATCCAATTACAAAGCACAGTCCTCTTCTTAGAATGAAAGGGCTTGGGCCGTAATTCCCACATTATTCAATTTCTTAGAAGGCTTTCTAGGAATGTTTCCTTCACCGTGTGTTATGTTAATTATAATACTCGATAGGTGTTTTCATTTTATATAATTTATAAAGTACCTAGTAGTGAGATCAATTTTATTTTTAACCACTATATAGTAAGGTGGAGCGAATTTCTTTTTTTGGATTTTAAATGCTGAATAGTGCTAAAAAGTTACCATTTGTTCAAAGGTTTATGAGAAAAATAAAAATATCAAACCTACTTTGAGCCCTCTACTGTCATTTAAAGATTGAAAAAAAAACTGATGTTAAATTCCGTAAAATATTATGTTTTTACCTAAAATTATGTTGTCATCTTATTCAAAATATACCTTAGTTTAAGTAAAACGCCTTTGTAACGCACTAAATGTACCAAAATTATAAATTAAATAGACTGCCAAAACTACCAATACAACCAATTTTCATTTAAGTATGTTTATGTGACTTGTATGTATTGATACAATTTTTATTGAAGCTGATGTCCCGTCATTTTCCAGCATAATTTTTTTTATTTATTTTTATGTGAAATTACAAAGTTTTCATACAAGAATCAAAATCTTCGAGGTAAGGTAGAGGGCTAAAACATATGTCGAAAAAATAATATAAAAATATTTATGTAAGAAACTAGTCCATATGCAAATTTTAAGAGGTATTCGAGACTGGTTACACAAAATTTAACTCCATACATAGACGCTCCACCCTAATAGCGATCATTCTGTTTTAAAAAAATATATACCTCGTTGAGTTTCTTGCCGGATTCTTCTCAGCAGAGATTTTTCTGAACCGGTGGTAGATTTTTTTTGACATTCATAAGTGCTTGTTATAGCCTAAATTGAATAAAGATATTTTGACTTTGACTTTGACTTTGATTCTTTTGTAGAAAACTGTTAAAACTCGAGTTCCGGAGAAACGCCCTGGCAAGCTTACACAATTTCATTGTAGAGAAAATAAAATGACTCATCTTCTAAGTAATGAAAACTTCTCAAAACAAGTTCATTTCTGTTCCAAATAAACAGTTTTAGCACAAAACTTGTTCGAAGAGAAACCATTTTGGACAATAGTCGCGCATTATTTAAACCAGAAACTTGTAATGGGTTTTGTTATGCTCACTGAACTTACACATATCAGGTTAACGCCTTTTACAAGTGACACTAAATAAGGAGAACTATACCGTGTTATTTTTGATTTCCTTTAACTTTAAAGGTATATTCAACAGGCAAATGAAGTTCATGAAGGATAGATAATGAATTATTAGCAGTAAAACAGTGTAAATGTCCTCAATTTATGATGTGCTTTCACAGTTCTGAAATAATCCGTTTTATTTCACATACATTTACAAGAAGGTTAAAAAAGTTAGTTTTTTATTTCTCTATTTCATTTCTATCAATGTTTTTCAACACAAGTCTAACAGTTTGTTAATTTTACGAATTTACCTTAAACAGTGACTGTGAAGTTTTTATATGCATGAAAAAAAGATTTTAATATAAAAAAGGTTTTAGCAAAAATGAATTATCAAGTGTATCAATGAACTGAGCCATCTGTGAAGATAGCGGGAAAAAAAACACAGTGTTTACAAATCCGGTCTATACTCATGTCGAGTCGGGTTTACACAACTATTAGATACTTGCTTGTCTTGTTAACTTGCAAAGTTTACCGAGCATGACGGCTGATAGCTTAGTGGGATGTATATTCCAGGAAACTGAAATACGTACCAGGAAGGAACCTTTTCTTAATCAAATTGGCTATAATTTCTATGAAAATGTATATGATGTCAACGTGACATTACGTATTAGCACAAAGGTTCACCCTGGTACGTGATTCAGTTTCCTAGTTTCCGCCGTGATGTGTGGTGATGATGTGATAAATAAAACAAGCTTTTATTTATCTTGCCTTGTGTGTTGTTGTTTTTGTATTTGAGTCAAATCCTGAAAGTTCATTTTGATCCACTTTCATTGGTCAGATTGATTTGTGATATGCATACGTAGGTTGGATGATATTGCAAGTACAGTAAACATCAACTACAAATAAAAATGTATTGAATTTTTTTCAACAAAAAATCTTACATGAACACTTAATCGCTTCATTAAATTTAATTACGCAATTAATTATATGTTATTAAGAACAGTACTTTCTCTGTCTTATTGTGCGTATAAATAAAAGGACATGCGTATAAATTATAAACTCAGATGATGAATGTACTTAAAAGTAAAAAAGATAATTCTTTGCCAGAGTTAACAAAACTATGAAGCAGATTTAACACTGAAACATTATATAGGTTTTAGTCGAAATCACTTAAGGCCGAGGCCGCACTACGGCTAAACCGCCGCGGTTTTTAACCGCGTGACTTTGTGAATCAAGTAAACTAATGCAAGAGGCCACAATGCAATGTTTATATTGTCCGCGTATTGAGTCTCAACATTTACTGGATAAGACTTAAGACTCAACATTCTTTATACGTGAGTGGGTACAAGTCAACGGCCAAGTCACACAACATTAACTATAATAATAAAGAAATCGCAGTAAGGAACCTTAGACTTGGCACGACTT
This sequence comes from Choristoneura fumiferana, assembly GCF_025370935.1. Classification (NCBI taxonomy): domain Eukaryota; kingdom Metazoa; phylum Arthropoda; class Insecta; order Lepidoptera; family Tortricidae; genus Choristoneura; species Choristoneura fumiferana. Next base: position 9,770,371 of record NC_133496.1, on the reverse strand, counting down.
TGTCTAGATAAAATAATTTCTTTTTAGAGATAAACAAGCAGCTCCATCGAGACTTGGCTAGTTTTTTACAGAATGTTTTTGGTGGGATTGCTTTAACATTATACAACTAGTCATTACCATGCTTTAACTAAAACATTCGTATTGTAAAAGAGCATTTCTCAAGTTCCCTTTGTGATTGTAATTTTGGTACTGAAACATGCGTGTAAAATGGTCACTGGAACATGTTGTAACGTGCTTGTTATGAAACGCTTTCTAAAGTTATGGTAACACGCAGTTAAAATACCTACTTAATATGTAATATGCCATAGAATGTTGACATTGTTCACGGTAAACCAAGAAACTAAGGAAACCTGCACACACTTGCAAAGCGATGCAATAGTGTGAGTCCACACCAGAGATGTTATGGAGCAACGTATCCGTAACCAAAGCTATCGGATATCGGAAATAAAATAAAAATTGTATCCCTAACTGAATCCGATATAAAAAGTTCGGATAGTTTCCGACAGGGGCGGAGTCTAAATGCGACATGATGTGACAGGTTTTTGTTCATTATTTCTATTGCTAAGTCGCAATTTACGAATCGTAACTATTACAATTAAATCAAGTAAATATTTCCTATTTCTTTTTTACTTTTACACTTCCTTCAAAATCCAATATCCGTAACCGAAACCGGAAATATCGGATAATCCGCAATAATTTAACATCCGTAACCGAAACCGGTATTATGTTTGACATAATATCCGTATCCATATCCAGATCCGAAATGTTATATCCATTGCATCCTTGGCCCACACTGGACTTTGTGGGAATTACAGCTTAAGCCCTCTGAGGCCTATGCCCAACAGCGGGACTATTATAGGCTTAGATGATGATAATCATACTAATAAACTTGCTAAGAGCTGCGCTGAATTAAGTAAAGGGAAGCTAAATAGTGTATCCATACTAATATTCTGGAAGGGATCGCTCTGAAGCGATAAGGCCGCCTATTGCTTACCTTAGAAAATCTCTATGTATATACTTGTGTTTTCTGTACTGATTACTGTATTGGTGTGCAATAAAGAGTTATTGTATTGTATTGTATTGTAATATTATAAATGAGAAAGAGTGTTTGTGTGTTTGTATGTTTGTCTGTCTTTCACGTCGAAACAGAGTGACGGATCAACGTGCTTTTTGGCACAGAGATAGTTTATGGGCCAGAGAATGACACAGGCTACTTTTTATCCCGGAAAATGCACAGTTCCCGAGGGAACAGCGAGCGATAGCCGAATTCCACGCGGGCGAAGACGCGGGCAAAAGCTGGTTGATTAAAATGTATAAAACATTAACGCAATTAATGCAATTTTGTTTTCCGAGATTTCTCGTTAGTTTTTGCCATAAATATGTAAATTCAATACAATACAAAGACTCTTTATTGTACACCAGACATAGTAAGCGATACAGAAAACAGTTACACAGAGAAAAATATATATATATATATATTCGTTGGTCGTGAACTGATTTCAATTTTTTAATTCTTTAATAATGAGTTTGTAATAAATTGGTCCCGTGTTTAAACAAAATGGGGTCATCAAATTTACTACATATTTGATGACAATAACTTTTATTTTAAATTACGATTAAAAAAAGGAACTTATTTATTTACAGAGATGCGTCTGGAGAAGACAAGCTAAACGTTAAGTTTGAACCCGGAGAACTCAGAGAAGCTGCCAGGACATTTGAAGAAGGTGAGTTGAGAATAAATAACAAATTACTAAATTATTAAATTACTGGCACTTAAGGTATTCCAACTTAGGCCTCTAGGTTGGCAACCTTGGTGTTACAGATTTTTATGGGCGGTGGTGATCTCTTACCATCAGGAGACCCACTTGCTCGTTTGCCATCCAGTCGAATAAAAAAAACGAATAGTTAACGCGCGCGAAGACGCGGGTAAACTAGTGAATCATAAAATGCCGGGAAAGCCTATGAGAATCGAAAGGCAATGCGCAGGTCGTCGCCCTGTTACGTGGCGCGCATAACAGCGGTCAAGGTTGGCCCGCGCATGCGCTTGCTTGCGTCACCATTATAGAAGAAGCCTTATTTAGACGGTGCGAAAAATATCGCACGAGTTGAATCACGTGGAATATGTAAACGTTTCCTCATTTTCAAAAGTACTACACGCATTTTTTTTAACTAATTATAGGTACATCATCATCACCATCATCTCGATCATCATAGGTAGATGGACGCTTAGAACAGATCTATACAAGTGTATCCAGGTTCCCTCACGATGCTTTCCTTCACCGAAAGAAGAGCTGATGATAAAATTCTCATGTTAAATAATTAAGTTAATTCTTATGTGTGAGGTGGAGGAGCTCAGTTTCGAAACTACGATGTTGTGCTAGAGACAAATAAATATTAAAGCAGACAATAGCCCGTCTTATCACTTGGCCCTAGGTACCTAACGTGTGAGCGCGTGGGGTAGAAAGCCTATTGTAATTTATGATAATAATAATAATAATAATATATCATGGGACACCTGACACCAATTGACCTTGTCCCAAACTAAAAGCTTGTACTATGGATACTAGGCTACGGATAAACATACTTATATAGATAAATACGAGTACATACTTAAATATATATTAAGCATCCAAGACCCAAGAACAAACATTCGTATTGATTCGTATATATCAGCTCCGGCTGGGAATCAAACCCGGGAACTCAAGCTTCGTAGTCAGGTTCTTTAACCACTTAGCCATCCAGTCGTCAAATACTGATTTAAATGGATAATTTGGTTTCAAATGTAAAAATTTACACAATTCTTAATTATGTTTTCGTATTACTTAAAAAAGCAAGTGAAAAATGGTAAATTTTGTTGATTACAAGTGTAAGACGTCCACCATTGAGAAGGACATAGACCTGAGGCCATAATGCCTAACGTTACTGACGCTCGCAATCGCAATCAAATGACAGATTTCGCATTCAAAAACTGTCATTTGATTGCGATCGCGAGCGTGAGAAACGTCGGGCAATACGGCCTCAAGTCTTTGTCCTTCTCAATGGTGGCTACAGTTACGGTTAGAAGCGACAACCGAAACAACTGGAGGTCTATGGGTAGGCTGATGTCTAACAATGGACGTCCTAAGGCTAATAATGTTAACGATTCCTATAATTTTCGTTTTTTTATGCTTTGTGGAGAAAATTGTATGTTGAATCATTTGATATACCTAATATATAATTTTTTTGTTCAAAAATCCAACCAACCTTTTTTAATTGACAGGTTATTCTAAATTAACTGTTTCAAAATAAGTACCTACCTAAAGTAGCATTTTTAGGCCTTTTCCTAATTATTTATTTTACCAAGTGTGGAACGGCAAAAAATCTAGCCCTTAAATGTATGCAATAGTAGGTTATTTTGTATGTAGAGTGGGCCAAATTTTGTGCCGCTGAGTATATTATATACTTGTGATTCACGCGCTGGGCATTCACTAAATAAATAACAACAGATAACCCACTTAACTTGATGAACTTGACTTAACTCGATCCTACTCGACAGCTCGCGGCAAAATCAAGAAATACGCCCCCCTCCTGACCGGCATCGGGGTCAAGGTCATCGCCGTACTAGGACTACTCTTCGGTGGACTGACGCTGCTGGTGACCAAAGCTCTGGTGGTCGCGAAGCTGGCTTTCCTCGCTGCGGCAGCTTTGGGCATTCAAAAGCTTTTAAGTGGAGGAGGCTTGAACAACATTAGTGGCAAGGTGGGTAATGTGAGTATTATACAATCTGCTTTGAAGGGACGCCGTCTTGGCTTAAATTTTATTATTATTATTATATAAATTATCAGGCAGGCAGTTGCAAGCAACTGATAGGTGCCTGCATCTAGCTAGCTGTTCCTTGGTCAAGTATTCTTTGTATTGTTAATTTGTTGGTCTAGCCGGTTCTTGAATTGTAGTTTTCTGTAAGTTTGTGTGTGACTGTACGGTCGGTGATGACATCCATGTACCTTTCTAAAATAATAATTCTCTCGTCCTCTGAAATCTGCCGCCCTTTGAACGCTGCCGCCCATAGGCCGCGACCTATACGGCCTATAGACAAATCCAGGACAGCTTATGGCGCAACGTAGGCTTACTGTAAATGACCCGTCATTTATATCCACCTTTTGATAAATAACGTTTTTGAATTTGAATTTCTCTTTCAGATCGCAAGCTTCCAGTCCCCCTCCCCACAATGGAACTCGCCCACTGCGCCGGCGTCATCCTACCCTTACGCTAGATCATCTAACGTCGCACAAGATGGTAACGACTTGGCGTACAAGTCGCAGATACCGTCTTAAGCTTAGTTTATTTACTTTTACTAGTGACGACGTGGACGGTTATGAGTCAACTGGTAAATTTGCCAGTTATAAATTTACTGGTAATGACATAACTCTTCACTAGTTAACTGGTGATGACATAACCGGTTACTAGTTAACCGGTAATGACATCATATTGTGAATTATTCTGGTGATAATATGATCGATTATAACTTAACTGGTCACGTAACCGGTTATTAACTAAATAAGGATATAATAATCTGATAAATGGTGGACTCAGTAATGCTTTAATTATTATTGATTTCATAGATTTTTTTTGTAGCTTCGGTTATGGACCAGCAGTGTTCATTCAATGATCTTCATTTTATAATTAAGACTATGGCGTTGCCGTTAATTTTTACAAATTTTTATTCAGTTCAAAATTAATATCTTAAGCCTTTTTTGTAGTGCTTGTAAGCTTTAATTGTATTTTAACTTGTATTATTTAAAAAGCTGAATTTACGGTGCATTGTTAATAATTTATATTTTCATATTTTATATTAAAAGAGTACATTTTTGTGTGTTAAGTTTGAAAATAAGTAGAAAAATATATCTGTACAATTTATCAAGTTTGGAAAGTACAGGGTACGAGCCAGTTAAAAATATATATTTATAACACGGACTTTGACTCCGATTAGTTTAAGATTAATTACTATACGGGTTTTGTGTCATTATAAACCAAACTATTAAAATTTGGTACTAATTTGTATTTTTCAAATTATGAGACTGTTTATATTTTATATTGCATTTAAGTAAATAAAGAGATAAATAATTAAATAAACCGTTTTTTTCTTAGACATAAGACACTAGATAATTTTTACGTAGTCAAAAATAATTTTTCTTCAGCTTCGAATCACATTGAACTGTTATTCGTATTCAAATCATATTGCTGATTTACCAAACGTAATATTAAATTGATAAAGCTTTATAAAATTACAATAATAATAAATACACAACAGTAATTATTTTATTTAAGATTACCGCGGTCATCACTAATTTTACGAATTAAAGTACCAGGGCAAAACAAGCCTTTTCCCAGAGATAAGACCAAGCTAGATCGATTTTTCATCCCCGGAAACCAAAATATACATACCAAATTTCATCGAAATCGTTGGAGCCGTTTCTGAGATCCCCGAAATATATATTATGTATATACAAGAATTGCTCGCTTAAAGGTATTAGATTAGATAGATAGATAGATTCATAAAATTTGTAATTATATTGAACTCAAATGAAATATTGAAATTAGTAGATTTAATAATAATAAAAAAACTCTAAACATTCGAATTTAGTGTCAAATTATTTTTACAAGAACCTATTGCTTCATTTTTATAATAAATTTCGAAAACTTAAGTAGAACTGAAATTATTTCGAACATAGCTAAGTTTATAATAATTCCTGATTGTAGTCTTTACTAGACTACAATCAGGACCACTTAATTTTATTTACGTTTCTGTTTGTACGTTAGTTTGATAGCTTGAGTTAACCTTGCAGGTCTTTCATATGATTCCAGTTGCAAGATTGACTTGCGGATATATAATTACAGCTTATTTAATTAATTGTGACAGCATTTATGAAACATGATAATCGAAGTTAACATGAATGATAAATAAATAGAACATAAAACTAAGAAGTATAGTAAAATCTCTAATCAGTTGCAACTACTGTCGCCCAGATCTTCGCTAATGTGCAGTGCAGGGTGCCCATAATGCTAACTGTCGCTCCAGATCTTAACGCTAGTGCAGTGCAGGGTGCCCAAACTAATTTCCTCGTTGGAAACGCAGGCCCCCAATCACATAAAGCTTTTTTAAAGTATTTTTAGCTTCCGGTTCAAAGCTTTGCTCAAAAGCGCGTTAGCCCCAGTATTAAAATGCTTCAGCCGTTCGGCAAATATGACCGTGCACTGAATTTCCGAACATTTAATGGTAAAAAAAAATAGAACATTTTAATAATTAAAGATGGCACTGAATAATCTAACATTTAATGGTAAAAAAAAACATAGAACAGTGATAGCTAATACCAGACATTTCAATACTCAAACCAAAGCGTTTTTTCAACAACACGACGGTCTTAGAATACTACTAACGCCATCTCTTGACGCTCGGTGAAAACTATAACTGTGCCGAACAGTAAGCTAACTGTGCGCACGAGTTGTCTTCTTTTGCCGCTGCGGTCAAACTGTACATTCATTGCAACTGTTAATTCCTTATTAGAGGATTTACCTTTACCTGCTACAAAATAGATTTTATTTTTACATGAAACATATTTTTAAAACATGAGCGATGAATCACATCCCATTTCAAAAATAATATGTCTTTTTTTCATGTTGTATTGTTTGTCCTGTTTATTCCTGTGTTTTCTATTTTTAAGTTAGGCCCTTCTGGTATCACTCTGGCACTTGTTTTTATTCTGATAGTAAATAAACAGTAAACTAAATAGCAAGTTTAAGCTACGAAAAACTTTTATTATGATGCTCATTCACTTTTGAGTATCTACCAAAGACGCTACGACGTATTTGTTGACAAACACGTGAATAATTTTTGAGAAAATGTTGTTTTAGTAAAGAAATCTATATAATTAGGATGATAAAACAAAATGTATGATAAATAAATGGTATAATTTAATAAATACTATCAGGAATAGCGATATAGATCCCGAGTTCATCAGTGAAACGGGACAGATTGCCTTCCTCAAGCAATGGTACATTAAAACGCTTAAATAGTGTAAATTGTTTAGTGTTTTAGTCTAAATGTTTTACACTAAGCTTGATTATTATATAGATAATTAATAATAATATATAATAGAAAAAAAACTTTAAGCTGAATAATTTAAGGAAAAGATCACACAAAACTCTAACCCTCTAAAACCAAAGTCAAAATGAAAATTATAATCTTTATTCAATTTAGGCTATATTTAACAAGCAGTGAAACCAAAACATTTGCATTTAGGTATTCCAACATTAAGTGTTTTTACGCAGTAATAACGTACCTACCACGCGGAATAATGTATGATTTAAAGAAATCTTAATATAATATTTTAAAAAAGAGTGAAATCGTTCCTAAACCTAAACGTATTATTTTAGAAAAAGAAAGTTGCAAAAATCATTGACATTGCGAAAAATATTCGAAAGTTATGCGCAAATGTTAAAGATGTATATATTTAATATATTATAAAGTTATGTGACAGTGCATAAAAAGAAGATCTAAAATAATAATTATTTTTTTTAATTTAATGAAGTCATTAAGTGTTAACTTGACTATTTAATATGAAAATAATTACAAAATAAGTTTATTTATTTTTATTTTATTTATTATTTATTAACCGATGAAGAGTTCCGTCCTGTGGAGACGATCCTGGCTGGACTACCAAGTTTCACAATCAGATTATTGTATTGTCTGTCATCAGATTTACATACTTTTACCAAATTTCAAGTCGATCGGACTACTCGAAGTGGGTCAAATTTAACTTGCAAGATTTAACCCAAATAAATAAATAAACGAAACAGGGCAAGTTACATAAAAGCTTGTAATAAAAAAAGACAAAGACAAGACTAGGTAAGTACTTTTTTCTCGATATGAATTGGAGAGAATTATGAATTACCTATGTGAAAACGTATTGCGTAAAATTACTCCAAAACCTGAAAATCATAGAGACCAGTCGTGACCAAGTTATTCGTCATTACAGTCTGCTGACTAAGCGGCACAGACAGAGATGTCGACTTTTATACTAGACACGAATAGAAAACTCGGGGGAAAAAAGCCACATGCCATCTTCACTCAAACGTTGAAAAGGGCGTGGGTACAGCGTCGTGCGTACACGCCTTTCACTTACACACACAGCTAAAGAAATTGTTGGAACAGCGAAAACTGTGCAGAAGTCGAATCAAAGTATTTTGTGTTATCCTCTTATTCAATGCTCCTAAATGATAGAGCCTACTGAAATATTTCATTTTTGATACAGCTGCAGAGGTAAAGTGGTGTTTTTTTTTAATAAATTGAGTGCAAGTGAGTATAGATAATGGGATAGTTGGCAGAAGGATGTTTAGCAGGTAATTATTTTTCCATTCAATTATGTACTAAATATAAAGCGGAAAGTTAGTAAAATCTTAAATTTCTAAAAATGTTAAATTTAAAATGAAAGTTTTTTTCTCCAGCTATTACATTATTATCTTGCTGTTGCTGTGACAGAGAAACGTAAAAATAAATTAACGGAACATTTTCGATGTACTGCTGTTGGTAAAGACAAAATTTTATTTTTGACAAATTTTACTCACAAACTTTTTACATAACTTTCATTATTAAAACTAATCTGTACCACATTTACATTTAGCATCTTATTAATTTGCTCAAATAATCATTTATTATCATTTTACCTTGTCGTGTTTTATTAAAACAAATGATTATTAAGTAAACTTATGACAAGTATTTTGATACGCCATTAATCGGATTTTCTTCATTTATTATTGCAATATAACTTATAATCAATACCAATCACAATAGATCCTCTCTCATGTGAGGTTAAATAGCCCTTTCAACAAGCTTAAAAATGCAGTTCCGTCTCCATAGGTTTCTGTAACCTTGGAATGTAGACGGCAAACTTTCTCTACCACTACATTCGCAACCTGCGCACGTGTGCGTGACACTTTCACTCGCGTACGTTTTCGTCTTTTTGTTCCGTCTTGAATATTTTATTTGGTTTTATTGCGTTTCTGGTTTTAAAGCATTACGAGTTTTGAGTTATGTTATTTTAATAACTTTAAGCTTTTTTATGGGGATGGTTACGTCAAAATCGGTATTTTATGTGAATAGGTATTTAATTCAATTACATTATTATGGATTCTTAAATGAATTTTGTCTCTGTAGTAAATAGCTTAGCATCAATATCAGTGGATCTATGGTCATATGGTTGATCTTAGTACAGTCTCTATCAGATATTTCAGAGCGGCCAAGGTGGTCAAAAATATCGGCAAAAGCACTCTATTATTAAAGTATTAGAGTTCATGTATCGATATTTTTGACCACCTTGGCCGCTCTAAAATATCTGATAGCAACTGTGCGTAGCTTACTTACACCAAAATATTATTCAAAACAAAACAGTATCATTACCTAAATATAGACTTACATTAACGTATCCGAATAAAGTTTTGTCTTGTAAGATAGAAACCGATAATATTACTACATATCTCGAATTATTTTTAATAAGCAACTGAAACTAAGTACCTAATCGAACAAGATTTTTCATCTATTTTCAAAAACTTATCGCTTCAAGAAAAAGAGAAATGATTGCTAATAATTCATCAAAGAGCCGCGTAACGTTTTATGTTAAACTTACCTTTAAATTATACTTAAACATGCGAATAAAGAAGTAAATTCAGTGTTAACAAACTACCCACAAACTTCTAATACTACTTTTAAATCTTAAAGATAAAAACAGGTACATTTAGAAAACTACGTAAGTAAAGAAAACGAACAAAACCAACGTCCGTTGGTATACCTACCTAGTTTACAAATTTTTCATAAATGGATCAACGAAAGAGACAAATTCTGGCTATTCTACAAACGTTGGATGTGGGACATCCCTTTAGTTCGATAAGCAGAAAATAACAAAACCTTTTATATCCATTCGCAAGCGCCATCCTGAAACATCCATCCACCTGATTTCCCAACGGCAGGGCCATGATTCAATCATTACACCATCCTCGGATGTATGGGAGAAATAACTTGTCCATCGGAATTTGGGCCCGACTACGACCGTTTACGCCTTTCTCCTGGCTTTCTCGAATAAACATAGTGCCCTCATTGCTTTTCCTCATCTCTACACTAAAGAAAACTAACTACCAACCCAGCACAAACGACCTTGCAATCTCTACACTTGATGCAAGGTTGACTTTCAGTTGACATGCATTGCGTCACTTACGTCGCATGGATGGTGATGGTAGTAGAAACAGGTGGTTGAGTTGTTTCTACTTTTTTTTTCTATTTATTTCGGGTGTGTCCATCATTAGAGGGCCAGTAAAAGTTGTGTTTACACGTAGGGTACATGAAAGATAAGTAAAATGTAAGAAAAACGTTTGAAAATGGTAAAAATCTATGTTAAATTTGATTTGAGTAGTCGAAAATTTTCTTGAAGCGGTAATTTGAAAGAACTGCATAGAATTTTCACGGATATAATTCAAAACCAGCTCTCTGAAATGTATAATTTTCCATAAAAATAATATAGGTAGGTACTTAGTTTGCAATTAAATCCTAGATAAATTAGAGTCGTATTTTTAAATACCTACACCAATCCAGGTTAAAAAAAATACTTATTTGACTTTGGTCATTATAATGCAAATCAAATAACAAAAAACCCACTTTTTTAATATTATCCAAGTAATTTCTTCATTCCAAACTGTTTCCAAGACCAAAATCATTATTATGAAAATTTACTTATACTAAGTCAATTATATTAACATAGAATAACTTCAAACTCTCAGAATAATTCAGGAGAGTATTGACTTAGTGTGTCTGAAAAATTCTGTAAAGGATTATCAGCGAAAATTTGACTAGTCAGGACTTGATGATGTAGGTTAAACATCGGTTTAAATATCTTTTAATGTAAAAAGTTGTTAGCCACCTGTCCTAAAACTCCTGAAAAGCATTTAGAGAGGTAGTGCTAAGTCAAATGAAATGCATCTGTTGAATGAAACAATCCACACCATATACCTAACTATAATGTAATTTACCGCAAACAAATTTCATTTCATTTCATTTCATTTTACAAAGTTATAAAGACACATGTTTAAGATATATTAATTATAAAATATGCTTTAACATGTGACTATTGTAGACATGTTAAAAACGACACCAATAAAATTTCGAACTTTGCAGTTTAAACTTGACTAACTTGTTATAGTCAGATGTGCATTATAAAAAACTAAAATTCATAATGAGCAAGCAAGCTTTCATTGATGAATTATCTGGCATTTGCCACGGTTAACTATAATTAGTTGAGTTCTTAGTTAAATCTTACAAACATCTGAGGACAAGATAGACAACTAACATGGATATAACTTCTTTAAAATTAAAAGGTTTTGTTTTATTTAAAGCCTACTCCATATCTTGATGTGTAAGTTTTTATTCCTGTTTTTACTTTTTATTAATGAACATTACAGTTACATTACGCTGTGTAACCACAACAATAGTAGGTAATTAACGTAAAAGTAGAAATATGTCTCATTTTGTGGCGCATTTTTCTTAGCAAAGATCGTTCCAAAAGCATTTTCAGTTGCTTTGATATTTATTCTAAAACATGCGTGAAATTTACCTACTTCCAAAATTATTTATATACCAGGACCAACCCTCAAAGAATAACAATATTTTTAACACTTCAATTTTTTATGTCTTTATGTCGTAAGAAACAAAATGCTCACAATGTACTGTAAGAGTATAGAAGCCTCCATTCATCCTTGTGTCGTAACAGTCAAATGCCTGGGCAAGTGTGCCGAAGGTCAACGTCCGACTTTCTCGTGATATAACCGCACCCGTATCTGAGAGAAATCATGGCTCCGGGTTCACTGTGTACGATGGTTCTTATGAGACATGTAGGTGTTTCCTGTAGTGTGAGTATGATTGTACTCTCGCAGTTTTTATGATGAGATCCAAAAAAAATATCTGGAAATCGTTCGGTTTCCTTTCTATTTCAAATCATCATCGAGAAGTGAATGAATTCCTAGAGAAAATAATAGCAGCATCGCTTTGTCTCTACGCATTCAGAATCAATGGTGCTGGCCACTAGATAAACATTAACGCGTTAAATAGGTACCTGTAGATTGTTTCAAAATTATCTGCTAAAATTATCTGTTATCTGTTATTCTGCCTAAATACATCTATTAATTTTAGTAGATAAACCATTTTTATTTTTGGTAAGAAAAAGTCGATTTTACGTAGTCGGTGGTACGTACGAGTAAATGTTTTACTATTTCTTGTTCAAAATGTTTCAAAGTTGAGTAAGATTTTTCATAAGTCTGTACACTTTGTTACTACCATAATTACAATAGCCTATTAAACAGGCAGGACCAAAATTTTCTCGTTTTTTATGAAGATAAAAGTTTCTATCTATTTATCTGCATATTATAATGTCCTAATAAAATGCTTTAGGTAAACATGTTTCCACATTATGTTTTACTGAATTTTAAATGTATGTACAATTTTGCTGTTTTATCAAACTAATCGTTTAAAGCCGACGCCGATTTCATAGGTAAAGACCTAATCACAACCCACCTACCCACATATTCATAGTTTTTTTTTTAGCTAAACGGAATTAAGTCCACGGTTTTAACTTGAACTAGTTAATACCACAATGCTTTGTTAGTTCTCATGCATGCGGTCTACAGACATAGTTTCATTCAATTCAGATTGCGTCTTCATTTTACGACATATTGTTATTGAAAGCAGATTCAGATCAGTAGAACATTAGAAAATTTGGTGACGAATAAAGTACTCTTGCTTCAGTAAGATTTCAATTCATCATCATTATCACTGTTGTACTTCGGCCTCCCCGTGGAGCTCATGCTGCTGCGATTGGAGCAACTGGATTGCGATTGGATGGAATTGGGTTGGAGATTTCAATTATTACCGTAAATTTGCAAGGCGTCTTAGGGACTAAGGACTTAGGGACGACACCATAGATGTCAAACATTTGTTTAACGTACGCTAAAAAAACCCTAAGTAGGTACTCTTTGAGGCGATACTGCTAGGGAACTGGTAACATTTATTACTAATTAGGTAGCCATTGAAGCGTAAATACAAAATACCTTTTTTTTGGTAAATATAAACCTGCTGAGCATATTCCACCTTTTCTTCTAGTCCAAAGTAAGCATAATTATCACCCAATTTAGTTAATATTTTTTCAGTTTTCTTCTGTCTCTACTGACACATAGAAAGCACATACTAAATTTATTTTTTCTAGAAAGAGATGGAATGCAAACTGCATTCACTCATATCTTTATTATTATCAACAGATACTGATGATTTTTACGTCATTTCCGTTTTTCTTTAAGTTTTGTATCACTTTAAATTATTATGGTGAAAATTTGTGTTTGATTCATATTCTCTATTGAAAATTGCCATCATGGAAGATTAACTTCCAGTAATTATCATACCTAAGGTCCCACATAATATGGTGATATAATGATAAGGGTAACGTTAATCAAACTTTAAACAGCACAACCGAAATCGGGCGTCATTGGCTCTCACTTAAGCCACTTTAGCCACTTTCCACTTTCGGCCACTTTCACCACCGCATCCGGCGTTGCGACACGTCGCCGGCAACACGTAATGACAGTGACATTGGGCAAATAAACGTGCTTGTTTATGTAACCAGCATCGTTTGTGCTCGTAGTAAAATAAATAACCGACCGACTGGATGGCCAAGTGGTTAGAGAACCTGACTACGAAGCTTTAGGTCCTGGGTTCGATTCCGGGGCAGATACTTGTATGAATAACACAAATGTTTGTTCTCGGGTCTTGAATGTTTTATATATATTTAGGTATGTATTAAAATTTATCTATATAAGTATGTTTATCCGTTACCTAGGATCCATAGTACAAGCTTTGCTTAAGATTAGTTTCTGGAGTATTTTTGTATTTTTTATTTCAACTCCAAATTTTGTTACTTTTACGGTCATCCCCGTAAAATCCATATCGAAAATACAAAATGAAACATAAATGCACAGAAAAACCAGAAAAAGAGACCAGCTAAAATATAGATGTCGCTAGTGTCGCTGCTTAAGTGACTAAATAAGAAACAAAAAAGCTGAGATATGTGGTGTAGAGGTATAGCACGCAGCACGGAATGCTGAGGACCTGGGTGCATCTATGTTTCAGTTCGTATTTTCGATAAGCTTTGCTTAGTTTGGGACTAGGACAATTGGTGTCAAGACTAAGTGTCCCATGATATATTATAATTATTATTATCATAAATTACAATAGGCTTTCTACCCCACGCGCTCACACGTTAGGTTTCGAAGCTGAGCTCCTCCATTTCACACCTCTGAGTTTTTAGGGATTCATGTGCGAAATAACATGAGAATTTTATCATCAGCACTTCTTTCGGTGAAGGAAAACATCGTGAGGGAACCTGGATACACTTGCATGGCGGTGCGTAACGAAGGATATAACAACAATTGATATAATACAACAACTGATATAATTTTCATTTGATATAATGTAAATGTATCTTAAAAACCAAACTTATTTATATTATTAATTTGATTTGATGAACTTTGGATTAGGTTAGGGTAGGTTTATTTTATAAAAAAGTTCTGTGAACCTCCTATCATTTCAAATTATATCAAATGTTGTTATGTCCTTTGAAATTATATCAAAATATGTTGTTATACCGATCATTACACACCCCTTGCATTGCGACTGGATGACGCCTAGGTACTAAAATCCAAGCCCCTTTTAGTCTGTAAGAAGGCCTGTGCCTAGACACTAGGCTTACTGCTAGCAGTAAGACATGTTTAGCCTAGAGAAAGATGGTAATACCGCATTAAGGGTGAAAACTTGAAAATCCAAAATTAATTAGAGGCCAAAGAGATAAAGTATCTTAGACATAGATATTAGGTTAAATTGACATTGCATCTGCAAAAGTTTTATTGTTCTCTACCCACAAAAATGACCCTATTAGTTAAGCTCCACAATCCACCCACCCGTCCATTTGTTTATCTGTATTGTTTTTTTTTTCATAGGGATGGAACTCTTAAACACTCATAAACGGTAATTCTAAATTGCCACATGACATGATATTGATATTACGACTGGGCAATTGTAACGTAGTACAAGACACTTTGTGTGTAACTATGTACCGACGTGGATGGAACTTTCGAGAAATTCCATATTTATTCTTCGAATAAACAAAACAAATGACAGCTCACGCATACTTCCCTGTAGAAGCCTACGCATATTCTTACCTAGAAACTGTGTAAACCGGTGAATGTGTGGCATTGGCATTCACACATAAGCGCATGAACGCATGAAGTAACTGCACACTGCAAGTGGGTAGTTGAGGCTTGTACAAGGTCTATAAACTAGGTTACATATTTGATTATCGAAAATTAAAATACCTACGTTAAATGTATGCTTATTGTATGCACATACGTACATACAATAAGCATACATTGCAAACTAAGTAAAAGCTTTTTAAATTGCCTGATGTTAATCAAAGTTAATAACTATCTATTAAATAGTCAATATTTTTTAACAAAGAGTTCTGTAGTTCCAGAAATAGAAACACAATGCAATGTAATGCAATAAATACAATGACCTTTTGTCACACAGTTAGTAAGCTAAAAAAAACATGTTTTTTTTCACATGACCCAAGAATATCCAATGTACGCCCAAGAATTATCTTTAACATAAATTGAGATATGGATGGCTTGCCGGCCCTTTCAAAAAGGAGTAGGCTTATTTAGAAGTATACTTGAATTAAGTTTGAAGTATTCTTAAAAAATCCTGGAATTTCAATTCAAATGCCATGCAAAGCTGCGGGTAAAAGATAGTCTGAAATAGTTCTCTAACTGTTATAATCGGCCCACCTAAGTTCTGTGTCGTAGGTAGTGTAAACCAACCTCTACACCCGAGTAGCCACATAGTCTGATTTTCCAGTTTAATGGTAAATTTATGTATTTAGCATGAACTTCGGAATGCCAATTGCCACTGTTTTGAATTCCATTTTGTTCATTATGTTATTCACAATTTTACTCTAGTACAAATACTTACAGAATCAAGAATCTTAGGGGAAGTTTATGTGGCGCGTTGATGTCTTTTGTGCGCAGCTGTACGTGTGTTTCTTTTTAAATTCTAAAAAGCAGGAAAGAAAGAAAATACATTTATTCACAGCACAAGACACGACAATATTAAAGTACAAATAGACAACACGAAGGATAGTATGGAATCATTGTGGTTGTGAATCGGACACTGGCTCAGCATAATGCTGAAGCGTTAAAACACCCCAGCGCTGTTTTACAGCCAGTAAATTGTTACCGGCAGCCAAGCTTTTTGTAAAGGAGGTTAAACTAACGTATTTCTGTAACTTGACGAAGACATCGTTCCGGGTCGTACTTGGTCCAGCGGGTCTCGTTGGCCATACAACGGGGCAATGCCGCTGGGGTAATGGGTACGTTTGGGCCAAGTACGATGCGGACGGGTATGGAATAGTTTTTGTATAATTTATTCTCTTTTTTGTGATTTTTGTCATTTTTTTATTGTATAACTGTTTTTTTATTATAATTTTGATTGATGTTTTATTTTTTTTATATGATTATGTTATTGTTATTATGTATTTTTATGTGTATCGAATAAATAAATTACCAAACTGTAAAAAAAAAACGAAGACATTAATTTAGTTAATAAACTATAATTCAGGCTTTGTTAACTTACTAACAAAATTGTATGTGATTGCCAGCAATGTACAGCAAAGTAAATTGACAAGTAAGTGTAAATGACAGCCGATAAATACTTTGATTATAACTTGTCAATTTACTTTGCTGTACATTGCTGGCAATTATATATTTTTTAGAAGGTTAACATTCTATCTATAGTTTAATTATGTTTTATTATGTTTGTTTTTAACAATAAAAGTCATACGTATATTTTAGTTTATTAATTAAATTAATGCTATGGTTAAGTTACAGAAATACGTTTTTTAACCCCCCACTTAAAAAGGCCTGGCTGCCGGTAACACTGTATAGAGAATATACTTCTGAGAGGCATCTGTTACATATAATTTTCTCGTTTTTCAGGCAAACACGAGCGAAAGTATGTAATTTTATTTTAAACATGTCCTAAGGTTGTTCGACGTACACGTACGCAACTTACAAAATACGATGACAGGTTGACAGGCATACACTTTCTCGACCTTGTTCTTCTACCCTCTTTTCTCTTTTCTTCAATTATAATTAAATTCTGTAAATTTCCACAAAAATAGTAAAAATCACAAAAATATTTCTTCTTTATACTTTTTTTCATGTGTATAGTAGTATTTCATGTCAACACACACCAGGCAACATACTATAACAAATTAAGTAACCCAAAAAATAATAAACTTACCTGCTTCTTAAAGTTAATGATTAAATGCACATTTTTTTTTTATTCAGTCAAAGTTTTGGTATCTGAAATCTCAACGTAGTCTTTATGATTTAAGCAAACGCTCGAAATAAACTTTCTCATATAAGAAGATATTCATCAATATAATTAAGAAGCAACCCAAAGTTCTCTCCTTCTACAATAACACAAAAAAAGAAAACTATTCATAGTTTCCTTTTCTTTTTGTATCAAACACATACTGCTAGCGCCATCTATTGAAGAACTTCAAATGTTGAAAACAGAGCCATCTCACGGATGTTTCCCGAAATACAATGAAAGCAAAAAGTAAAAGAAGAAATCACTGAACGTCATCAGTGCTGGCCGGTAGAGAGTGCTGTGTTTTGTTTCTTTTGTAATAGGATGTCGTTTTTTGATATTTGTTATCTTATTAAAATGGAATAAACTCGTTATTGCAATGCAATATAGCTGCTGGAGTTAGAGCGCGAGTAAGAAGTAGTAGACTTTATAAAGTTGTACTTGAAGTATAAAACGGTTTGATATTTTTTGATCTATGAGAGTTTTTTAACCGTGATTACTATGTATGTTGTGTAATGAAGCACTAACTAACTTTAAAATAAAATCTCTTATCGCAACTCAATACGTCAACAAAATTGAACCTAAAGTAATGTGCAGAAAGTTCACTCAGGAAAAATCGATTTTGAGATACGAGTTTTTTTAAAGTAGTAAAGAAATCTTTAAAGTCAAATTTAACCCACTTCTCTGTAGTTAGATTGACTTGAAATTTGTTACACAGACAGAAAAACAAAACTTGCACCCATTTAACAAAAAATAAAAAAATACATTAATCAGTACTAACTTTTTAATAACAAGCCGACGAGACCCGATGAAAGCAATCTCCGCTTGACACCCAAACAAAAATAGAAATTAACAATGCGTTGCAAGTTTTTTAGGAAAAGTGTAGCTTCTTTTGAGTCCCGATTCGTAGTTGGACGATATTTTCACAATTTTCTTTCCTGCAACGTTCATTTGTTCTGGTCAAATCTTACAAGTAAATCGCCCACTCATATTGGTTGGGATCATTAATCCTTACTAGAGGCCACAGATCAGCAAGCGCAGCGTAGGAATTCCACCAACAAGATGGACAGATGACCTAGTTAAGGCCGCGGGTTCACGGTGGATGCAGGCCGCTTCCAACTGAAGCAACTGGAGGTCTATGGGGGAGGCCTTTGTTCAACAGTGGACGGACTACGGTTGATTGATGATGATGATGAGATGATAGGAGTGAGTGCAGGATAAATATTGAATGAGATGGCTTGAAATATGTTTACCACTATACTTATATTTAGATGACAATGTAAATATGGCTCAGAACAGAATCGGACAGAAAAACTTATTTTTACAAGCTTTTGTTTAACTTGCTTGTTTATGTTATTTATTTGTTTGAGTCAAATCTTGGAAGCTAATTATGGCCCACATTCAGTCATCCGATTAACTTGAACTTTGGCATACTTATGTTGTATCTAAATCAATCTAATAAAGCAGAATCCTTCGATAGTCTTCTGTAGTTTTATAATGACAAGTCACGAGTGTCATATATAAACAAAATCATGATTCAAAAAAAATGGTAAAGGTTTGTATCAAAAAGGTTCTGCAACATATGTATTTACATTTAGTGACATTAATCATCTAGTGAGTATTAATATGGTGACAATACAATAATTGGTAGTGAAATCCTGGTAGACCGGCCAGGATCGTCTCCGCAGAACGGAACTCCTCAACGCTTAATGGCATCAACTTGAGGTACGGAAATGTAACTTGGATGACAATGCAAGTAAAGTCAACAAAAAGTAAAGTCAGCAACAAAGCTTGTATTAAAAATGTAATTTCCAACTAAAACTTATTATTGCCTATAACCTAAATCAATTTGTATATTCAAGACAGTTCTTCTTATTGATTAAAAGCGTATCTTCACCGAAAATTAAAGCTATTTTATCAAATTAATCATTATTTAGGCCACTACTTTAATCAGTCTTTTTACATTTTGACATTACCTATTTTTTTATTTCTAACCTTTTCACAAGTGGCACACGGGCATACAACATGTCGGCGGCGTGTACGGGCCTTAATAAAGATTGATAAGTATCAGCGTCGCAGCGCACGCGCTGATGCACCGTCATTAGGCGCAGTTCTCGCTTTCTGCCCAAATTCGAGGCACTGCAACGCAAGAGTAGGTGGGCGCAGTAAGGACACATTCTATGCGATGCATGCAATCTGAACGTTGCTGTAGACACACGATATGCAATTTTTCAGCATTCAAGAAAAAAACTCTTTTGCTTACTGTATTTTAGGTCGTACTTGCTGTTGCGGTGTCATATACTGCCACTCACAGCGGAGTGTGAAAAAAATATCGTCCTAATAGAAATAGAGCCCTATCCAACATGAAGGCACGGCGTGTGTTGTGTCAGATTTATTTTATTTGTCACAAAAAAAAATACAGCATTACAGCAAAAACCAATGCGCTGTAAAATTGAAATTATACACAAACATCACGCCTGCATTCCCAAATGGGGCAGGCAGAGCACACGAAACGTTACCGCTTCGGAGCCACTTTTAGCAAAACATATAAAGACACAACAACACAAAAAAGACGTAAAAAAATATCGGTGCTGGTGACTGTAACAAGCTTAAAATCATTCTAATTAATTGAAGTGCGCGACGTTCTATTTGAAAATATTGAAGACAACTTTTATACATAAGTATGGTCATTACGAAACATCATTAATAGAAAAACTAGAATTTGAAACTGCGCCTAGCCGTATGCTACAGATGTTTGTCAGTTGGACGATTTTAAAACAGGTAATTAATTTTCACATAGGTAGACATAAATAAGTTTCTGTTAAAAGTTTATTTTTTTAATACAAGCTCTTTTTGTGACTGTACTTTTTGTTGACTATAGCATTGTCATCCAAACTACATTTCTGCACCAAATTTCAAGTCGCTGCCATTAACTGTTGAGCAGTTCCGTCCTGCAGAGACGATCCTGGCCGGGATATCAGACAGTCACTGTCAGATTATTGTATTGTCACCAGATTTATATACGTATGCCCAATTTCAAGTCAATCCAACTACAGGAAATGGGTTAAATTTAGCTTCCTAGATTTGACCTAAACAAACAGGGCAACCTAAAGAAAAGCTTGTAAAAACCGCATAAAATTTAGCATCAGAAACGAAATACCCTGTCAAATATTTCATCGTAACACTGACGTAACACCACACGTAAACTATTATTTTCTTATACCATTCACGCAATGTTACCATACTGGATTATCTGTTTTATGCACGCCATATGACAATAGAACAATTTTCCTATATATCCACCATGTATTAATAAGGCATATAATTACTTTCACTTTCGTGTGTTCTTCGAAGTTTTTTGTTCCGCTATAATTTAATTAAAGACCCAAGGGCTTTATTTGTTTTCGTATGACAATTTTAGTACAATACAGTGAAGACAACAAGGGTAACTATGCAGTATCCAAAAAACTTACATTGTTGGCGGCGATTTTTATGTTGATTAATCGGGCTAAGTAGATTGATTAATTAACACAAAAATAGTTAGTTATTTTTAGGTAAAACCAAAAACATACAAATTTTAATCAACACGACACGATTTCGTTCAAATCAAAGAATTCGATTTTTTAGGAGTCCGCACCCGAAGGATTACAAATGAAACCCTATCAATGTTGTTACAGTGTCCGTTTGTCTATGTGTCTGCATCTTAATAACTGAGCTTCTATTGCCGCCGCAACATCAAATAATAAAATTTAAATCTAATACATTTAAACGAGCAATTCTTTAATTCTTGAATTGAGCCCTGTGTGTGACACATAGACAAACGGACAGTGTAGCAACATTGATGGGGTTTCATTTGTACCTAATCCTTCGGGTATGGACGCCTAAAAAATCTAATCCTTTGATTTGACCGAATAGTGTCTTTTAATATGGTTTGGCCAATTAACATTTGTATTTTTTTTTTCGTTTTACCCATAAATAACTAACTATTTTTGTGTTGATTAATCAATCTACTCTTCTCCAACGATTTCGATGAAATTCGGTATGTAGGGGTTTTCGGGGATGAAAAATCGATTTAGCTTGGTCTTATCTCTGGGAATACGCTTAGTACTTACTAGGTACTTATAATTAAAGAGAGTCCCAATTAATCCAATATGAAATGACCCCACACTGAGTCCATATAGTTTAGAAGCAGGGCTCTGCTAACTACTGGACTTTTATCGCTACGGTTGTTTGCACAAAATTTGCACGGACTCCTGATTTGCATGGCCCAAGCATTGATCCACTTCCAATAGTCGGATTGGCTTGAAATATGGTTTATAATATATACATATTATATACATAGGTATGTTAAACGACAATGCAACTAAAGTCAACAAAAAGTACAGTCAGCACAAATTTTACGTATTAAAAATGTATTTTTTTTAACGGAAACTTATTTAGTGATTGTATTTTATTGTTGCAGCAAACGTATCAAAGTGTTTACTGTCGACTATTTTCTCATGCAAGAAACAAAAAGAAAGATATAAATCCCGCATCAATAAAAGACGTAAACATATTATGAGTAATATTTTATCACCAGGTAAACTCTCTAACAGTTTTTCAAAAGAACCGTCAAAGATAAAATTCGCTCAGCGATGGTCACATGGTATGGCAGTCAGAAGTTACGCTGTGTGACAAAACAGCGGGGCTACTACGAAATTCAAAATTCGTGTTGTTCTGTCCCTTTCACTCTCGTATTAAATAATATAAGCGTCAGCGGGACGGCACGGTACGAAGTTCGAATTTTGTACTTCGTAGTACAGGGCCAGCGTTCATTGTACCTACTCTATTGGTTGTCACATTCTATACTCGCTTATAGCCCAGCTACAAAACTATTGGAACTACTCACTCGCATTTCGCTGCTCGCTTACTTGTATTCTAGTGTCTAGCTCCATAAGCTTCTCGTTCATCGTCGGCGGTGGAGCAAGAGCCTATGACTCGTTTAAAGATAATGTTGTATGCACCGCAGGCGCTGGCAATTTGTCTATAGTAATACAGAAATTAACGCGAACGTTTTCGAGACTTTTTACAACCTTCATTTAAGAAGAGGCATTAGATTTTTTGCCAATCTTTCTTTCAATATTATGGGGAAGGTTAGTAATATGTAAACTTTTTCATCATATTATCTAGCGAGTTTGATTTCTGCAAGTAGGTACGATTGGTGAAAGTTTTCTCCGTTCATTTTTATTTTGCAAATTATGACAAAACTAAAATTTTATATTTTACAATGAAATTTTCAGGAATGTAATGCTACCTACTTTTTAGTTAGTGCTAGCGACACCACAAACCTGAATCATATCGTCACTACTTTGAAAAAAGCTGATATCTACTACGGGGTATCTATGATCGATGATCGATGATCTTTCCGAGTGAACTTAATGAACATTGTTTTAAGGGTCAAATTTGTTGACGTATTGATTTGAGATACGAGATTTTTTCAAAGTAGTGACGATATACACCCTTGCGCTTATATACAAACCTACATACAGTTGAAAACCCACAACCCCTTTTGTTTGTTTTGTTGGCCTTATAGCAATGGTAGGTGTCCGTTATCTCACCCTAATCCTGGTAATCCTGTTTACAAGATTCCAACCCATAGCCCATAAACCAACTAACTCATAAACCGTAATAGTAATGGCAAATTACTGTCATAGACTATCTGCTAGCACATCCTCATGGTTTATTAGGGAATAGACCTCCATAGTTGTGCTCATCTCATTTATATGTTATGGTACCAAAGGTCTCTTCATGTTGGCTTTGGTACCATAAATTCCTTTATATATGGGTTCTCATGGCCCGTAATCTGAGATCCGTACCAATAATAATAACATCACAGAACAATTAGTACGAGTATCACCAATTGGTCATATCCCAAAGTAAAGAAAACTAAATGGCTAAATATTACTTAACCAATAATTGAGAAACTTTGCATTGTTATTACAAATGTCTGCCCGACAGGGCAGGGGATCATACATAAGACCTTAACCTTGTAGTAAGGTTCTCTAACCACTCAGCTATGCGGTCGTCAAATCATATTTGTATGACCTACAGAGACTCGTCTGTAACCGTTTGGTGCACTAAAGAATAGCGATCATCTTTAGGAAAATGTCTTGTGGTTAACATTGAAGGGCCTTTATGAGCATTAACCCGTAGTGGTTGTTCATTTGCTTCCTCTACCACATGATTTATAAATTACGAAAAAACATTATTATTTACAATGTTTATAAACGGCATTGGCTGGTTAGTCAAGTAGCTTTGAAGCGACAGGAGTTAGGTTTAGTTCCTCAGGTGTTTCTTTTTCTTCGTATCCTTGATACATTGTAGTTTTACCTTGTCTTGTTTTAACTCCTTTTTACCCGACTGCCCGAAGGAGGGTTATGTTTTTCGAGCGTATGTATGTATGTGTGTATGTGGGTATATACATTCTTTCATTTTTTCATTCGTCCATTTCTTTGGTCCTCGCTGCAGCCTAAACGGCTGGACAGATTGTAACATGAGGTATCATTGGATTCGTCATATCATAACTGTCGGAGTGACATAGGGTAATATATAATATTTCAATATGGTGTCTGCGAAAAAAAATATGGCGAAGGAATAAAAAAAAAATTGTAAAATAATTAGCCCATTTTAAATGTATATGGGTTATAATACTTTTAATCTACTATTTTCACAGAAATCTAAAAAAAGCATAAAATAAAAAAGATTAAGTAAATTTAAAAAATCAAAAAACCCCACTGCCTTAAAAACTAATAGGAAGAAAATAAGTCTATTGGTCTAAAACTGTCAAGAAGCTCATTTAAGGTTCAACAGTCAGGACCCATTTAAATCGTAACCAGCTAAAAATCTAGGTAATGGGTCCCGACTTTTGAACCTTAAATGAGCTTCTTGACAGAGTTCTAGACCACTAGACTTATTTTCTTCCTTTTAATTGTTAAGGCTGTCGGGGTTTTTGATTTTTTTTAATTTAATGTTTTTTTATTTTGTCTCTTATATTCTCAAAGATGGATTTTAGGCTATTATTGTTTTTGTTGACGACTTGATAGTTAGAGAGCCTCACTCCGAAGTTTGTGGTCCCTAGTCGGAGAATGTGTTGCTGTCGAGACTTAACGTTTGATGTATATTTAAGCATGTATACATTAATATATTGTATCTGTAAAAATGTGTTTACCTGTTTCCTGGAATCCGTAACACAATTCTTAGGGAGTTTGGGACTAGGTGAATTATTGTCAATTTGTCCAGTGATATTGAGTATAATAGAGATATGATAAACATAGTTGAACAGTTAATTTCACTTCACTAATTTAGCAATCGCCTACGCCTAATGTAGTATTTTTTTAATAACACCCAACATTTAAAGTTTTGAGAATTATATACCACAAGGAAATGCAAAAGAAATTATACATACTCTTAACAAGTCTGAAGTTAAAAAAGTACAAGTATCTCGAAAGCACGAAGCAAATTCCAGTACTATGTGATTGTAATAAGGAAAGAATTTGCATAGAAAAATTTATTGACGCGCACTCATTTTGACTAATGGCTTAACGAAAATGAGACAGATGCACCAATTTTATTCTACTCTTCATTGTGAGAATTCGTTTTCAATGGACATTCAAAATTAGATCGTAATGTTACATTCAACAGGGTTTCGTTAGTAAGTAAATTTGTTTTTTTAACCGCAGAAAAATGGTAACACTTGCTGTGATTCCGAGAGCAAAACTCGGTTGGCCAGGAGTAATCATCTGACCACAAATCAGAAAATATAAAAAGAGTAACAATGATAAGTCATGACCACTGTGTCAAAGCCTACTAGCGAAACCAGTCGTGTAGAACATCAAAAAATGTTTACGATAATCCTTGCTTCAATTGTGACTATAATTTGTGTAAACGCAGCTCCAAATGCTGAGGAGAAACCTACGTTAGAAACCGCTGCACGTATCATGGGAAAAGATTGTACTAAAGGAATATTTAGTCCAACGTGTTTGAAAATTGGAGTGATCTCTTTATTAGAAAAGGTCAACCATAAAGATGAAGTGACTTTACTACCAGGAGTAAGTCTAGTGAAGGATACCAGTGAAAATGGAAAAGCTGAAGCGGTTGCTGTGGAACTAGCAAAGGCTCTGCCTTCAAACCCTGATGAGAGGCTTGATAAGTTTCTCCTGTATAGTTTGGGAACGTTTCTGGATACGCATTCAGTAAAATTAAGACTGTTGGATGATGATACTGCGGAAGAAGCTAAGACTATGCTAGGTGAAGCGAGGGCCAGAGGGCCTCTCAAAATGGGCAAGAAAGGAGGCATGGGTGGACTTATTGCTATGGCTATGATGATGAAAGGTAAGTCTTACCTTTATATTTTGCAATTTGAACTTTAAAAAAAATATTGCTGAGCTTAGAACTTAATGTTGCAGTTGCCTGTAATTGTCGCCTGTAGACAGGCACATCATAGGATTTCAAACGTGTATTAATCACGCAATTGCTGCTATATATAACTCAACTCGTTACGTCGACAAGAAAATACAATGCTAACTATAAAGTAAGTTAGGTCATGCGCGTAACTTAATAATACTGAAAATTTATATTACTCGCAGTATTTCATTTGGTTCCTTTCCTTTCATGCTAAGTATTCTCCTTTTATATAAAGCCAAAAAAACTACTGCAAATAAACCAAAAATGTCAAACGTGACAAATACAAATAACACAACCTATCCTATTTTGGGGCTATTGAAAAAACTTATTTATTGTTTGATATCACAAAACCAAATTGTGAATCCTGAGGAGTTTACTTTGAAAAACTAGTCATAGTAGGTACATTTAAGAATATATTTTGCACGAAACACAATACAATAGTTATATTTAATCAGTTTCACTTCGTTACCTGTGATAATATGAAGAAAGTACCGAATTTTTTTTCGTTTGTTTTGCGCGCGTCTGTGAGTTTAATTCATTTGAACACGATTTGACTACTGTTATGTAATTGCACGAGCATGACAAATTAAGCTTGGTATTATAAAGATTTAAAATAAGAACTACAGACTTCAGATTGAAAAGTGGTATTAAGCCAAAATATACCTCATAAGATCTTTTATTAAAAATTAATTTCGAGATTAACTATACACCTAAATTTGTTAGGTAATAATATTATGAGCCTTTATTGAAATGAACAATTGTCAATAAGTTCTTTTAGTCAGCTA
This sequence comes from Choristoneura fumiferana, assembly GCF_025370935.1. Lineage (NCBI taxonomy): Eukaryota > Metazoa > Arthropoda > Insecta > Lepidoptera > Tortricidae > Choristoneura > Choristoneura fumiferana. The sequence goes on along the minus strand of NC_133496.1, from coordinate 9,743,650 downwards.
ACTTAAGTCCAGGAAAAGCTTAGCTATAATATTATAAAATTTGGCATTTAATGGGGTTAGTAGCATTTTATAATGATATAAAAACTAGCTTTACAATAGTGAAATACTTTACGTAAAAGTAATTTGGTTGCCTTTGTTTTATGATCCTTCATGCATGTTCTATAAAATATCCAAATAATGATCATTATAACTTCATCATCATTACTTTCTAGTGACTGGAAATCCTTTCCAAATCGATCTTCTTTACAATTTCGATAATCACCGTTTATGTAGATGACCTAGTTAGAAAAATGAAAATGAGAATAGGTAGATTACATTATCAGAAAACCTGATTAAGAAGCATGAGTGGGTTCGAGTCCCGGTTAGCGCAGATATTTGAATGAAAAATACGAATATTTGCCTCGAGTCTTGAGTGTTTAATATGTATTTAAGTATGTATCTATCTATTTAAGTCTGTTTATCACCTTTGTCCTGTCATTTGCCTTAGTATCCTATACACATCTTTGTTCACTTGTGACTGTTTACTGTATTGGTGTGCAATAAAGAGTTATTGTATTGTATTGTATTGTATTTATTTATTTACTGTATGTAACTACACATAAAAGCACATAAATCTTAATATGCATTTACGTAAATTCTTCTCTGCGACAGACTGTATAAAAAGACGAATAATGTAAGAATGACTAAGAATATACAGTTAAGTTTAAGGTTAAGCTTTTTTTATAGGATCTTTTCTAATCTAAGTTAAAATTTAACTTTTAAATTGTTTTAAAGTGACCAAAGTTCGTATTTGAATCCATCCAAATTATGAGATATCAATCAGTCGCTGCTTCTTCGCTCACTGCGTGCGATAATAAACCAAGACCTCACACTAGGCACCGCTACAAACGAAAAAGCACTCACAGTATTCGAGATAAAACTCAATTTAGAATGAAAACGTACCTATCTTTTTGCAACCAGTCTTCTATAAAAATATAATGGACACACGGTTGCTCGTACTAACATCTAACTATGTGAGACATATAAAAGCTGAACGAAACAATCGTCTTATCAAAGCGTAACAGCCTTCGTTTGAATACAGTCGCGTGTTTGAATACCATGTATCGGCTAACATGTTTGATATTAGTAGTGACAGTAGCAGCCTTGCCTAATCCTGAGATACGAGACAATAATGTAGAACCTACCATGGAAACAGCAGCAAGAGCAATGGGCAAAGACTGCTCAAGTGGAATATTCAGTGCGACGTGTTTGAAAATAGAAGCTATATCAATACTCGAAAAGCTGAATTCCAAGGAAGAGCTTCGACTTCTACCAGGCATTAGTGTTGTCAAGGAACCTGCTAAAGAAAATGGAAGCAAAGCTGAAGACTTTGCAGCTGAACTGGCTCGTGCTATGCCTTCAAAACCTGAAGAGCGTTTAGATAAATACCTCCTCTATAGATTAGGGAGTTATCTGGATACACATTCAGTGAAGTTGAGGTTGTTAGATGACAGTGCAAGTGAAGAAGCTAGGGCCTTGATTGGTGAAGCCAGGGCTAAAGGAGGACTTGGCGGCGGGAAAAAAGGTGGCATGGGGGGGCTGATGGCCATCGGAATGTTGATGAAAGGTAAAGGATTACTTCCATAAAGTCTAGTTAAAACCTAACCCACTGAGGCTAAATTTGAGATTTAGCAGACCTACACCTTAAGCATCATAAGGAGGGATTCTTCTAAAAGCTCACGCCAAAGATTATGTTCCAATGTTTTTATCCTTCCGAAACAAACCACATGATAGCTATAAATAATTATTAAATCAAAAAATTTTCGTGTTTCGCGGGATTCATCGATAACTTTTTTAGCTATAATAGGTTTTGAGATTACTTAGGTACTTAATATATAAGGATTCTATCCAGTCTGCACACCTACATCGATACTTAAATCTAAAAAGATTATATAAATTAAGATTATGTTTTATTTTAGGGCTGGAAAAATATTTACTCGGTTGAAATTCATTGTAATTCTACATTATTTGTATGTAGGATTACTCATTATTTTTTTTAATTTCATTGAACTTTAAACTGTATCAATAGCAGTAATTCAATTTTACGATGTTAAAAAATCATCATCATCATCACCCAGCCTATATAAGTCCATCATATCTTAGCTTGACTAAAATTAAGTGACAATATAGCACACAAAGCATTAGGCAAGGTGTAAACGTATGTAATTTAAGGTTTACCACTTTAGATTAGAGCGAAGTTTTCCACGTAACCTTGTACAGCAGAAAGGAGCAAGGAAACGATTACAGAATAATAATTTACACCAAATAAAAGTAGTAACAAAAATACAAAACTTATCATTAAAATTAAAACGGATTTTGTGCTTATAAGCAAGCTTTCAAAAACAACTTCGATTACTAGGAAAATTATTTACTGTTATTCGGTTTTGTGAGAGAAGTCAAGTTTAGACAAATCATTCGTTAAACGCAGAATATATTCTACTAGACTTTACCCGCGGCTTCGCACGCGTAAACCATTAGATTCAGCAGTTGTATTAAAATTCTGTAATTTCACTAAATTCACATGGAAATTCCCAAAAATTACAGCGGGGTTTTCATTGACGATGCCCTAAAACAACCGTGGCAATTTTCATGTCTCTAGCGCTTGACATTTCGAGGTTTTATCCTGATCCCGTGAATATATTGGGATAAAATGTAACTAATGTCTTAATCCAGACGTCTTTCTATCTACATACCAAATTTCATCCAAATCCATTCACCCGTTTTAGTATTTTTTTTTTTTTTATTCGACTGGATGGCAAACGAGCAAGTGGGTCTCCTGATGGTAAGAGATCACCACCGCCCATAACATCTGCAACACCAGGGTATTGCAGATGCGTTGCCTAGAGGTCTGAGATAGGATACCTCAAGTGCCAGTAATTTCACCGGCTGTCTTACTCTCCACGCTGAAACACAACAGTACAAGCACTGCTGCTTCACGGCAGGATTAGCGAGCAAGATAGTGGTAGCAATCCGGGCGGACCTTGCACAAGGTCCTACCACCTGCAAAAGATGACTGCTTAGTGTGAAAGAGTAACAAACATACATGCACATACAAACTTTCGCATTTGTAATACTAAATAGTAGGATTTTCAGCGGTGTAACTGTGTAATTTTTCTAAAGCACTAATACGTGTCGTTATATTTTAGTCACTGGATATGGTCGTAATTATATTTACAAATGAACTTTAGAAATTAATTTTTAAGCCAAAGGTCGTGGTTAAGAAAATACTTTATAGCAGTCGCATGCATAGTTAATGAATGTAATAAATAATGTAAGACTAATTAATTTATTGAATCAGGCATTACTTTGCAGAGGTCCATATTAATGAAAAAAAATTGAATGGAGATTTAATTTATTTGCACATTATCAAAATTACATTATTAATACAGTAATAATACGATAGCCCTGAAACGGCATTGCAAAATACAAATTCTTAACCTAAAAATATTAGCCAAAAAACAACATACAGTCTTATATTTAATTGAATTGTAGGTAAGGCTAACTGTTCTTAAACACGTGGTAGCCTAGTGGTGTGACCTCTCAATAGCAAAGAGAATCGCAGGTTCAAACCCGGGCTCTCACCTCTGAGTTTTTAGAAATTCATGTGTGGAGTACATTCTGAATTTACCACGAGCTTTAAACCTGCGCAACCCTGCGAAGTAATTCAATGGTGTGTGAGGTTCCCAATTCGCACTGGGCCCGAGTGGGAATTGTTAATTCTCACTTGTAGCCCAAGCCCTCTCATTATGAGAGGAGGCCTCTACCCAGCAGTAAAACTTACATCCTCATCACAAAATAACAGGTACAAAAGTTAAGCGCTTGGATTCGCACATACAAATGAATTAATTAATCACGCGCTACTGCAGCCAGACGTGATCAAAAATGCCAAAATTAAGAGTGAGTGGCGAAACGAAAGGAGGAAGTCTTGAAAAAGATCTAGAAATAATTACACAGAGTCATGAATGGTTTGCAAGTCATAATTATTCTAAAAAACAAAGCCTTATTACTTTCACCATTTCTAAAATAAAACTAACCAGCACATTAACTAGAGCATATAAAATTGTAGTAAAAAATGTCACTCGATTCTCTAACAGTTGATTGCGGGCTACGTTTTATGATGTATAATCAGGCATAATTTCACGTTGCCAAGGAAGATTGATGCGTTAGATTGACAATTGCACAGATATCATATCAAGGGATACATTGTTGTGTATAGACGACAACGTTATAAAACTAAGTCTGAATTGAGCAGTAAAACTCCGCATACAAAGTCAATGAAAGCGCATCCTTCTTGCTCATTCGTTTTACCAACGTAAAATTAACATTGTATAAACTGATGCCTTACTGGCCAACGCACTTGCAATCACAATCATTTTCACCACTGCTTTCTGTCACACGTTGTAGGATGAGGGTAGAAAGAGATAGCGGATGCGATCGCGAGCGCCCGGCCGTTAGACAACACGGCCAGTGGTTGTTGCCCGCATCTTTCACAGATCTCGTTTCAGAGATATCTTGAAACGAAAAATAATTAGATGATTGTAATCGTTTTCTTCGTGATGAAAGTAAAATAACAGTTTTGGATGGAAGACTTTTGAGATCAGTAAAGTTGAAAGACAGGAGGTTTTATTCCATGTATCAGCAGTTTAAAAGTAGTGCTCAAAGTTTTGCCACGCTTAAGCCAAATGCAGTAAACTTTAAAAACCATCAGACCATGCTGGTATGTTTTACTGTAGGTACTTAGAGTGTTTTCTTTACCGTGCACTTATTAACTATTGTATTGTACAGTCAAAAAAAAATCAAAATCATTTATTTTCTAACAATGTGTTTACAGTTGTTGACGAATCCTCCTTTTAAGTTGAACACTTGTGTTAGGAGGTATTCGTTCTTTCGTACAAGGTCGTGATTATGCTAAAAAATAAATTCTACAGTTATATTAATTACAACTAGATAATAAACTAAAAAAATTACAATAGTAGATATTTGTGTTTATGTGTGGGTAGATTAAGGTAGTAATAGTAATATGTAAATAGTTTTAAGTTTATAACAAGCGTGTGTTTGAGCGTGTGTGTGATATGTGTGGATAAATGAGTCAGTAAAATCTCTTTCGAGGTATACCATGATGCTAATGTACTTGTAAGATTGATTCTGTTTCTTCGTAGCTTTAACCTTTCAACCAAATAGATATTTGTCTTTTACATGCTGCATATGTTTTATTATAGATTTTATTTGTTCTGATAATCTTGTTATATAGATAAATAGATTGTACACTAAACTGTCTTTTAGCAAAGGACGTCCTAGCTATAGTTCGTTGCTTAATTACCTGGTAGGGGTTACGTTTTTTTAGTATCTGCGTATCCGGTCACAACACAAGGCCACTTGCCACTATTTATAATTTGGCCGTGTATCTAATGCAAATAGGATTTATTAATGGGTATATTTTTGACGGCTTTTTGAAATAGCTTCTCGAAATATTTATTAGGTCATTTGTCCACTTTGCAGGAAGCCAACCGACATTTCGTGTCCCGGTAAAGGTGCCGGTAAACGGTTGGCATTCTAGAATATTATCTCCCCGACGGCCGACAGAACTACAAACAATGTCGCTAATCTGCTTGGTGATAACGACAATTTCTTCATTATAAAATGATTACTTATTTTCATTTTCTCTCCTTTCAGGTACCCTTATGTCCATCGGTCTCGGCGGTCTAGCTATGCTCGCTGGCAAAGCTCTGATGACAGCAATGATGTCACTCCTTCTCTCAGCAATCATCGGCATCAAGTCATTGTCATCTGGCGGGAAGTCAACCACCTATGAAATCGTCTCCAAACCCATCTACAGTCACTCGCATAGTCACTCAACGGCCCATGAGGACGTGGGTGGTGCATACGGCCATTCAGGATATGGAAGAAACCTGAATGTTAGGAGGCGTTAGTTGTTCCAACGAAACCAACAAGTAATTTATTGAAACTATTTATTGATCGGAATAGTAATTTATTGTATAGGTTAGGTCACGATTTCAGATGCTTTTTTGTTCTTGCGTTATCTTTTTTTGTTCACGTATATTGTTTGTTTGTTTTTCGTTTTGTTTTGTTATTTATACTATAGTATCAACTTATTTTCACGTATATTTTTTTGAGTATTTGATATTATATGATAATATTTGTGATCTACGAGTATATTATTTTATTTATCTTATATTTTATATAGATACTTTATTTTGTATTTGTTTTATTTTTTTACAGTGTTTATTGAGTTTACTGTTGTATTGTGCTCATGATATACGTATTTTTAGTCTTATGTTTATTAGTTTTGTAATTAAATGTAGCCTAATGTATTTTAAATTATAATAGTATCTCTCAAGTCGTATAATATAATAATAAGTATTTAAAAGACTGTTGTATTATTACTTTTTAAGATTTTTTGTTCCTGTTTAACTATTTATGTTGTAAGCAATGTATGTATGTAAATATGATTTCGCGTAAGTATTTATCTGTGTTATTGTTTTAATATTGTATGTTTACTATTTTGGCACCCAAAGGAATTAAAGAAATAATGAATCATGGCCAATTGTTTCAATTTCCAGAAGCAAATACTAATAAATTTACTCATAGTCAAAATACCACAAACGGGACTTAATCACGCCAAAACACACGAGTAATATTTACCTCGACGTTTCAATCACATTAGAGAGGGCGTGGTCACGAGTAGACTAATTTTATTGTCTACTGGGTGTGGCCTGGTAACATGAGCAAATAATTAAAACAGATAATACTCGTCAAACTGAACATCATTAGTTCAGCGACTTATAAAAATAATTAAGGTTCTACGCTAGACGGAGCACGAGCGAAGCACGAGCGTTCTTCGTCGTTCGCGGCGTCAAGTGTGGACACGACCACGAGCGCACTGCGAGCGCAAAGCAAATTCCTTTGTGTTCGTCAAAAAACCGACAACTGGCGGAACGCAGTCGAGCACGAACGAAACGCTCGCAGCGCGCTCGTTCGTGGCTTGTAAGTCGGTCCACATAAGACGAATTGTGTTCGGCTCGTGCTCGGTTCGCCTAGCGTAGACGCACCTTTAATTTTTATTACACTTTTAAATTTATTCGAAGGAGCAATGTAAAGCAAAATGCTTGATGTTTGTGGCGTGACAGGTGACGTCATTTGTGTTCTAGGATGGCGTACATTGATAACAGTACCTATTTAATTTGTATGAAAAAAGGAAAATACAAATTTAAGACTCCATTATTTATAAAAGTCGCTGAACTAATTTTGTTCAGTTTGACGAGGACAATCTATGTTTTCATTTTTTGCTCGTATTACAGGCCACACCCGATATAGACATAATTATGAAAACGATCACTCTAGTTGAATATTAAATTTCATTCATTCAATACAAAAAAGAAAAGAGTAGTAGTCTAGGTACAGTCACCTGCATTAATATCTGCCACAGTGGAAATATCTGACACGTCCTACCGACCATAGAAATAGAGTCGTATCAGATATTTATGCACGCTTCGTTGTGTCAGATATTGGTGCTGGTGACTGTACCTATACAGAATAGGTTATGATAGTATTGCATTTAATTATTTTTATTAGCTAAAGCCAGCTATAGAGATTTTATCAGATTAACATTTATTTTGGACGTAAGTTCATAATTTGCCCTTTTTAGATAGGTACCTATGCATTTTAGCCTGAAAAGCGTAACAAAAGCCAGCAGCTACTTAACTGAGGTTGTGAAAAATCAAAAGGTAGGGTTTCGGATCTAAAAAAGAAATAACGAACTCTTACTTATATAGAATTATATTTAATGAAATAGAACATGATAACTCACGACTTAAATCGAGTTTAGCTCGACATGCTTGGGTCTAATTTGTAGCCCTTCCTACCGAAGCAACGCACTCCGGCTGCTGCGACACGTGCACTGCGCGCCACCGCTCTGCTCGCGCATCTACCCGACGAAACTAATACCGACGCACCAGTGACGCATTGTCAAACAAACCCCTCTGATTTGATTCCTGAAGCAAATCACTATTAGAATTTGACATTTCGCATCTTCGGTAGAACAAGGGATTAATTGTCTAAAAATCGAAAAATTCGTCATATTATCGTACTTACAGTAGTGCAAGGTCTAAATTGTCTAAAAATCTAAAAAAATTTAAAAATTGGAAAATGTGGAAATTATGCCCTTGTTCTATCGAAGGTGCGATTTGGCAAAAAGTCTATACCGCAAAAGCAACTTCATGTTTCATAGAAAAGGTAAAATAAGTCTTAAATTTTATTGCGAGAGTGACTTTACACGACTTTTTTGGCACTCGAATCAAAGCAAAAGGGCACGTTGCACGTACACTATTTTAGCGCGTCGTCTCTTTCTCGACCGATACTTTGAAGAGGGACGGCGCGCCAAAACCGCACGGTTAGCCGCATAGTGTGTACGTAGCCTTACACACGATCCATGCGTTTGTATCGATACAAACGCCACGTATTTCAAACGCAAGCGTTTGTATCGTGTCTGTCCCCTGTCGCTCTGGCAGTTTTACGACACTTAAATTAATCGTTTGTCACAGAAGGCCATTAAATATTTTTCTTAATATGACTGCCCGAAGGAGTAAATGCCCATAGTTATTATTATTACTATCATCTTTATTTAAGAGACGCGGTGAAGTATTACACAGAGAAACCAGAATCAAAATTATGAATTTACTGTATAAACCACGAGTTTATAAAATGATCTATAAGAAAAATGTTTTCAACATGACAATGTGCATTGACATATACAATAACTTACCTGAGGACATTAAATTACTCGAAGGCAGTATTAAGTATAAATTGACTACCTGGCTCTTGGACCGTTGTTTTTACACCATCAAGAATTATTTAAATCGTGACTGACATTTTAATTTTTCAAATATTTGGCTGTTATTGATTATGTTATTATTATTATTTTTGTAATAATTGTTTTTTGGCATTTTCGACAAATATTTGCACGCCTGCATGCAGGCTGAATACAGTGGACATATTTAAAATTATCAATGTAACAACTGCACAACTGCATTCTGAGCAAATTATTTGAATCTTTGAATCTTTTGAGGGTTATGTTCTTTGATCATGGTGTAATTAAATTACTTTTCGTATTCTAACAACAAACAAGCTTTTGCTTGCTCAGTCTAAAACTTGAAGTTAAATAAACAGCGTGTTTGAAAAAAAGACTACGACTTTCTATTTATGACTTCCAATACCAGTGCAATGAGTCGTATTATTATTTTTTTACTTTTTGATAAGTAAGGGAAAGTAAATTATTCGGAGCATGATATAATGCGACTAGTTTTAATAGAACAGAGTGTGTGTCTTTAAAATAATGAATAATAATAACGAGACATTGATTAGTAAGTAGAACTGCAAAATATATTTCAGAATAATTAATTTTGACATTGGGAGACTTAATCCTACTTTTATTATACGAGTAAATGTGAAAGTTTGTGAAGATGTTTGGATGTTTGTTACTCAATCACGTCTAAGCCGCTGAACCGATTAAGATGAAATTCGGTACACAGATAGTTTGAGTCCCGGAAAATTGCATAGTTCCCGTGGGATAGCGATAAACGAATACTACGCGGACGGAGTTGCGGGCAACACCTAGAGATATTTATAGATGTCCAATTAATTTATGATTTAGGTACAGGCGAAAGCAAAAATATACCTATGTATAGCCATATCGTCAAAATATGTATACATCGACCTTATGTCTAGTGGCATGCTTTAAGTTATACATTTATGCTTTTGACCGTACTTAGTACTATAAGGCTCCCTGCATCCCTGTAAAGTTTAGATATTAAATCCTTGTAATTTTTATCTTGTATCTATCTTATTATTGAAGCCGTGGTAGTGGTTTGACCTATCGTCTCTCAAGCAGTGTGTTTCAAACCCTCGCACATCTGAAAATATATTACATATATTTACCACGAGCTTTGCGGTGAAGGAAAACATCGTGAGGAAACCTGCACAATCCTGCGAAGCAATTCAATGGTGCGTGTGAAGTTCCCAATCCGCACCGGGCCCGCGTGGGAACTATGTCCCAAGTCCTCTTATTCTGAGGGGAGGCCTGTACCCAGCAGTGGGACGTATATAGGCTGGGATGGATGGATGGATCTATCTTATTTACTTAGTTGGTTTCGCTATTTTGAATAGTTATGAGAATTGTAATAATAATGTTTTTTACTATGGAAAAATACGTTTTACGAAGTTACGTCGCGATGGATTCTTCTTAGTAATAATGGTCTTTCCGAATCCTTTGATCGTTGAAGAGCCTTTTGCGGCCTATTTGGACAAATTCGTTTTGATTAGGTATTATTCTGTGGCTGGTCAATACGGCTGTTTATATACAGACAAAAATATCCTTGATTAGTGGGGTTAATATTAAATGGTGTCTTGCCACGAGTCCACTGTCAAATACTCTGTTGTATGACTAGCCTAATTTTTTAGGGCTCCGTACAAAAACGTGGAACCCTTATAGGATCACTCGTGCGTTGCTTCAAATCTACTGGACCAAATCAGGTGAAATTTGATAGGATAGTTTAATCCTATGACCCAAACACAGACGTGCAAAGTAAATAAATACTTTTTTAAAAATAAGGGTCATTTTCGGGGGAGAAGTTAGGAAATTTAAAAAAAAGTCTTGCTAACCTTACTGTGTCATATATCAAATGAAAGGGCTCTCGATTAGACTCACATCTGGACATGGAGTCTAACATCTAGTAGCATGGTGTACAGTTGTGTTGCTCTGAAGATGAGCTCTGGTTGAGTTCGAAACGCATCAGTGTAGTGTGTTGGTGGTGATAGATGGGTTTGTGTGATTTGTGTGTGTTCTTACAGTGTGAGTTGGGGGAACTGCATGAACACTTAGCTATCATAAGGTTCATTGATATTGTAGTATGGCAATTGGCCACTTTCAATGTTTAGCAGTAACACAATAGTTTACTGCCACATAAACGCATATTGCTTGTATCAGCGACAATCGTAATGTATATATTCTAAGGTTGATTTAATAAAAGGTTCTCTTTACGCACAACACAGCTATCGTCTTATTGACCACCACGTACCATCACCTTATATTACAATATTGACCTCCGCAAAGTAACGCCTGATTCAATAAATTATCTAATTTATCTCTTCTTTAAGGGTTAATTATTAATGCAGCGCGTAGGCTTTTAACTTGGGCTTTTTAGTTATAAACTCTATCTCTAAGTGAGAACTTTCTATTTTTCTTTAAATTTAATCTTAGTACTTATTTACTCAACTAACTCTATCATAATGAACGTTTTAATTCGCTATTCTGAAACGATTTTTTTATTCTCACAGCAAAACCACAAAACTGTGATTTAATCGACTAATTTATTTGCAATGCTTCGCAATATCTATTTGAATGGCAATGACATCACTCTCGATCATTTCCTTCGAGGCATTATTTTTCTCTTTGGGAGAGAGTTGCCACTGTTTTTTTCTTTTTTCTAACCTAGACGCACTTCCATGATCAATAGCGATTGTGTTTGAGTTCGTTTCCATTGCTTTTACCAAGCCGATTTTTTTACACTCTGCTTATTTGTTCACCTATAATTTATATATAAAAAGATGTACATGCAGTCGGGTTCTTAAACTTCTCAGCAAAAGTCCGAACAAAAATATCTGAACACACTTCTACGTCTTAACAATAGCGTCGTGTTCACATATTTTTGATAAAATTTTTGCTCAGAAGTTTAACCCGTCACGCGTCCTTATGACTACTGGTAGTCTCTAGGACATTTAGTCGATACATATATACATAGGTACGTTAGTTGAATAACAATATAAGTACAGTCAACAAAAGAATAGTCCGCAAATAGCTTGTACGGTCGGTTCTCCAAATTATTATCTAGTTTTTCATACTAGTTGCATAGAAAAATAAATACTTATGTTAAGATACCGACTGTACTAAAATGAACTTTTTACTGACTATTTCAGTTGCAAAAATATCCTTGTGACCTTTTATACATGATGACTAAATGATAACAAAATAATTAAACTACTTTGAATTCCAAAATAATTATTTTTCTATACCGTCACGTTATTGAATAGAAATGGAAACGCGATGCGAACACGCATAATGTTTTGCATTTTATTCGTTTGTATTTATTGTAACGAAAGTTCTTATGTGTTGTTCATTAGTCACATTATATGCTCAAGAATAATGTATCATAACTTTTTCTTAATACCTAATATGGAGTAAATGACGTCCCAAGTTTTGTACTTCACTTTGGTTCTTGTTTAGTTAATTCACTTCACTTGTTAAGTATTATAAATTATCATTCGAAATGGGTTCCAATTTTAGACTAATTTTCCGACACTTGCACTTTGCTCAAACTCGCTGTTCGAAAGTAATCGGTCGTCCGAACAATGGCCACTAGTTCGTTCAATTTTACTCTTTGCCTTTCCGATCGACTTTTCTTGCTTTTTTTTATCTGATAGATAGTATAAAATAAATTGGACGGAGCAGTTTAACTATCAGTTGAATGGTACCATTCAACGAGATGACAGTGTAACGTATCGGGAGAAGGATTTTAGTAACCAGTGTAGTGAAAAAGTGACAATATGTTCCAAAGAAGTGTGTTTGCTTTTGTGGCTTTGATTGTGTGCGTGGACTTTTCCAATGGGGCCATTGATGGATCACCGACAAACACCATTGTGGAAACTCCAAAAAATACATCGGAAAGAGCTGGACGTTCGTTGCATAAAGACTGCAACAGCAGCCTCAGCGCCAAGTGTCTCAAAATCCATGTTCTATCCTTTATTGAAGACTTGAGCTCTCGCGATGAGCTACCCCTTCTTCCAGGATTGAGCATTGTTAAAGAAAACAAGACATCAAACTCTTCAAATCCTGAAGAACTGGCTGCCGAGCTATCACGACAGTTCCCTGGAAAACCTGAAGAGAAATTAAATAGATTCTTGTTATATCGCCTGCAAGATTACTTGGATGGTCATTCGCTGAGGTATAGGCTGCTGGATCCAAAAACTACAAAGGAGGCTATGAACATGGCGAAAGGAGATCAGGAGGCTATTGGCAGAAAAAGTGGAGGTGGAGGTGGAGGATTAGGTGGTGGTGGCAAAGGCGGCGGCGGTGGATTGCTAGCGGCAGCTCTGATGATGAAAGGTAAAAATGCTCGTATTATTAATTTTTGATAAGATGGTGTTTGACGTTAAATTCATGATATAAATTTGAATCTTAAAAAAATAAGAGTGTTCTGTAATATGATAACTTTGAAGAAAAATAATTAACGGGACGTCTACCAGAATAATGCTTCGAGTTTATGAACTTGTGAGCAAAAATTTGATTTAAAATATCTGAACACTACTCTATTGTTAACGGCGTGGAAGCGTGTTCAGATATTTTTGATAAAATTTCTGCTCACAAGTTTATGAGCTCGACTGTACTACTGATAAAATCTATTAAGTACTACGGACAAAATAACAAACAATTATATACAAAGCATTTTGGTTCAATTCGTATTTACAATAATACAGTAATTTTCTACAGTTGTTGTCTCACTTTAAGACTATTTTTCCATCTACTTTACAATTTTTTTTTATCAGGTACTCTGGCAGCAGCAGCTCTCGGTGCCCTAGCTCTCTTAGCTGGCAAAGCTCTGATGACAGCCTTAATGTCACTTCTTCTGTCTGCTCTGGTCGGTCTGAAGGGCCACGGTGGAGGCGGCAAGACAACATACGAGATCATCACGAAGCCTGAAGTGTCTCATCATCATTCACACAGTCATGAGGAGCATCACGAACATGAGCACGGTCATCACGGAGGATACAGACGGGCGTATGAGCCTGATGCCTACAGTAGCTACATGCCATATGGCACGTCTAGCACCAGCACCACATAAACTTTAGAAATAGAACTTAGTCATATTGACTGAAGATTCTTCTTCATAAGACTTTTCTTTTAACCTTTAATGTTGACTTGATTTGGGTTTGTTGAATTTCATTTCCTTTACTTGTGAGTGCGGTTTGTCTTACCTATTCTTAACTTAGATGGAATTAACTCATTCTATCCTGTTATTAAGTATTACCTACAAGTTATTTTTTCTGTAGAATGTTTAGTTTGTAGTAATTTATTGATTAGTTAAGTATTTATTACCCTGTGCATTAAGCTTTTTCTTCGTTGTGAATTGATTATTTATTGCAGATTTCGTTAGGCGTGTTAAAGTTGTATCTATTTCACATATTTAGTCTATCATCTTTTTTTCTCTTCCCACCGTCTTATTCAGCACTTACAAAAATTATTGCTTCGTTTTTGTTTGTATTTATTTATTAATCATTGATGTAATGTATCATAATATGACCGTTCTATATTTAATATTTATATGTAGTGTATCTACAAGTACTTGTGTAAATATGTGTATTTTTTTGTATATTTGTATTATATTAGCGGTATAGCTGTGATATTTCTTCTAGTAATATTTTTACGATTGTTATTTTCAATACCTATGCATTTATTCTTGAAACCAAAAACTAATTTCATAATTTCGTATTACTTTTACATAAGTATTATATTGTCTTCTCCTTGATGTAATAATAAACGGAATATACTAAACTTACAAAGTCTTTTACTAATTATGATCTAATTCATTTTAACCAATAAGATTATAGTTTTAAGAATACACCTTGGCAGTAACTGCCTCACTATTTTATCATGGCCATGGAAGCCACCTTTAGTCAAAATACACCCCCAGACCATTCTAACAAACATGAACACGGCTAGGTACAATTATTTTATCGGGTCCATATCGGCTCGCATACTTATTAGAAGTCCGAATGTAAATGTTTGTCAGAACGATCGTTTGTCATAACACTTTTTTTTTCTGAATCCGATAATTGTTCGCTTCCGTGGAACAGCTGTTCCGGCTGGCTGCTGATAGAGACGAGTACAAAAAGCTAACGGCCAACCTTCAGGATCGAAGAGGCACTGAAAGAAGAAGAAACCAAACCTAACCTATAGTTTTCTATAGCACGACCATTTAAAAATTTCAGAAAACGGTAAGGTTTCAGTGGGAAAAAAATGATGACAAAAGATGATAAGGACAAAAATTACGATATGATTAGCGAAGAGTATGCGAACTTTGGCGCTCCTATTTTATCTTAGAGTTCCAGTGCTAGTCTGACTGATCCATCATCAGACCCTGGATACCATTCTTACTCAAAAAAAACCACTAATTATTCTAACAAGCCCAAGCATGACTGGGTTATGTTGGTCTGTCTTGGAGTTCTAATGCCTAGCTTCCAAATCTATCATCAGATCAGATACCATATTATTATTAGTTTATTTTCATCGAAAATAAGTTTCATTACCTTGTTTTGTGTCAATAAAACTGTTGGCGAGAGACCTCTTTTTTAAAATTATGTTTTTGTACTCTTTTTTATTGTCTATTTTTATAGCTTTTGTTTTACTATATATGTCAGTTTTGCTTGTTTGCGTCAAATGTTATGTGTGTCTATTAAAAAGTGTATAAATCCAAAACTCGGCCGTTAGTTCAACGCCTACGACACTAATACAAATACTCACACATTATAGGAACACATGACACTTTCTTTGCCACCTTAACTGGCGTGGACCAAACGACTGGTGCTCTGCACCGGGGTGTAGTGTTGGCGATAGACCTCTTTTTTATATCTTAAATCTTTCTTAATTATGTTTTTGTACTCTTTTTTATTGACTATTTTTATAGCTTTTGTTTTAACTATATACGTCAGTTTTGCTTGTTTGTGTCAAATTTTATGTGTATCTATTAAAAAGTGTATAAATTCAAAACTTGGTAACCATTTATTATTTCTACCGTTTTCAAAAACGATAGGAAGAGGTTTTAAATCATTTTCCGTTCAATTACCAGGTGAAGTTAATTATAATCGTGTTAAATATAAAAATATACTTATATTTTGAGTCTTCTTTCGAAATCTTCCTTCTGTTTTCTGCATATTTTCAAAATAGAATATCTCAAAATTATACCTAACGTTTTTTTATATAAATAGATAGCTGAAATAAAAACTACCACTTAAATTCAATTAAATTAAGTTCAAGTTCAGCAGTCCTAATAATAATAATGGGCGGCGGTGATCAATTACCATCAGGTGACCCGCCTGCTCGTTTTCCAGCTGTTCGATAAAAAAAAAGTTAGATTTCAAGTTCAAGTAAAATAATTATAATGTTATAGACATATAAGAAGTACGCATAATGTTAGGCATCATCATCCCAGCCTATATACGTCCTACTTCTGGGCACAGGTCTCCTCTCAGAATACGGCCGAAGCCCTCTTGGGCCGTAATTCCCACGCGGGCCCAGTGTGGATTGGGAACTTCACATATAACATTGAATTACTTCACAGGTGTGTGCAGGTTTCCTCACGATGTTTTCTTTCACCGAAAAGCTCGTGGTAAATTACAAATGTAATTTCGCACATTAATTTCGAAACACTCAGAGGTGCGGGCCGGGGCTTGAACCCACGAACCTCTGCTTGAGAGGCGATAGGTCAAACCACTAGGCCACCACTTAAGTTCACTAAGCACTTACGTACATTTCAATACCAAACCTAACCTAATCTAACCAAAGCAATAACTTAAACAATATTTTACCAAAATCAAATGACATTAAAAAACAATATTAATGTCGCAATGAGGTACATTATCTTAGTCTTCTATCAGGTATCCATAGGTGATAAAGTTCGCTTACTACCAAGTCTTACACTTGTTCGTTCGTCGCAAAGAAAGTTGTAAATTACTCTAGTTACCTACAAACTGAAAAAAAGATTTTTTAATGCAAATAAATTTGATTCCCGTACGACCCTCATCAAAGGTATCATAATTACTTTGTCTCATACATAATTACGTATATTTGTTACGAAAGTTCTTAAGCTATGCCTTCTTCAAAGATTTCATTCACGAGCTGTGGTTACGACAATGTCATTAGAAGGTTTAGACTTGAATATTTCTTTAGTTTAGCTTCAAAAACATTAATAAAATTTAAAGGGATGTTTCAGCATTTTCAACAAAAAGCAATAAAGTCAAGGAAGGCATAAAATAATGTAGATAACAGAATAAAAACATTGTAAAAATTTTAATAAAAACATTTAGTAAAGTTATTATTACAAGTAAATATTGTAGTTGCTCATCTACAAAATTCAAATCAAGAAAAAAAAAGTTAAGAAATCTTTCATTTTAACAGGTCTATCATTTTATCATCACTGTGCCGTCACAACTGACAGCCAAATAACAATAGTAGAGATGCATTGTAATCCTTACTATCTTTACCATAAGATCTCAGCGACCGTCTTGACATGTCACAAAACGTGGTTGAGTGTTTAAGTTAAATCTTACCCCTAGGCGACCGCAAACAAGATCCGCGTATTTCTCAGCTCAAAGAAAATGGCATGTTTTCACCCACATACCTTGACATTTGACCTGAAATCCTATAAACATAAAGTAAATAAATAACGCTTACCCACTACTTGGTTTTTCATTTGTTTCCCTTTTCTCGATCGCAATGGCTTTGGATAAAGTGATTGTCGTTGCGCTTATAATTGCGAGAATTAATGCTTCTGTTCTTAAATTTAAGAGTGACAATGCAAGTGAAGAAATAAGTGAATTTAATAATGACGTAGACACGTCGGCTGACGCATTCAAAGGTGTTTATACAGAATGTTTCCTGTATTTATCTTATTCTTGTTTGCAGAAGAAAACGCTTTTGTATCTTCAGAAACTGAACGATCTAAGTGAAATATCTGTTATAGGAGAATATGTTAAATTTGGTAAGTTAACCCTAATTACTTTAATGATAAAATAAATATCAGCCAATAATATTGTACAGTCATTAAATATTTATGAACTTTAACTTGATATTTGTATTCCAGTTAAAGTAAATACAACTGAACTTGAAAATAACACGGTGGAGAAATCAATAGCAAAAAGTGATCCAGAAGAACTGTCTTTGGATATAGATAATGCAGTTAACAAGTTTTTTGATAATCACATTCTTCGCTTTAAGGCATTAGGCAAAGACATTGCGGTTTCACATACTGGTAAGTGTACTTACGTTTAAAAAATTGATATACAGATATTCAAGGAAATAAGTAATTAAATTCCATCAGACGCAATTTTCATCTTTTCTCTATCATCAATTATCTAGAATTGCTGACACACACATGGTCAGAAGTGATGACGTTACATTAAAATAATTTATTTTAATTGATTCTGGTATTACAGTTGACGAATTTGTCGGTAGAAAGAAAAGAAAAGGTGGAGGGGGCGGTGGAGGCGGCGGCCATGATGATGGGAAAAAGAAAATGATGATGATGGCCATGATGTGCATGAAAATGAAGATGATGATGGTAAGTGATTTTTGTAGATAGTAATTATTATTATAACCGTCATGAAAAACAAATTAAGCCTTACTCATATGTTTATCTATTAATTAGTATTGCTTGTGATTACAGATAAGTTGATAGAAACTAAGGGGCTGTTTCACCATCCATTGATTAGCGTTAACCGACGGTTAAATGTGATGCCGTTTCCGTCTATTCGAACAAAACAAATAGAGACGGCATCACACCTAACCGCCAGTTAACACTAATCAATGGATGGTGAAACAGCCCCTAAGTATCAATATTTATATTGACACAATATTTTTGAAGACGTTTTCTTTCAGATGATTCCAGCAATGATGGGCATGATGGGCATGATGTCATTCAAGGGAATGATGTTTAGTATGATGTCGTTCATGATATCAAAGGCAAGTTTCATAAACTATGTAATTTTAAAAAAAACCGCCAACTGCGATTGGACTCTAGTATTAGCAGAGTCCCTCTCCTAAACAAAATGTAATGATGCAACAGCAGATAAAAAAAAAACAAGATTTTCATACTTTTACGATTGGTTGTGCTATAATTACCTTTCGTACCACATTTAAAATGCCTAGTGCAGTCCCGGTATGATAATACCTTTGCTTACCTAGCACTTCAATGATTGTGTTGATTTAGAAGTCTTTTTCATTGCTCCAACGGGTAACAACAGAGTTTTGACATTAATTTCAGCTTAATAACTCTACTCATTCCTGAGAAAAAGATCTTGATAGACGAACATACAGACTGAAAGAAAATAAAATGATCCTGCAGTTACAGAACCCTAAAAACGATGAATGATGATGTAAAATTTGTAGATACTTATATATTGAATAAATTTCAGATGATGTTGCTTATGAAGCTTTTAGAGAAGAAAGGGGGTGGTGGAGGCGGCGGTGGAGGAGGGGGAGGCGGTGATGTAAGTAATCATCATCTTATGTCATCATCCCAGCCTATATACGTTCCACTGCTGGACACAAGCCTCCTCTCAGAATGAAAAAACTCGAACCCACGATCATCCGCTTGAGAGGCCAATAGGTCAAACTACTCGGCCACCACGATATAATAATATTAAAACGATTTAAAGTATGTAATATTACTTTAGCAAAGGATAGGCTGTTTTGATGAAAAAACAAAAACCCAAATTCCCAATCCCGCAAAAATTTAAATAGTTGACTCTTAGCTCAGTTCTATCAAGGTAAATATTTTTCAAGACGCCTACTTGAAATACAGCAGCAACTAAGCTGGTAAATAAATTAAATTCTGATAAAGGTAAAGGCCATAAACGAAATGAAGTCGGATAAAAAGTTAGCCAACACGTGTTAAAATTTATTTAAAAAAAACTTTCATGGTTAAGTTATTAGGTTATTACTCGTAGGTACCTTTTGGTTACAAAGCAGCGGAGCATTAATCAAAACATTTCTTGCAACTTATTGCTTATTTATCTTCTTATAAGCCCACATCGAACTATTGTTCATTTAATATGACGTGTTTTACTTCTCCCGAGATCACCACAAATTTATGGGTTTTAAAAATAAAATAGTTGGCGGAAAGTACATAAACGCGAATTTGTTCTTTAAAGAGATGTCTAATAGATAATCAAATAATGAGACCATGGACGCTTACCTCCAGTCATCTCAAAGCATTAAATTTACCCAAGCTTAATAATTATATACGTAATGTGAGAATGGGCAGCAACTCTATTTCCGACTACGAACTTTGTACTCCAGCTTTGCGGTGCGAAAGGCAAGGGGATATATTCTCAAAAAGTCGTCATAAAGTTCACTACTGATTTTCATCCGAGGATGACCATTCTCAAGAGCGTAGCAACTTAGGAGAATGTACGAGCAAATTGACTTTAAAAGTAATTTGCCTCCATTTTTTTCCAGGGTTGGGCCGCAGGTGGTGGCGGCGGTGGCGCCTGGATGCCAGCAGGTATTATACCAGTCTAAAACACTAAACAATTGTGGAAGTTTCTAATATCTATAGAATAAAAGTTCTCGTTTAAATAGGTGGTCAAGACTACGGCGGAGGTGGCGGCGGTGGCGGCGGCTATGACGCCAACGGCCAATGGCAAAGCAGATCTATTATAGCTGATAACGTTGGAGAAAATCCCGAAATAGAAAACAAACCCATCATCTCCTACGTCACACCAATAGTAAGATACAACAATAATGTTAATGGAAAGAAACCATTCTCTCTAATAAAGAACTTGAACGATGAAGTCATCAAAATGAAGCAGAATGATGTCAAATCGAGAAAGAAAAGAGGAATTATAGATGTTCTACAAAATACTTATTTGTATTGGATAAATCAAGTTCTAGGTGGACGAGTAAAGAATAAGGGTAATTTTAAGTATCCGAAATTTAAAATAATTAACGGTGTTAAATATGTTTACTATCCATTACGTTATATTCAAAAAGCTAAGAAACCAAAGGCTATTAATAATGATTTGAAGACTGAAGAGCTGAAAACAGTTATAACAGCCGAAGATTTCAATAAAGGTGAGATAGTAGAAGGTCCAGTTGAAAGCAGAATGCATAAAAAGAAGCTTGTGAAGATGAAAGATAATGTTAACGAAACGATGGATGACAATCCGTGGGAATGACTATATTATTTGATGAAGTTTTATGTTTTAGAAAACCTTGTTGAGCCGGACTTTAGGTCATTTATATTTTTGTAGTAAAGTGTTTATCTGTAATATTTTAAAATATTATATCTGTGACTAGTTATAAAGTATAAAGTTAGTTCATCTATTTAATTAACTACTTATGTACGTGCAACAAGGAATACACACAATACAAAACGAATTTACCTACATATTTTCAATGATTATTTATAAATAAAATTATTCTTATTTTTATTCTTAATATCAAAACATATTCGAATGATCACCTATTGTAGAATACTTTATTCTTATTAGATATTTTATTGAATCAGGCGTTACTTTGCGAAGGTCTAAATCAATGAACTATAATAATTTCTTTGCTCACCCGCGATCTTCTGATAGCTAAGTTTATGCAAGATCTAACAATTACACAATTAATTTAGATTATTTAATAACTACTTATGTAAGCACCTGATGGAATCAACACGGAAACAATTATATTTAGTGAAAACAGTCAATACAATAAATGAATACTCAGTAAACGTATTCGAATCATGTCTTAATTTTTATTTTTTTAATCAACATCCTTTACATAACTGTAGACATAATAAATTTGCCTAAAGATATGTGCCATTCCAAATAATACTCCTCCACAAAAGGGTGACAAGTCAACATTGATAACTACAGACCAATCAGCTTATCTCACATGCTATAAGACCTTATTAAAGTTATAGAAAATCGTATTGTTGGACAGCTCGACCAGCACCAGCCGCCCGAGCAAGCAGGATTTCGCCCCGGATTTTCGACTACAGATCATCTTCACACACTCACCAGCTCATAGAGAAATATAACGAGTTTAATAATCTTTACTTAGCATTTGTGGACTACTCCAAAGCATTCGACAGCCTTCAGCATTCTGCAATAGAAACAGCGCTCCACAACCAAGGCATAATTCAACGTACATCAATCTACTAAAAATCAATTTATAACAACAGCACAGCCAACCTTAATCTCAACAATTTATCTGGCCAGTCGTTTAACATAGAAAAAGGCGTTAAACAAGGCGACCCGCTATCACCCAAGCTATTCACTAGCTCACTGGAAGAGATCTTCAAAAGCCTGGCGGTGGTCTGGAAGGCAAGGGGTGTCATAGTAGGCGATAAAAGGTTGACAAATCTTCGTTTCGCCGACGACATAGTCCTTTTTTCTTCTACGGCCTCAGAGCTCGAACAAATGCTGCAAGATCTCAGCTCTGCGAGCCTTCGGGTTGGACTTCTGATGAACCGGACGAAAACACAGGTTATGACCAACAGCACAAAACGTAGGATGGAGGTGGACGGGCACGTCATACAATACGTCGACGAGTACATCTACTTGGGCCAGATAGTATCTTTTAGCAATAGGCAGGATAAAGAAGTGGAAAGGCGTATCGACAATGCCTGGAAGAGCTTCTGGTCCATGAAGAAGCTATTGAAGGGCAACCTTCCACTGTCACTTAAGCGGAAACTGGTCGACTCTTGTATACTGCCCATCTTAACCTACGGTGCCCAAACATGGTCCTTAACCGAAATTCAGAAGTCCAAGTTGAAGGTTTGCCAGAGGGCTATGGAGCGCAGCATTTTGAGTGTCAAAAGAACAGATCGGATCCGGAACACCACACTGCGCTCGAAAACGTGCATAGCAGATGTCGGGAGAGAAACCGCCAGGCTGAAGTGGGACTGGGCTGGCCATATCTGCCGCATGCACCCGGAGAGATGGGCACAGGTTACTACCCAGTGGGCGCCCCTAGATGGTCAACGGAGGCGCGGCAGACCGAGACGGAGGTGGCGGGACGACTTGGACGCATTCAGAAACGACTGGCAAAACTTAGCTGCCGACAGGGGAAGTTGGAAGTCCGAGGGAGAGGCCTTTGCCCAGCAGTGGGACATAGAAAATGGCTAACGAAAAAAAAAAAAAAAAAAAAAAAAAAAAAAAAAAAAAAAAATTTAATAACTACTTATGTAAGCACGCTTTGTAAAATAACAAATATAGCAATAAGTATCTAGTGTGAACAGTCAATACAATAAATGAATACTCACTAAACGTAGTAAACGAATCATGTCTTAATTTTTATTTTTTTAATCAACATCCTTTACATAACTGTAGACATAATAACAATTGCCTAAATGACAAGTGATGCCATTTTAAATTGGTATTTCCTTCGTTTTAGTATTTAGCTATTCATTCTAATTAGGAGATCATGAATATTATACATCTTTGGTGGTCAGTGTATTTGTTCCTCCATTACAAAACTATAAAATTAATTCAAGAAAATATTTCCGTTAGCTTCTTACGCGCTTTTGAAACAAGTTTTCCACTCGTCATTTCAAGAGCTAGAGGGGATATCCGAAATCACATTTGTGACGAAAATACCGTACAAAAGTGGCAAAATGCTGTGTACCGTTAGCTATTAAAACTCATCATGATCATCATCATCATATCAGCCGAAGGACGTCACTGTTGGACATAGGCCTCCCCATATAAGTGGGATCCTTTCGACTGCCATAATCTCATAAGTCATAATGTAATGTTTGTCATAATTATTGTTACTCATAATTTTTTTCCCCGCTGAAGCCATACATTTTTCATATTTTTTAAATGGTGATCCCGTAGAACTTTATACGTTAGGTTAGATTTGTTTTATAACAATTCTGAAAAATAATTGGTTTCAGAGAAAAAAAGAGTTATGTCAAACATTACATTATGACTAACAATTTTCTACCGGTCAATATAGACACCATATTAATACCTCCAGTTGTGTTGGTTGGAAGCGGCCCGTACCCACCGTGAACCAGCAACCAGCAGAACCAGGTCATCCATGCATCTCGTTGGTGGACGCCCTACGCTACCCTTGCCGATCCACGCGGTCTCTATTAGAAAACTTTTCGGCACCAACGGTCATCTATTATTATCCGTGATATGTGGCCGACCCATTATAGATTCAACGAGCTAATTTCCTACTAAAACTACAGCACGAATATTTTTTTCCTGTTCGCTTAGGTAGGTAGTAGTAAAGATAAAGTTTGTTTGTTGTTTGTTTATACTCTTTATTGTACAAAAGGTTACAGAAAAAAAATAAGGTGGTTCCATTCGCATATTGTATAACTCTTTATTGTACATGAAACATATGAAAACAAACCAAAATACAAAGTACACCTTATCCCTTAATGGGATCTTTTCCAGTTAACCTTTGAAAAATTGAAAGGACATCAGAAACAAGAGTCACAATACACATAACGTATATTGTGCAAGAGTAGACACTATAATGCAAAGATAAAAGGACCGCCAATTTTAAATTTACCGAAATACTCCTAGTAGATCAAAATAAATAGAAACTCTACGGTATAATTATATTGACAGTCAAGAATGAAAAAAAAAATTCTCGATGAAAAAAACTTACGTCTGGCGTCACCCAAAATGTAATAAATTTGCTTAGGTATGATAGACACTTTTGCCTCATTAATCTGGTACAGTCGCCAGCACCAATATTTGACACAACAAATCGTGCATCAATAATTGATACGACTCTATTTCTAGGGTAGGACGTGTCAGATATTTTTGCACGCTCCACTGTGGCAGATTAATGCAGAAAACCGTACCCTGACGACCAAATATAGTGTTACCGACAGCAGTGCCTTATTTATATTTGCCTTTCTAAAATAAAAAAAATCGAGTGAGCATCCTCTGAAATCTGAAGCCCCTAGGACGCTGCCGCCCCTAGTACGCCTGCCGTCCCTAGGCCGCGCGGCCTATACGGCATATTAACAAATCCAGGACTGACCGGCAGCCCGGATTTTTTAAGGGAGGTTAAAGTAACGTATTTCTGTAACTTTACCATTGTTGGGAGCGTGGACTGTAAATTGTGGTTTTGTTTCTTCCCAAGAAAAAGTCTTTGCACTGGATGAAATGAAGATTTATTATCCAAAACACCAACACTTTACACAGTTAGACAAGAGCAAAATATAGCACAGAATTGTCTTATTAGACGTAGAAAAACATGTTATAGCCGATGGGCGACCGGAAGTATCAGAGAAAAAAGTTCTGCCAGCATTAACGCTAACAAACTCTTGTGTTGCCAGCAACATGCTGCGGCCCAGGAAAGAATAGAACTTACATATAATTTTGAAACATTATATAGTAACTTATATAACGTTATTTTATGATCTAAGTTAAATCACATAGTAGTTAACCAAATAGAAACTTAAATTCTTATGTTATAATCATAGCTACTTATGATTTAAATAACAGAGCAGTTAACTAAATAGCAAAAAATAATAATCAAGATTAGGAGAACACCCTATGTAAGTATACATTAAGTAAACAATACCTCCATTGTGCACGTTATGTCTATTACATAAGCACATCTAATTTGAGCAAATAATATGCCGTTACAAATTAAAATTGTGATAATTATTTAAATAAACTTAAATCTTACAATAACCTTCTTGTAAAATAACAGAAATTAACAGAATTTATTATTCAACTGGTAGTACACTTATACCTTGCAATGACCTAGTATACAATTTACCATCAGCTGTTTTTAGCTGAAAGGCCCTGACCTTATTATCCTTGCCGGGAAATACCTGCACAACCCGTGCCATGGGCCACACCAACGGTGGAGCATTAGGCTCCTTCATAAGCACCAGTTTACCTACAGTAACGTTAGGTACAGAATCACACCATTTAGACCTATTTTGCAGTGTATTTAAGTAGTACTTATACCAAGCCCTCCAAAATCGCTGCTGTAACTGAGTACATTGTTGCCAGTAATTTAACCTATTGACTTTACTGTCTGAAACATTTCTGTCCGGATACATAGTTAAGGATGTACCTATTAAAAAGTGCCCAGGAGTGAGGTAGCAGTAGTCATTTATGTCTTCAGACAAAGGCAAATTTGGGCGCGAATTTAGTACGGCCTCTATTTGACAGAGTGCTGTACTAAGCTGCTCATAAGTAAGTATGGCATTTAAAACGATTCTTTTTAAATGGTATTTCATACTTTTCACAGCCGCCTCTGCAAGACCCGCAAATACAGGAGAGTAACTTGGTGTGAAATGGAATTTAATACCTTGTTTGGCAGCATATACTTGCACAAGCGTCTGGTGAATAGCAGAGTTATTAAGCTCGTATAGCTCAACTAGCTGATTCCTTGCCCCTCGAAAACATCCGCCATTATCGCAAAATACGTCGCTGGGCAATCCACGTCTACTAACAAACCGTTTAAATGATGCAAGAAACGCATCCGTTGTGATATCTGAAGTCAGCTCCAAATGAACTGCCTTCGTAACAAAACAAACATAAACACATACGTATCCTTTGCTTTCTAATGCTTTTCGCACTCGGGAATTCTTGACGCGGACTGGCCCAGCGAAGTCTATGGCTACCTTTTGAAAAGGCCTAGCTGACGTCACGCGGTGCTGAGGCAAGGATCCCATCAGCTGTTTGGCTGCACTAGCTTTGAGCCTAAAACAAACCAAACATTTATGAGTCACTTTCTTGACTTGTCGAATACCGTTTGTCAACCAGTATTTTTGATTTAAATTGGATAAGAGCGACTTTGGTCCAGCATGTAACAGCCTAATGTGTTCATTTTCTATAATTAGAGTAGTTACTCGTGAATTTTTTGGTAGTATTATAGGATGTTTCTGTGACAGTGGTATATCTGAGTTATCGAGTCGCCCGCCTACTCTTAGTAATCCGTCCTTATCTAAAAATGGATGAAGCGGTTTCATGGACCCTCGTATGACATTGCCCTTTTGCAGTGATTCTATCTCAGCACTGAAATGAATAGATTGTTCATTTTTTATAATCAAATGCAATGCATTTTGCAACTCATCAGGACTTAGTATCTCATCTTTTACCTTATTTATGTTTTTTAAATTGTGACAAAATCTAAGAATATAGGCTATCACACGTGTCATCTTTTCTATATTAGAATACCTATTTAATATTTGAAAGAAGTCATTGCCTGCAATTGCTGTAAGTACCACCTGCGACTGTTTATATTGCTCAGTCTTCATTTCAGGTAAGTTAGTAGGTAAGTCTAACCCTTCTCTATCAAACATATAATCACCTTGCAGAAACTTCGGCCCGTTCCACCAGAGGGCGCTATTTGGAAGCTCCTGTGGACTAATACCTCTGCTGATTAGGTCTGCAGGGTTGTCTGCAGAGGGTACAAACAGCCAGGTCCACCTGTTTGTTTTTTGTTGAATTACACCAACTCTGTTAGAAACATAAGCCTGTAGCCTAGTAGTTTCCGAATTTATCCATGCTAAAGCTATTTTGGAGTCAGTGAATAAGTACACATTATCAATGTGTACACCTTTGGATAATGTGTCATATACTCTTTCCATTAAAATTGATAAAAGCAAGGCAGCATTCAGTTCTAACCTCGGTATTGTTAATGGCTTCGCACGTGGGTTTACTCGCGACTTAGAACAGAGTAGGTGTAATTCAGCCATACCTGCCTCATCAACCACGCGTAAGTATATGCAGCACCCATATCCTGTAGTACTGGATGCATCAGCAAATCCGATCAGCTGTACTGCTTTCACACTGTTGGTAGGAATGTGTCGCCTTATACTAATAGGGTGCATAATGGCCAAACTGTTAGCAAATTCCAACCACTCATCAGCAAGCTCATTCGGTATGCGCTCATCCCACCCAACATTGCTGGACCAGACTTTTTGTATGATGCTTTTAGCTCTTATAACAATTGGACTGACAAATCCCATGGGATCATAAAATTTTGATATATAGCTAAGAATAGCCCGTTTTGTTAGTACATTCTGGTCAAAAGCCTCTGGGCTGTTAATGGTGAAGCAGTCTTGTTTTACATTAAGTGTTATACCTAAAGCTTTCATACTAAAATTATCTTTTTGAAAGTCTCGCTCACTGAATTGTTGTTCAGCTTCAGGTATATCAGATAAGATAGCTGGAGTATTAGATGCCCACTTATGTAATTTAAAGCTTCCATAGTCTAACAATTCACACAGTTGTCGTTTAGCTTCAAGCAAGTTGTGCATATCAGAACATGAATATAAAATATCATCCACATATGTACAATTCTGAATGATGTAGGATGCAAGTGGCAATTCATTCCCATACCTTTGTGCAAGTTCCAATAAGCAGCGTGTGGCCAAGTAGCTTGAAGACTTCATACCGTATGTGACAGTATCAAGACGAATACATTTTATAGTTTGACTGGGATTGTCACGCCATAAAATGTTTTGGAGTGATGTTTGCTGTGGGTTTACTAATACATTGCGAAACATTTTCTTTATATCAGAACTCAAAGAAAACTCTCCTATTCTGAATAATAGCACAATATCAAATAATTCCTTTTGAACTGGAGGCCCATTTAATAAAATATCATTTAATGAAACTTTTTTACTAGTTCTCATTGACGCATCATATACCACCCTAGTAGGCGTGCTTTTACTATGCTCGTTTATAACGGGATGATGCGGTAAAAAATATAGCGGGTCCTCATTGAAATTATATGAATTTATATCTACATAGTGACCATGTCCAAGCTCAACATATTCATGAATGAAGTTCTGATAATCAGTAAGTAAGTTTACGTTCTTTTGCAATCGTTTTTCGAGGCTGAGAAACCTGTGCAAAGCTAAGTCAAATGAACTACCCAAAGTTTCATTAATTTTATTTGTCTCAACCTTGATTGGCAAATCGACTTGAAATTTATTATTTTCTAATTTTACAGAATTAGCAAAAATTGTTTCGGCTAACTCTTGCTCTGAGTCCTTTTCTATCAGCAGTTCGGGGACTCGCTCAACATCCCATAGTCGTTTGATACTGTCACTAACATCTGATTCACATTTAGCACAAAAGAGTGATACAACCTGATTTTTTATGATGTCTGAAACTAACGCGCCTGCGACGACGTGGCCAAACTTGGTGTTGAGGATGCACGGAGTTGAAGGCTGAGGCTGCTTTTCTCGGTCATTGCACAGGTTGTGTGCTTCTTCAAGCGGTAGGAGGACCTGGAAAAAGACGTCAGCCCCAATCAGCATATTTATCTCTGAAGGTTGGTTAAATGTTGTATCAGCTAATGTGACACCAGCGGGAATATTTATTCCATCCATGCTGATTGGCATTTGTGGTAATTGACATGTAATTTTTTCCACCACATGACAGTTTACTAAGACTTTATATTGGGATGTCAAAGAATGCACTTGTAGGGGAATGCAATAGCTAATCTTGCTCTTGTTCTGCGTCACACCAATGAGGTTAATATCAGATCGCTCAGGGGTAAGCCCTAAGACCTCAATAGCTTTTGTGGTGATCAGTGACACTTGTGAGCCCGAATCTAAAATACACTTGACATGCACCTCCCTACCACTTTGAGTATATAATTTTACTCTCGCTGTCGGAATTAAAACATTGCTTGCAGATGCCCCCGACAGGAGCACAACTGGGTTGCTTTCGCTTTCTTCATCTTGGTGCAGAAGGGTGTGATGAGGTTTTTTGCATATTCCACACCGAAAGTGGAATCTACATTTACCCACATGAGGATTTAAACATGTAGTACACAAGTTAAATTTCTTCGCAAAGGAAACTCTTTCCTTTGAAGGTAACAATTTGAATTTTGGGCAAGAATATAATTTGTGATCAAAACACTTACAGTGTACACATTCCATGGAGGTCTTGGCTGCAGCTGCTAACGCTACCTTACTCTTGACAGACTGCACTGAAGAAGGCTGGCCTCTCCCCGGCCCTGCATTGTCAGGATGGGTATCCGTGTTTTCCAATGCAAGAGCACGCTTGTCCATGTACGCCAAAAAATCTTCAATCGTCGGCTCCTGCTTTTGATCGCGTTCTAATTGGAATGAACGCGAGCTGTACGCGTCGATCTTACGCGTTAAAATTCCCAGCAGCACAGGATCCCACGCCTCCACTGCCGCATGCAAATTTTTAAGTGCAGCTAATGTTTGCCGCACTACTGAAACGAAATTCCGTATGTCGTTAGCGTTGGGATACTTAGGCAATTTATTTAAATCTAAAAGAGTGTTTACGTACTCAGAAACGATTTTATATTTGTTAAAAAATCTTTCATCTAACAACTGCCTTGCCTGAGGATAGCTCTCACTGACAAGTGGGAGATTTTTTACCAAATCATACGGCTCGTCTTTGAGAAAAGATCGAAGGTAATACAACCTTTGTACATTATCAAGCGACTTGTCGTTGTGAATTACCGAAGTAAATATTTGTATGAAGGCTACATAATCCGAATATTTGCCGGAAAAGGTCGGTATGTTTATGCTAGGTAATTTAGCTCTAGGTTTACTACTGCAACCTGACTCCAAGGCACTCTGTTCAGCTACAGAACTACTAGTTTTAATACGTTCGTTGAATATTGCTAAACAATCAAAATATTTATTTTCAACCTCCGCATAATCTTCTTTGTCCTCCGAATCCAATGATATGATTTGTTTATTATACACCTCATACTCCTTAAATGCGTCGCATAGTCTTTCCCGTTTCGCAATTAGGGTCTCGGGATGGCAATTTTCCATATTAGATTCGGAGGACACGAAAGAAAATAACCTAGTTATTGTACCTTTTATATAACCTCGTTTGGCGATCATTTCTTTGGCCTCCATCGTATTGTATGTACTGTACTTATTCCAGTAATTATATCACAATAAGCGCTAATACAATAAAATTTTAGAAATAAACTGCAAACTAAACACGCGGGGCGACACAAAATGGCGAAGTTCCTCTGTTGTTCACTCACGCGTCTTCGCTCGTTCGGTTCGAGTAGGGACGGGACGCCGTCAGTGCTGCCAACCTTCGCAACTGCCCGCGCGCTTGATTGATGAACCTATCGAAAAAGCTTCTTTTTCTGTCTTCAAACTGGAACGTATGCTTAAAATATCTTGGTTTTAATGGTTTTCTTTCTTGATAATGATGCTGAATTTTATTTTCGCAGCAACTTATATGATGAGATGAAAGTAGGACAAGAATTAATTAAATCGTTGTTTTCGTTGCTCATTCACGTTTTTCGGCTCAAACCTGAGATGCATTTATCGCAGTATTCGCAGTAGGTATCGGCGGTACTGTATGGATTGCACTTCTTGCTTGCAGATTCTGAGACAATCGCTGTGTTGGGCTGGGTCTTGTACTCGCAAAATCTTCTGTCTGTCTTGACGGTGAGAATGGACCAATGTTGGGAGCGTGGACTGTATATTGTGATTTTGTTTCTTCCCAAGAAAAAGTCTTTGCACTGTATTGAAGATTTATTATCTAAACACCAACACTTTACACAGTTAGACAAGAGCAAAATATAGAACTGAATTGTCTTATTAGACGTAGAAAAACATGTTATGGCCGATGGGCGACCGGAAGTATCAGAGAAAAAAGTTCTGCCAACATTAACGCTAACAAACTCTTGTGTTGCCAGCAACAACCATGACATTAAATTTAATTAACTAAACCAAAATAAAATTTATATTGCCTGCAATGTACCAGCAAAATAAAATTTAACAAGTAAGTCTAAATGACATGCCGACAGAACCTAACTTTAATATTAAGTCAAAGTCAAAGTCAAAATATCTTTATTAAATTAT
>NC_133496.1:9594291-9711859 GCF_025370935.1 Choristoneura fumiferana | reverse complement strand
TGATAAAAAAAAATATTCTTGACTTAAGAAAACTTACGATTGGCGTCACCCAAAATGTAATAAATTTGCTTAGGTATGATAGACACTTTTGCCTCATTAATCTGGTACAGTCGCCAGCACCAATATTTGACACAACAAATCGTGCATCAATAATTGATACGACTCTATTTCTAGGGTAGGACGTGTCAGATATTTTTGCACGCTCCACTGTGGCAGATTAATGCAGATAACCGTACCCTGACGACCAAATACAGTGTTACCGACAGCAGTGCCTTATTTATATTTTTTATGAGTGTAGGCCACTTTATTACCGCCGCCCCATGTGCCTTTCTAAAATAAAAAAATCGAGTGAGCATCCTCTGAAATCTGAAGCCCCTAGGACGCTGCCGCCCCTAGTACGCCTGCCGCCCCTAGGCCGCGCGGCCTATACGGCATATTGACAAATCCAGGACTGACCGGCAGCCCGGCTTTTTTTAAGGGAGGTTAAAGTAACGTATTTCTGTAACTTTACCATGACATTAATTTAATTAATAAACCAAAATAAAATTATAATTGCTAGCAATGTACAGCAAAATAAATTTACAAGTAAGTCAAAATGACAGCCGACAGATACCTACTTTAATTATTAAAGTCAAAGTCAAAGTCAAAATATCTTTATTAAATTATAACAAGCACGTATATGAATGTCAAAAAAAAACTACCACCGGTTCGGAAAAACCTCTGTTGAGAAGAATCCGGCAAGAAACTCAACGAGGTCTATTTTTTAAACAGATTTACAATATTATTAAATGATATCTATAGGTACAGTCACCAGCATTAATATCTGCCACAGCGGAGCGTGCAAAAATATCTGACACGTCCTTCCGGCCCTAGAAATACAGTCGTCTCAGATATTCATGCACGCTTGTTGTGTCAGATATTGGTGCTGGTGACTACATCACAAGTATTTAACACAACTTTACTTGTCAATTTACTTTGCTGTAATATGGCTGTAATATAAAGCAGCAATGGCTGGCAATTATAATTTGGTTAGAAAGTTAACAGTCTGAATTTTAGTTTATTAATTTAATTAATGCCATGGTTAAGTTACAGAAATACGTTACTTTAACCTACTTTAAAAAGGCTGGCTGCCGGTAACACACTGTTTATATCTTTGGCTAAAACTACAAAACCCACGTTCTTCCAGTGCTAAGATCGAGGTAGATCGATTGCTCGCCCCCAAAAATCCCCACGTAGCAAATTTCATCTAAATTATTAGGACCCGTTTCCGAGATTTCTGAAATAAATAATTAGACCTACAGGAACTTGCTCGCTACCTATTAGTTTTATTTCACAGAACTGAAAGATCTTGCATGAATATTAGGTAAGGTACCTTTTTTTTTGTGAAATAAAATAGGAAGATTTTAAGTTTTTGAAAATCTTTGATTATTTCTGGTTAAACAGCTTCCCAATCCGCACTGGGCCCGAGTGGGAACTACGGTCCAAGCCCACTCATTCTGAGAGGAGACCTGTGACCTGCGCAGTGAGACGTAACGTATCGTATATAGGTTGACGATGATGGTAAAACAGCGCCATCTCTATGTGGCACTTTGAATTAATTCAAACGCTACCGGAGATTATTTTATAGAGAGCACTGTTAGGACGATCGGCACTAACGTAACATGATACTGATAGAGCAAACTAAAGAGTTTTCAATTTTGTCACTAGATGGCGTTTTTTGGCCAGATTTTTAGATGCGGTAAGTGGACTAAATAATTCAATGGCTTTTTGAAAGTTTGATATTATTAATGTGTACCTAAATTTATATTTTTAATTCTCAAATTTAAATTTCTCTCTAATGGCTGTAAATTTAATCCTCGTCGTAGGTGTATCAGCATTTTAATGCCAGACTGTATTTCGTTATATCCGATTTGAGCAAACACAATAGTAATCACTCCAAGTCGTAAAGTATTTAGCAAAAATCGCGACAACCGCGATATGAAAATACTTACAAATGAGCAATTTGATTTATATTTCTAAAATTCGCCTTAACCATCATATCCGATATGGTCTAGTGGCTAGGATACCTGGCTCTCACCCAGGAGGCTCGGGTTCGATTCCCGGTATCGGAATATCTTTTTGCTTTTACGTTTTTTATTTTTTGACATTTAATAAATACTACAGTCATCTGCATTAATATCTGCCACGGAGGAGCATGCAAAAATACCCTTCACATCTTCCCGACCCCAAAAAAAAGAGTCTTATCGGATATTTTGTGCACCCTTTGTTGTCACCTGTAAGTTCGTGGCGATGGCTAGCTACAAATCTTCGTCAAAATAAATTTGTTAATATTAATAAATAATATAAATATGATTGAAAACTCCTCTTGCATTAGTATTTATCATCCTCAGTGTCAATGATGTGATATATTTTTAGAAATCGGCTTAGTAAGCCCTTTCATTAAGTACCACACGCGATAGGTTCCAGAACATTTTTTTTCCCATGCAAAAAAAGATGTCACAACCACAACTCATGTTGATTCGTATGGCCTAAAGATCAATGTTTCAATTTTCATGCTTTTAAATCCATAATTGCAGCCTTTTATTGCTATTACTGTTCGAAAGATATACAGTTTTGTTATAGACAGACGTGAGGACAGTCAAGCATTAGGTGCAGGATTGTAGAAAATAAATATTGTTTTAGTTTTTTTTTTATTCGACTGGATGGAAAACAAGCAAGTGGGTCTCCTGATGGTAAGAGATCACCACCGCCCATAGACGCCTGCGACACCAGGGGGATTGCAGATGCGTTGCCAACCTAGAGGCCTAAGATGGGATAGCTCAAGTGCCAGTAATTTCACCGGCTGGCTTGCTCTCCACGCCGAAACACAACAGTGCAAGCACTGCTGCTTCACGGCAGGATTAGCGAGCAAGATGGTGGTAGCAATCCGGGCGGAACTTGCACATGTTCAGCCTCAGAATGTCATAACTTATTAGCTAATTAGGGTATTTTTGATACAACGTTGTGATTCAAGAATCCATGGAGCCATTATTACTTTAAAAATAAACTTCAAAAACAAAGTATTATGACGTTTGTAAGGTCGTTTCGGTGATAAATTGTTCAGAATACACCTCCAATGGCCAAACTAATCCACAAAATCGGAAATTAGCGGACAACGCTTGTTCGTTGAATCAGTCGCCGCGCGCGCACGGGCTGTCGCTTTCGAAGAGCCACTGGTACTCGACACTTAAGCGTCGATTATGATGAGCGAGTAAAACACCTTCCATAGATTTTTTTTTCTAAGTCGCTTCACTCTTGTCAGAGTTGTCGTGGTCGTTGATTGAGCATCAGTAGTGTACAGTCGAACACGCTGAACACGCTTCTACGCCGTTAACAATAGAGTCGTGTTCAGATATTTTGATCAAATTTTTGTTCACAAGTTTATGAGCTCGACTGTACCTTGAAAATAGTGTGGTGGTTTCCCTTTGTCTTTCACACCGCAGAACTGGTGTTAAGAGCTTTGCTTGGTGCAATAGAGAGCGCTGAGGGCCAACTCCGAAATTCGAAGTTCGTATCGTACCGCCCTCTTACTCTCGTATTAAATAGTATAAGTGTCAGAGGGACGGAACAACACGAACTTTGATTTTCAAATTTCGTAGTAGCGCCCCGCTGCTGCCCACTCTCAAGATAGGTTTTTTAGTCGCCTTTTACGAAATCCACGAGAAGAGATAGGTTCTGATTTATTCTAAAATACTAGACCAAACTCTAAAGGAGCCGCCATACTGCTGACGCTGCTGCTGCTGAAAACGGTGACGGTACGGAATTGCAGTGACGCATCGTATGCGCACCGTTTTTAGGGTTCCGTAGCCAAATGGCAAATAACGGAACCCTTGTGCGATGCATGCGGAAAAACCGGGCACATTACGATGCGTCACTGCGATTCCGTACCTACCGTCACCATTTTTTAAGTAGCGGTGTGTCCGCTCCTTCACTTTGTAGTAAAATTTATTAGATTACACTACAGTCACCACTGGGCTCCATTTTTTTTTTTTTGATAGACTCGTATTGTGTACTGTTTTTGTTTAATGCACGGGCCGGCAACGCAAATGAAATAATCGTATAATAAATTTTGCCATAACACTTCTCTTTTTTTAGTAATTGTACTTAATATATTTTTTTTTTTTAATTTATTTAACTTAAAAGCAATTAATTATTACATTTAGTGTGTAATTGACCCACGTTTGATGAAAAAGGTGCATCATGCTAAATTTTACTTCATTCTCCTTCACTGAACAAAGGCACGCTTAGACGCCACAATGAATGAAAACTCGACACTCGCATCCCCTGGTTGCCCGCAACTCTCATAAAACTGCACTAAACTTTAAAACTAGTTTAATGTAATAAAAAAAAGTAAAGGTATGTATAGTTGGTAGACGGACAAACGAGAACTAATTATGGCGAGTAAGCTGCAATTTTTAAGCCTTAGTTAAATATAACGTGATGTCGGCTCGCTGTATGCGGTCAAAGACCCAGATCCACACCTTGCTCTTGGGGAACATGGTTTGTCAAACTCGCAAATAGTGAAGTGCTAATGTAGCCATCGAAATGTCGATGTCGGTTATTCAACTGAAATAAGTCAATGGCTTGTTCAGAAGATTTCTATTGCCATCCAGAGGGAGAACGACGCTGCGAGCATAATAGAGACTTTTGTTTCCAGGCCCTATACTGCGAAGTGCATTATTCTAACTTCGTAACTTGCCGTCCCGCTGGCGCTTATATTATGTAAAACGAGAGTGAAAGGGACGGTACGATACGAACCTCGATTTTCGAATTTCGTAGTCGCGGGGGAGATTTTTTGCGCTTGGACGGGATTTGGACGCGAAATTCAGATTGTGTATTATGTTGTTTGTTTGGTATTATTAAAAAAATGCAACGATACAAATATGTAAAAAACATTAATTAAAACAACAGTTAAAAACGATACCTAATGTTAAGTTTTAAAAAAAATAAGTTCAAAAACAAAAACACGCTCTTAAAAGCCCAAAAAAAATACGTTGTTTGTTTCTTTTTTATGCAGGGTGTTATTAACTGAAAACCTGAAAATAGTTCGTTCAAAATCGAAAATAGAATCCCTTAGACTATAAATTAAAGCAGGCTTTTTTTAAAAAAAAAAACCCTTTTCACTGTGCCCAGTCTAAAAGTTATGAACGCGGCATACACCAATGAGCTGTTTTTCTGTCAGTTTCATTTTCTTCTAGTTCTAAAACTGTGAAGCGCAACTGACAACTACGAATTACGGGTGTAGAGTTACAAAAAATGAAGTAGGATGACTGACTTAGGAAAATGTACAAATACATTAAAAAATAAATGCAATAAACTAAATTAGGTACTCTGATTCTGTTTAACATATTATTGACAAAGCTGTTGTCAGGAGCCTGACGTAAATTTTGAAGGAACTAAACATTTACCATAAGTTTGGTTCGGCTGCAACAAAATTTTCGTTGTTTGAAGAAATAGGTAAGTGCTACCGACCGCGATTAGATGATTAAGTTGCTAATTACGTCAAGCTAAGATTAATTTACTTAAAAGATTATTGTATATTGTTTTAGCTCTAAAAGCTTCAAGTGAACGTTCCTTACTATTGCCATCTTCATCGCGTACATGTACTTTCAGAGTCGTTCATTAGTATTTATTTATAGTTAAATGTATCATTGTGTAGATTTAGGGAGAAAATTATGTTAGGGGCCCACATTTAAGGCGAAATTTTAGAAATGATTCCGAATTATCGGCCACATAACTACAAGCATACATATTCGAAATGTGCTTACTCAACATTTTTTTTTCATAGTTAATACAAATAACTAATAGTATCGATAAACTAGTGGCCAACATTATTCGCATATCGCGCGATGGAGAGTTAGTCCGTCTCAGTCCCTCCCACCCAGTGGCCTTAACCGAGAGATCTCTCAAACTTAGTAACCTAGCCGATACCTCGTGCTGTGCATGTGTGCCGTGCCTTATATCTGTTGACCCCTTTCCACGATTATATTGTTTGGGACGTAAACAAACGAAGTAAAACTTGTGAAAGTGGACAGTTGGATGTGAATCATGGATTAAAGGTAACTGCGATTAATTATTAATTAATTAATTAATTGATAACTTGTAAATCTTGATTAGCTTGCTTTGTTATTATTTACACTCTACTAACTATTAAAAATAAGTGCTATATTTACGAGGAATTTAATCTAATTTAATAGCTGCAATAGATTATCAAACAAGATCTACCGTACCTACCATTAATTAATACCCAAATAATAAAGTTGTTTATACTTATTAGTATTCTAGGACATAAATTTAATTCCTAACAGTATTTTAATTGGAGTCACGAAGGTTAATCTGCTAATGAGGGTTATTAAATTATTGAACTTCTAACTAATAAACCACTAACCATAAATAGTCGAGACGGCTATCGTAGACTTAAATCAGTGCTGCCATTAATAAGGATACAAGGAGTTGAATGAAGTGAAAGCTTGTTGGTAAATGGTCATACAAACAAATGGGCAATAAGGACTCTAATGACCTACTTAACCACATTTTAAAATTTTGCAATTCTGACTCTATCTATGTTACCAGGATTGTGATTGTTTGATTTTTGAAGGGAATTCTTGACATTCATCACTGTGGACCTGATAGAAGACAACAATGGTGGTCATCATCATCTTTGGCACACACGGCCTATACTGCTGAGCACAGGCCTCCTTTCAACATGAGAATGCTTGGGCTGCACTTTCCACGTGGGCCCAATCCGGATTGAAAAGTTCACACACTCACCATAGAATTATTTTTCATGTGTGCAAAATTTCCTCACGATAATTTTCTTCATCGACAAGCTCGTGACCAAATTACAAATCTAATTTCTCGTGTTAATTCTGAAAAAATCATAGATGCGAATCCGGATTTGTACCCACTACCCTCAAACGACTTGGCTAGCATAGATTTGGTATTGCATGGTTATCCTTAGCTTTATGCATCGTTATTCTTATCTGTTAAAAAAGAACCTGACACACAGATAGACGTCAGTAAATAATAAACGAAGATCTTTATACTGAAATGAAAGAAGAAGAAATGAAGTGAAGCAAAGCAAGCCGAAACAACCAACAAGCCAGCAACAACCTATTCTCAATTGAATACAAACAATACAGACAATAAGGTATTTACGGGACATTAGGAAAAGCTAAACAACTCTCTAGCCATCTCCAAGCAAGCATCTCAAGTTAGGAATAGGTCTGCTCAAAATTATGAAATGAAGTATAATATCGATGGTGGAAGTCTCAATTGGCGTAAGGGACAAAATACCGAAAATCACTTTTAAACATAGAAAATTAGAGTTTTTTTTTCTCTGTCGATTGGTAGTATTCAAGTTACGATACGCCCCTTACTTTTGCTGTTATCAACATTTATTATTTTAAAATAAAATAGCTTAAGGGACATGATATAAAATATTTGAGCTGAAAAATGGCGTAAATGTATTATTTTTTTAATATTTGGGTCGTAAGGGGCTGTGGCAGTCTCATATGTCCTTTACGACTCGACTCATGACGTTAAAAAAAAACCAACAAATATAATAAAAGGGCGTATGGGTCAATTATTGTTTCATTGCCCTTTACACCCCAACATTTTATAACGAATAAGATAAAAAAGCAAGAAGTTGTTGGGCGTAACCTTACCGCCTGTACCTATTTCTTGTACCTAACATCAAAATACTAACGCGTCTACCTACCTTCCACGCGCCCAGCGTTTGCGCATTGCACATTCGGTCAGTCGTGTCAGACACGTCAAACACGGAGGACGTATTTGATTGCCTACGTTTGTTCTTTGTCAACGCGCGTATTTTTTTATAAGATGCCAAAAGCAAAACAAAAAAAAGAAGATTAAGTTGATGGATCCCCTAATGGCTTGACGTCGAGCTAACATTTCCGTAATGGAATTTCAGTCAAGGATGTTGAGGTAAATTTCTCTTAGCTACTTTGTTTATTTTAAGCTACTAAGTTACAGATCCTAATAAAGGAAGCCTGTGCCCAGCAGTGGGACGTATATAGGCCGAGATGATGATGCATACATAATAATAATTGGCCTGTATAATTAATTATGTATGTTGAGGGTTAAAAATGGTATAATCGGAACGTCGTAAGGGACATTAAAAAACAGCAATTTATATAATAATAAATACTTTTATGGGCGTAAGGGGTATAAAAAGCAAGAGCTAGAGTAAATTGTCGGTCGTAAGGGGCAGTAGCAAACAGACATTTAAAAAAAAGGTGTAATTGGTACGTCGTAAGGGGCATTAAACAACAGCAACTTATAAAATAAGGAATACTCTTATGGGCGTAAGGGACATCAAAAGCTAAAACTAGAGTAAATTGTTAGTCGTAAGGGACAGTAACAAACAGACATTTTAAAAATTGAGGTTACTTTATGGGTGTAAGGGGCACTTAAAGTAAAATACCTTGCTTGCTTCTTTTAGTTCATTAAAATACCTTGTTAATGTTAGGTCGTAGGAGGCATCAAAACAGATGGTTTTTAGAACTTGTAGTGATTGAAACAACAACTCAAGCAAGCATACTCCCAAATGTGCAAGAAATAGTGCAAGCAAGCGTGCAAGAAAGCATGCAAGCAAGCATGCAGGCTTGCAAGTGAGCATGTAATTTTGTCAATCAAATCAACAAACATGCAATTTTATCGGCCTGGGTTAGATGAACATCGCGGGTTACCCCGATCCCGCGATGACCGGTCTATGGTATCTCCTCCAGCGCTCATGAAGCGGGCTGGCGTCCCACTCCCTCACAGCTGCAATCAGTGTGTTAGAGGAAGCATAAATAGTGCAAGCATGCATGCAAGCAAGCGTGACGCCAAAAGGCAAGCATGCATGCAAACAACAAATCAAGCAAGAATACTCCCAAATGTGCAAGAAAATGTTCATCATGTCAGCCGAAAGACGTCCACTGCTGGACATAGGCCTCCCCCAAGGCTCTCCACTCAGACCGGTCTTGTGCTTTCCGCATCCACCGCGATCCCGCGATCTTAACCAAGTCGTCGCTCCATCTTGTTGGAGGCCTACCGACAGCTCGTCTCCCGGTCCGCGGACGCCATTCGAGAACCTTCTGGCCCCATCGGCCATCCGTCCTGCGAGCAATGTGCCCCGCCCACTGCCACTTTAGTTTCGCAATTCTTCGGGCTATGTCGGTAACCTTAGTTCTACTGCGGATATCATCATTTCTAATTCTATCCCGCAGAGAAACCCCGAGCATAGCCCTGTCCATAGCCCTCTGAGTGACTTTGAGTTTTCTCATGAGACCCATCGTTAGCGCCCACGTCTCAGATCCGTATGTCATCACTGGCAACACACACTGGTCAAAGACTTTTGACTTCAAACACTGCGGTAATTTGGACGAAAAGACACTGCGAAGCTTCCCGAACGCTGCCCAGCCGAGTCGGATTCGACGAGTGATCTCTTTCTCAAAGTTGGACCTACCTAACTGGACCGTTTGTCCCAGGTATACATACTCGTCAACAACTTCGAGCGCAGAGTCTCCGACTATTACGGGAGTTGGTACAACATGGACATTAGACATGACTTTCGTCTTGTCCATGTTCATTTTCAGGCCAACTCGGTCGGAAACTCTACTGAGGTCAGCGAGCATAGCACCGAGGTCCTCCATGGTCTCAGCCATGACTACAATGTCGTCGGCGAATCGAAGATGAGTGAAGTACTCGCCATTAATGTTGATGCCCCGTCCTTTCCAGTCCAAAACCTTAAAAGCATCCTCCAATGCAGCGGTGAACAGTTTCGGAGAGATCACATCTCCTTGTCTGACTCCCCGCTGCAGAGGAATAGGCTTCGTGCTCTGATCCTGTAATCGGATGGACATAGTGGCGTTTTCGTACAGACACTTCAACACTTCGATATACCGATAGTCAACTTGGCACCGCTGGAGAGCCTGCAGCACAGCCCAAGTCTCGATCGAATCGAAGGCTTTCTCGTAGTCCACAAATGCAAGGCAAAGGGGGAGGTTATACTCTTCAGTCTTCTGTATAACCTGCCGCAGCGCATGTATGTGGTCTACGGAAGTATAGCCTTTTCAGAAGTCGGCTTCCGAAAGAAAATGTTACAAATTACATATTTTTTTAAGGGGACGTGCAAAATTATGGCTTTTGCGCGTTATTTTAAATAATTAAAGTGGTTCTTTGAGTTAATTCACTATTTTTTTTAATTTTTCTACAGGAACTTACGTCCAAATATGTAGCAAATAAAATATAAAATGTCCTATAAGACCAAAAATCGGTTACTACATTATTTATTTATTTACGGTTTATGGGTGTAAGGGGCTATGACACCTGTATGTCACGGGCGTAAGGGACAGCTATTTTTCTTATTAAGCTTTTTACGAAAATATCTATAGTTTTACGTTGAAAAGCAAGAAAATTCAAGATTTTACGTAATTATAACGTCCTGCTAAGTTAAACCTTAACAATGCTGTGAGGGTTTGAAAATTACCAAAAACTTCTTTTCGCTCTCCTGAAAAGTAGCATTTTGTCCCTTACGTCAATTGAGACTTCCACCATCGATATTACAGAAAGATAGAAACATGGTGTCAATTTTGTAACAATGTCATCACTGAGTTCATGAAGCAGAAACACTGTGTTGAGGTAATTTAAGTGTTTAAAGCCAATGATGATTATAGTGGTATGTGGGCCTTCTTTGCTGAACATTGTAGTCAATATTCAAAAGAATGTGAGATGCTTAATATTGAAACGCTACTGAGAGACGCACGTTAAGATACAATTTTGTAATAAAAGTCATAATAGAAATTCAATACAAGTTCTATGTAAATTTGAATGATCCAGTAAACGCTACTTGAAATTTTCCAAAGAGGCTCACTGATCAAACACTTTCTAGTCGTCTGCGGACCGAGACTGTTTACGTATACCATTAGTAAATGATTTAGCACAATGTGTGTAGATTCTTCTGTTTTACTAACCAAAATGTCATTTCTGTTTTCCATGAACTTTGACATCAATCATGACAACAAAGATCATCAAAGATGATGCATAATAAACTGAAAATATCAAGACAAAAAAGATTGGCTAATAGCTTTCTCGCTAAAGACGGAAATATACCTACCAATGAATTGTTTGGTCACCAGCAGATGGCAGCAAAGAAGCAATTAAGAAGTGTGGCATGAAAACTTTTGTAGCTATTAACATAACCGCAAGAGTAAAGAATAACTACGGGTAAAAACAACCACAAGACAGCTGCCTGTAATTATTTACATTGTATTATATATTTATGGGCATCTTGCCCAACAAGGTCGCAAAGTGCGACCTGTTTTTATTATTTTACACTTTCACTCAACCGGATTGGTAACAGGAATATTGGAGGGTCACTTTGTGAAGAAGGTCACCATTGATAAATTTCCATTATTTTGAGAGAAACTTAAATGATGATACTGTGTTACATTAGCATAACCGTCCCACGCAGACCTTTAACTTAAGAAACTAGGTTGAACAACACTGTTTTCAGAAATTGCCAATTGAAGAAATCTGTGAATCTCATTACGATTAAGCTATAAAATTGCTGGTAATACCACACCATGGAGGAAGATACGTAATTAATTTTCTGTCATTTAAATCAAATTAGCTTGCAGTAGTGTCTTCGAATGTTATAACAAATTTAGAGTTGCACAATCCCGTCGTTTTGTCATCTTAAATTCGTAGGAGTACCGTTTACTTTTAAGTATCATCAATATGGTATAAGATTTGTTATCATAGCTTCAAGTATACTTGTTAGAAATTCAAAGAGGCATACAGGCACACCTATTGCGTTAACTTTAGATATACTCAAAGAAAGAAGCCGTGGTGGCCTAGTGGTTTGACCTATCGCCTCTCAAGCAGAGGGTCGGGGGTTCAAACCCCGGCTCGCACCTCTTGAGTTTTTCGAAATTCATGTGCGGAATTACATTTGATATTTACCACGAGCTTTGCGGTGAAGGAAAACATCGTGAGGAAACCTGTACAAATCTGCGAAGCAATTCAATGGTGCGTGTGAAGTTCCCAATCCGCACTGGGCCCGCGTGGGAACTATGGCCCAAGCCCTCTTGTTCTGAGAGCAGGCCTGTGCCCAGCAGTAGGCCGTATATAGGCTGGGATGATGATACTCGTAGATGCTAATAGCTTTTAGCCTTGTATCGATAATTAATACCTTTGGATCCCTAGTCATTGTCTTTGCTATTGAGTTGCGGTTGACGTCCAAAATTTTAACC
Organism: Choristoneura fumiferana; assembly: GCF_025370935.1. Taxonomy (NCBI): domain Eukaryota; kingdom Metazoa; phylum Arthropoda; class Insecta; order Lepidoptera; family Tortricidae; genus Choristoneura; species Choristoneura fumiferana. Next base: position 9,699,560 of record NC_133496.1, on the reverse strand, counting down.
ATAATGTATTGCAAAACAAAGCCCTACTTTTTTATGTTGAGGTCTATTGTTGTACTGTACAACGGTCACTACTCAAGAAATGCTCAATGACCACAGCCATTACAACACGATTGACATTGTGTGTTATATTTTTCTTGCATAGCACGTTGTAAGAGACTTGACACGGATCTTTAGGCGTCATTAGTTGTCTGGTGGGTTCTTGGAAAGCCATCAAAGGCTGCTGTGACAAACCGGCGTTGTAATGAAAGTAGGCAAAATGATGATTTCATATTATAAAATTTTAGATCGTATATAATTTTACGTTGAATCTGAAGTTACTTCATTTTAGCTACATATAGTGTTGAAGTTCATCCGTTTTACTGCACCGCTTCTGCACCGTGTTTAAGTAGAAACTTCTTTATTAAGATTTTGAACAGAGCTACAATTTTGTTGAGTTGTGTCCGCAGCGGTGATGTTTTTTTTTTCATTGGATACATTCGTTCCTTCTCAGGGTTTAGAAAGATTCTTAACTCATCAAAAGACCCTAAAGCCCCTTAAAATGTTGTCAACAACATGTTTTTATAGTAAAGTTTGGGACAAATTGATTAAATCACACTCCTTTAGTTACATCCTTTGGGAGATTGTTGCAAATCTGTACCCTCTCCGATATTACGTTCATTCTACCATAGCTTATCGTACCTCGAGCTTGTTTTCTATTATTTATTTTTTCTAATTGCACATGTTAGCACCCCTCGTGTTACAGCTATTCATGGGAGGCAATGATTGCTTCCCATCAGAAAGAGAGAGAGAAAGACCTGGCATGCCCGTATTCCCCTTCTTATAAAAAACAAAACTGATTTTAAACCCTCGAAATAAAGTATATCTTGACTCTAAGTTCAGTAAGTATCTAGTCAGTGAAAAATATTGAGTTCATAGTTCATACATACAATTAGCTTCAGTACTCACAACAGTAAACAAACCTTCGAACGGACATTTTGATAATTTAAAACTGGAAAGTTAGGAAAGAAAGCCTCTTAAAAACTTTCACATATATTTTAAATCAAATATAAATTTGAATTACTAACGCAGCGCTGTTATAAAATCTAGAAAATATATTTATAAGAAGATGAAGAGAAAAAAAAATAGATTTAAAAGCCGTGTAAAATGACATGCATTTTTAGGGTTCCGTACCCAAAGGGTAAAAAAGGGACCTAATTACTAAGATTCCGCTGTCCGTCCATCCGTCTGTCACCAGGCTGGACAGTTGAATTAATTTTCATAGATTATGTATTTCTGTTGCCGCTATATCAACAAATACTAAAAACAGAATAAAATAATGGGGCTCCCATACATACAACAAACGCGTTTTTTTTTGCTAATGTCTAATGTTCAGGGGTCGGACAAAAAGTGCCGATGACGTCAAACCACTTATAGGATGATTTCAAATAGTATTTTTGATTTTCATAAGGAATTATCACTTATCATTTATCAACCTCTTTATTAAACGATATGAAATTTATTTTATCAACTGAATTCCATTGATTTATTTACGATTCTTTTGTTACTTCATTAATGCTACTTTGTTACTACATGTCACACGGAAGTTTAAATAAAAACATCATCTTGTGTGCAAGATTACGTCATTTTTACGTCATCCGCACTTTTTGTCCGACCCCTGCTAATGTTGTATAGATAATGGTACGGAACCCTTATTATATTATATTAACCCTTAAGTATGCGCGCCTTCAATTAATTTATTCTTATCCATCCATACTTCCATACTAATATTATTAATGTGAAAGTGTGTGTGTTTGTATGATTTTTGGCGTAGAGATAGTTTATGGGCCAGAGAGTGACATAGGCTACTTTTTATCTCGAAAAAATGCACAGTTCTCAAGCAAACAGCGCGCGATAACCGAATTCCACGCGGGTGAAGCCACGGGCAAAAGCATACTCATATAAACTCGATATGATAGAAAGAAAATTCTATTTTTTTGTGGGAATGTTTAATGATTTATGACACTTCATTAAGCTTGAATTATGAGTATGTCCTCTCATTAACAAGTTGATGAATACGTAACAACATTAACATGACTTAATTAAACTATAACAACTGACTTAATGTGACCTTTCTTTACATCATCAAACTAACCGGCACAATGTTCTTTAGGATATTAACTATCCGTGACTGTCAAAGTTACAAATGCGTAATTATTGACAACAATACATACATAACATAATAAAGCCGTGGTGGCCTAGTGGTTTGACCTAACGCCTCTCAAGCAGAGGGTCTTGGGTTCGAACCCCGGCTCGCACCTCTGAGTTTTTCGAAATTCATGTGCGAAATTACATTTGAAATTTACCACGAGCTTTGCGGTGAAGGAAAACATCGTGTGGAAACCTGCACAATCCTGCGATGCGATTCAATGGTTCGTGCGAAGTTCCCAATCCGCACCGGGCCCGCGTGGGAACTATGGCCCAAGCCCTCTTGTTCTGAGAGGAGGCCTGTGCCCAGCAGTGGGACGTATATAGGCTGGGATGATGAATAATAATAATTATTATTATTTATTCATTGATTCTAATTTTTATCAGCTGAAGCTTTTTAATATTCATGTCGACTGCACTACTGTTTGTTTGAAATTTCGCTTATTTTATATTTTCGTCGTACTCATAGCGTCTACTCTTTGTTCTGATATCCGTCAATCGTTCAAAGGTTACCTGGAAAAAATCCCTTTAAGAGATAAGTTCACCTTTGTACATCTTATTATCTTGTTATTTGTTAGTTTCATTTGTTTTTATGCACAATAAAGAGTTTACAATACAATACAATAATTAATGATTTAACCGTCTTCGATATGACGTTCGCCAAAATAGCTCTAAAGATAGTTTTATGCACAAAAAAGAGGGTCTGTATCCATACTATACTAATATCATAAATGCGAAAGTGTGTATGTTTGTGTGTTTTTTTTTATTCGACTGGATGTCAAACGAGCTAGTGGGTCTCCTGATGGTAAGAGATCACCACCGCCAATAGACACCTGCAACATAAGGGGGATTGCAGATGAGTTGCCTACCTAGAGGCCTAAGATGGGATACCTCAAGTGCCAGTAATTTCACCGGCTGTCTTACTCTCCACGCCGAAATGCAACAGTACAAACACTGCTGCTTCACGGCAGGATTAGCGAGCAAGATGGAGGTAGCAATCCGGCCGGACCGTGCACAAGGTAACAAGGTACCACCTGCAAAGTTTGTTTGTATGTTTGTCCGTCATTCACGTCAAAACGGAGCTACGGATCGACGTGATTTTTGGCATCGAGATAGTTTATGGGCCAGAGAGTGACATGGGCTACTTTATATCCCGGAAAAATGCACAGTTCCCGAGGGAACAGCTCGCGATAACCGAATTCCACGCGGGAGAAGCCGCGGGCAAAAGCTAGTATATAAAATATGCCTTTCGATGCATGTAGTCATTAAATTTGATTGAACTTGAAAAGAGCTGATGATCTTCAAATAGCTGAATATAGGCCTCGAGAATTTGTATCGGCTAGGAGCCCCTACATGGTTAATCCGGCCGTGCACAAGAAAGAGGTTCTGTATAATGTTCATACACTTAAATTAACACTATTTACAACAGTTTTAATTTACTGTATTCCAAACCTAAGCATTACATCTGCACAGACCTCCATCAGAATTTTAAGCGTTCTGCTTTGATCTCGGTGACAGATGCCATTTTTTCGCATGGCAACGCATTGGCAAAGGACTTCACGTAAATCAGCCACCGACAGCGAGGTTGAAAGTTCAATAAATTATTCTCCATTCAAAATGCTTGCAGGAGTTTACTTAATGATTTAGCCATAGAGTATGGAGAAATTTTGCAAAATCCCTACGAAGTAGGTAGTTCCGCTGCGGGACTAGTGGGTGTAAGCTTATAGAATTTATAAATCCAACAGTATGATAAAAGTCTCACAACGCTTTGTAATTCTATTTCGTACTCTTCTTCTTCTCTTATAAAATATGGCTTTTATAGGACAATTTCGCCAGTGTCAAAGTAAACTCTCTTTGAGAGGCACGTTGTACGGTGGTTGTAGTTTTTGCAACTTGATAGTAAAATTCCAGAAACCACGTGGAGACCACTTGCGCATTAAAAAAATGTCAGACACGAGAGCAATATATAATTTTGTGATCACTTTTCACTGTTAAGGTTAATCGCCGCATAAAACACTATCAAAATTATACTTCAACTAGCCAAAGAAACTTACCGAAATAGCAAAATTAGATATTGTCTACATCCGCCATGTTCAAATGCTACAAATCGAATTTCGTACTCGTATTTTACTCATTTGTGACTCAATAGACGTCATTTGTCTGATCATTTCAAAGTCTGCAACAAACATCCGCCTACTTTCTTTTAAAACCTGTTTTTAGGCATTTATATTGGAAATATTTAACGTGTTCATTTAATAAACACCAAACTGGATAGAATTTGGGCTGTCGCAGTCAACGGACATGGAGTTGATGTATGTGGCTGATGCGTGGAATCAATAACTATTTCTTTGAATCAAATTATATTTTATAACGTTAAAATACATCTGCTTTATAAAAACTACTTCTATTTTAACAGACTTCAAAAACAGGAAGTGCTCAATTTATTTATTCTTCGAAATACCCTAAAACAGTTGGACTGATTTGAAGAATTCTAGAACGTTTTAAGCTTTCGTGATTTTCACTCATGGTCAAAATACCACGAACGGGACTTACTCGTATCAAGCTAACGCAGTATAGGGTCGAGCATTACTGGTCCCCGTCACGAGTAGACACTCTACTCCACCATGTCAACTCGTGAATACGGTCAGTGTAATATTGCCGAAACGTCGAGGTAAAATGTTACTCGTGTGTGTTAGCGTGATAAGTCCCGTTTATGGATTACGCCTTTATGTACACCGCGCTTTAAGGGAATAGTCGTTTTTAGTTATATTTATATCCACATCGTTACAGAACAACCCAAATGTCAAAAATAACTGCAGACGTGTCTTTAGATTGGATGTTTTTTTTGAGTTAAAAGCACTTGTACCTTTGGACTGATGAAAAATTGCAGATAAGTAGAAATATGCCTTTAGAAACGGTGAGTTATGCCCATAGCGTAATCGAAAAAACTGGGTTAGGTGATAGCCAGAGATATGTCCTTTTGTCACAATATGTAACCAAACACGCTGAATCCAATGGTGTAATAAAAATATAAGGACATAACTCGTCTTATTCCCCTTTTCACTGGAGGCACTGAAATTCATTCGTCATTTTTAGGGTTCTGTACCCAAAAAGTACCAATGGAACCCTATTACTGAGACTCCGCTGTTTGTATGTCTGTCTGTCCGTCCGTCTGTCACTGTCTTTTGAGTTGTAATAGTTAGACACTTGAAAATTTCACAGATTATGTAGTACTGGGGCCGCTATAACAACTATCCCATACAACAAACATGATTGTTTTGACGTTTTTTGCTTGAAATAACGACAACAGGTAGACGCTTGAAATATTCACAGAATCTGTTGTTGTATAATCACTTTAAAAATAAATAATTAAATTAAAATTAAATAAATATTTAAGGGGGGCTCCCATACAACAAACTTGATTTTTTGCCGTTTTTTTGCTAATGTCTAATGTTGTATAGATACCTAATGGTACGGAACCCTTCATACGCGAGTCCGACTCGCACTTGGCCGGTTTTACTCATGCTGAATATTGTTTGCTATCGTTTTCACCCATTTCCGGAATGAGTTACGATGTACTTAACAGATACATCACTCTAACAGTAACTGACTGGGACTAACTGACTAGCCATGATAAGTGTCAGATTGTTGTTTTTTTTATGGTTTTGCTGTTCTTTGTAATATGTACTACTGTGAAAGCTTTGAAAGCTAACGTTTACAAGTAAAACTCAATTAAGTAAGCAATAAAACGACCACCACACACCGTAGGACGGTCAGTTTAAGAGTTTAGTGCACAGACGGATGCAGTGAAAGTTTTGTTTGCAGGTTGACGCTGACGCATGTGCTGATGAATTGGGAAAGAAAACTGGTTAGCACTTTTTGTTTAATGAATTTGTTTTGCTTAATTTAACCACAACTATTCAAATAGCTAATTCTTCCTAGTGCCTGGCTACTTAATAAGACAACAGACAAGGAGGAAAAGAGAAATGTTAATTAATTATTAAATGTCCCGGTCCTGGATTTAATAAAAGTAAAAAGCAAAGTAGGTACATAAAAAACAATAAGTAAAGAGATAATTGATGATCTTAATGTAACGCTTTAAGTTAAAAAGAAAAGTTGCATTATAATTAATTATGCCTGAAACGAAATTACGAAGTAAATCAACCAGCTAACGACAATTAAAAAAGGGAACTATCAAATATAAGTTAAGTAGATAACAATGAAGATAATAAGGCTGAAGTGAATATAATTAATGGTCCGATATAACATGATGGAGATGGAAAAACCACAGGTATGCTGTGCTGGTCGTATGCGGAACGCGTAATTTCACTGCGATGCTTTCGAAATCAAAAGTCTGATCACATTCACTCACGAATCTGTTATTACTTTGACAACGCAGTGGAGGGTATGTTTTAATTTGTTAATAGTTATTACAGAAAAGAACATACCTAGCACCTAATAACAAGAACACTTTAAAAAAATACAGATATAATGCTTCGAAAAACAAACAAGTTGAAACGTTTCTTGCCATAATGTAGCAATCGCAGAACTTGGTTAATACAAAAATTGAATTTTCATCTTTTGTATTTCCTTAGAGTACCGATATTGCCATTTCTGAGTCTCCTTTCGTTACAGATTGAGCCGAGAGATTAAATAAATGGCCTTTTGGACATATAAGTGTCTCGCAATTTTAGCATGTGTTACATTTGTAATCCTTTTACTATTAATTCTTTGGTTTCCAAGATTCTGGTTAAAATACTAATGGAAATGTAGAAAACATGCATCGAATGAACTTGATCTACTAACTTAGTCTTTGGCAAATAATGATGCTGCCAATAAAAATATGCTAATCACAACTCTCTGAATACAAATGAATGAAAACGAAAGTCATCTAGAACTCATAGTGAAGTGAAACCATAACATATTATCTGCAGTCGTAATACAACAAATGTTAACTTTAAAATGACGAGTTAACGAGGTAATTTAGATCATTTGCGGTGGTTCATAAGACACCAAATAGTAAAGGTAGTTGATCAATAAGAATCTGAAGCTGGCGTGTTTCGTTCCGCTTTCCATTGGCGCATGCTTGGGATATTCGCGTGGATAACGCACCCTGCGCGTGAGTGGAAGAGCAACTGACAGGAAAAATTGGCTGTAAAACTGAATAATTCCATTTTTTTTACTTCTTATTACACTTAATTAACAGAACTTGGCCTCTCCATGAAGAACTTTGACGAATCGTAAAACTACCTCGATGTAACGTGTTGGAATCCTATCGCTTTTATCAATTATGCCCTTTAATTAAATGATATAGCAGGGAAGTAAAACGAACCGTAAACGCGATTGCGAGCGCCTGTCAAAAACACGAAAAATATTATTGAAAGAAAATAGGTACAAAAAAAAACATCGTTTAGTGTAAATTGTATATTGTATTAATATTAATACAGCCTCTCATGTTTTACACGCTGTTGTGCACCTATAAAGTTACGGAAGGCAACAAACTATTTTACACATCCCGGGATAAAAAGACGCCTTAATAAATCTGGAATACTGTAGCTTTATAAAAATTGAATTATAGGTAAATAAGTGATATTAGTTACAAATAATATTAATGCAAAGTAAAGACTGTAAATAAATATTACTTAAAGTATTTAGTCAAATAGGTGAATTAAAAAAAATCGTGACCTCGTTCCTAAACTATCTCGAAAAATAATGGGGTCAATGTTGTATTACAATATAGGTATTATAAGTCAATTCATAAGGACGGGCACGAATGAATAGAACGAAAATTATGCTTCTCAACGTGTGTGCCGTTTTTATACCTAAAGGGACCTTTAAATATTTTGTAAACAAGTATAGGTATTATACTTTGTATAACTCGATTATCACTTATTGTATCGACCAGCATTTAATCATTTTGTGATGCATACATAGACATTATCATTCACTCATTCAATTCATTCATGCAAGCTTTTATGAATCGACCTGTACCAATTTAATTCAATCAAAACAAAAGACAAAGCACTTCTCGAGTGTGATTTATGTTGTGACTTCTAGGACTTTTAATAAAATAACAATTAGAATTACTTGCTAAACAGATACAAATGTCAATGTTCTCGTGTAGCTGTAATAATTTTGGTCAACATAAAAAACATCTCTTTAATTGTAGGTTGAAAAATATACGTAAGTAATTAACATGTAGTCAGACAAGAACAACAATGAACTTAATGAATATTTTTTGGATATGAAAAGTACCTATGTACTTACATCTAATTGGTTGTCTGTAAGAGATCGCTTTTAAGCGAAAAGACCTATCGTCTCCCATGCATTTTGTCTTTGTATAATATTAATTTTTTAAACAGCTTTGTGGTGCTTAATAAAGAATATTTGCATTCTATTGTTACTAATTACGTACTTAAATGAAAATAAAAGTAACGGCTACCAAACGACTACAGCAACATTTTAAACAGCAGCTGAGACCGCGATACAAGAACAGGAAAAAAACGCAAAGGAAACTCGAGTCAATCCATTAAAAGTATGTTCGCTAAGTGTGTCTGTTGGTCATCCGACAAACCAGTTGGCTAGATAATTTGCTTCCATGGACGAAGAAAAAGAAACGGTAGGAAAATAATTATTAGGGATTCATTATGTGTATTTTTAAATCATTTAAGAAAAACATTAACGTATTACCTATGACTGCGACAATTTCTCTTGTTCGAAAATTAGTAGCGATGATTTATTGAGTAATGTCATGACTGTACGTTATTTAGACTTTCGAAGAAGACAGTGAAGATAATTGTCTCATTTGACGAATATTTTAACTATTGGCTATTAATTATTAGTATTTTTTGGAATTTTCGTGCCGTCGAGAACTTATGTAAGGGAACTTCTAGGCTCAAAATTTTATTATTTTTCATAATTATTTTTTTTATCGCACTACATAATATTTTTATCTTCATTTTGTACATTTTAATGACTAAGAATAATACTCACGCGAGTTCTCTTTGGCGTTCTTATATTACTGACGATTCAAAAAATGGTTTTTAGTTAAGTGTGAGATTATTATAATATGTCGGCGGCCGATCGTAAAATCCGCCAGATCACGATATTCCTAGGCACATCATGAAATGGCGCCATTTTATGATATGCCTAAAAGTTGGCCAGGCATATCACGATTTGCCTGAGAAACAATACGGCAGATCAATTAGAGCAACGCATTCGTCGATATTCCTAGCTTTATATCGGGCACATCGTGATATGCGGAAAAAAAATAAAAAATTAGGTACGACGAGCGAAGCGAGGAGTGGTTAGTTTGAATTGTGACCACTACGCACGAACCGAGCGAGCGAAGCGAGCGTGCCGCGGCAGCGGCCGGCGAAGTGCCAGAAACGATATGGCGGCGTTTCATGATATGCCTAGGAATTTCATGATCTGCCGGAACGTCACTAGGCAAATCGTCAAACGGTGAGTTTGGAACGATATGGCGGATGTCCCTTAGCAAATTCATGAAATGGCGCCGTTTCACGATATGCCTAGGAATTTCGTGATCTCGCGGAATTTACGATCGGCCGCCGACATATAGAATAATTAACTTTGTTTTTTTTTAATGTTTCGAAAATCTAGCGTCACTATCATTAAAGCTTTTGAACCATTAGCCAAAATGTGTATTAGTCACAGTTGTCAAAAATTTGCAAAATACGCAAAAAATGTGAAGTGAAACCGAAAGTCATGCTAATTTTGCCTTCATTCTATAAACTGTAGTGACTACGGCTTCTTTAGTCATTTTGCTTTCAGTTGAATTTTTTAACCTTTTTGTCTCGATTGTTTCAGTTCTGCTCTAAAAGGGTCCCATAACATACTATATTCTTCTCTGTCTATACGTTACTCAATTCGCCTGCTTGTCCATCCGTCTGTTACAGGATTTTAATCTTGCACTGTAATAAAAAAATAACAAAATCTTGTACGGTTCCCCTTTTATAGTTTTTCAATACAATGTAAGTGATTTCATTTTTCTGGTCCATTTTTTACCTCTATTGTGGTTCAAGAGATTCAGATGATACGAGGTTACTAACAGATAGTTTATATTTGTTCCTAATTGTCTACTTCTTTGATCATGAAACTACCGCGAGACTCACTCATATTAAAAGATATTGTACCGGATAACTCACGTCTTAAATTGAGTTCAGCTCGACATGTTTCGGGCTTATTTGTAGCCCTTCTTCCCTGAAGCGCTGTTGCGCGCCGGTGTTAGTTTCGTCGGGTAGTCGTGCGAGCAGAGCGGTAGCGCGCAGTGCGCGTGTTGAAGCAGCTACCAAGTCACGTTGCTCCTAGGAAGAAGGGCTTATGAGTTATCCGGTACAATAACGAGTATCCATACTTAATATTATAAATGCGAAAATGTGTGTGTTTGTATGTTTGTCCGTCTTTCACTTCGAAACGGAAAGATGGATCGACATTATTTTTGGCATAGAGATAATTTAGAGACCAAAGAGTGGTATAAGTAGGCTTCTTTTATGCCGCACAAAAACTTGCTACGCGGGCAAAAGCTAGTCATTTAATATTTATGTCTACTTCTTTGTCTTGTCCCGAAAGTTATAAATCGTAAAAAATTCTTACACTTATAATTATGACACTTAATGTTTCTTAAAATGCCTTCTTCAAAGTTATTTGATTCCTTAACATCTGCAGGTTTATCTCTATAGCCTTCAATGTTCTCAGAAACAAGTTAGACGTGTTAACTAAACGTTAAAGGGAACAAGATGACGGCCCAGAAACTAGTTTTATCAGGTTTACTTACCTTCATTGAGATGGCCTTGAAAAAATTCAGATTACTTTCAAATGTGATGGGCCTGGGCAATGGTGATAGAAATCACGTCGTTGCGGAATTGGCATAGCGTCTGTTTGACTTCATCGTGTATATAATGATCACAGCTTGACGTTTAATGACACGCTATCATTTTATGTAGAGTACAACATCACATCAAGTCAACTCAACGTAGTGTCGACTCCAGTTTGGTAAAAAATATGGATACAAAAATGTTTCTTTTTAGGGGTTCCGGAGCCAAAATGGCAAAAACGGAACCCTTATAGTTTCGCCATGTCTGTCTATATGTCCGTCCGTGGCTTTGCTCAGGGACTATCAACTATCAATGCAATTTTTCAATTCAGTGATTTCTTTGCGAAATATTCAACTTTAAAGTAACTCTAAATCCTAAACCGGTCGGTGAAAAAATTTGAAAAAAATCAGGATTGTAGTAAGTATATCAAACTTACAAGGAAAACTATAACGGTTAAGTTTGCTTGAGAATTATCAGTTGTTTAAGAGTAAATAGCAGCCTAAGGTATAAAATATACCTAAGCTTGGAAGATTTTCTATTATTATTATTATTATTATTCCGTATAAAATACGAAATCCTTAGAAAAACATTACTTAATTTTTTCGTAATGGCTACGGAACCCTACTTTGGGCGTGTCCGACACGCTTTTAGGCGGTTTACCTAGAAAATAGCTTATCATCTAACCTATTCCATACCATTTTTTTATTTCTTTAGAGTTTAATTTTTACTATTGTTTCTTACTAAAACTTTAATATTGCTAGTAATTGAATACAAATTTAAGATTTATGGCGGCAATAAACATATTTCACATAATTATTTGTCTTCTGGCCTCGATAAGCTTCATCTTTTTTAACATCTGTACGAAACCCGTTCAGACTCGATTTCACATTCACTGCCATGGAATGGAAAGACCCCATGGGCCAAAAAGCGAAGCCTGCTTATAAAACTTATAAATCTTTTGATTGCAGCGATTTTCACTGTTAAAATATTAGTGAAAGTGTGATTCTTAGTTTGACAACACAATATTTTAATTTATTTATAGTATTCGTTTCGCATTTTTGATCAGTCGTGGCTTGAACGCACGGTATCATTTTGTTTATAGCGCCCTTGACTTCTGGTGTAAATTAAAATAACGTTTATTATCTTTAATACCGTCATCAAAATGGTGATTTCGAAGCATTTGTAAAATGAAAATTCTCCTCTTTAAGCACGTTATAGGTGACTATAAGAATTTTTGGAAAATGTTTGCGTAAATAATTAATTTTAATTAATTTGTTAGATAATGAATGTTGTTCATTTATTTATTTATTTATTTATTGAATAAAATACATGCAAGCTTACAGTACGAAACCAAAACACTCACACATTAATTACAAAAACAACTAAAAAAATGTACATGACAAAAAATACATTAAGTACTTAATTGAGGAAACAATGTTCATGTTATCTTCACAATCAAAAACATGGTTTTTTGAACCACAGCATCTACCATTTACTTTCTTATTAGTCTCCTCGTGAATTTCTATTTATGTAAGTTTTTTTCGGATGATTTTAAGTAAAGTTTCTAGTTATTGCATTACGCTGCTGCACACGTGTGTTTTTGCAATTCGATTATTTCCTTATTTCACGCATTTATTGGTTTAATTCAGCAAATTAACAATAATTGTCACGCTCATTGATAAGTGCTTTAATCTGGACCTTTTCGTTATAGTAATAGAAGCAAACAGTTTGATTACTTCAAATAAATGACTGTCAACTTTCAATCGATTAGTTTCCGCCTTAATTATTTTTTCTTGGCTAAATTTCATTCGTAATAAGCGGTCTGTTAAACTGTTTCTTTAACTTACACTTATGTATTTGTACTAAAATAGTAACTGCAATGTATAAAATTAATAACTTTCTCTGTCAAAGTTGTCGTGTTACTTGTCTTATTGTTTACTTTTTTAAGTATAATTATTTGATAGGACTATTGTATTGCTGTCTTATTTAATTACCTGTTCTCTTTTTACAGAAGCGATGTCAACTCAAGTTGGGTTCAAACGGCTGAGCACAATTTACCACAAGACAGGTGACACTGAAGACTCGAACAATACAAATACTCGACCAACTTTCGAGTATTAAAATTCATAATTTGCCAAAAAAGAATGGAATTAATGAGCTTGTACGTGACTGCTCACAAAAATTGTTTGTGTGCTAGCATTTGAAATATATAAGTGAAACAAGAATTGTGTTCAAACAGTGATGCTGTGACAATGGCGACAGATTGCCGCTATGTGTGCCCGAGCGCATCCCAGCATAGGCAATATCGGAGGATAGAAATAGTTAATATATTTAAAATAGCACTAGTTCTAATATTACTTGTGAACGTAAGAATAACTGAAAGTAGTGAAAACGTAACGAACGATGACGTGGAATCAAAACATAATGATATGGCGGCACGGATGAGAATCATAGGAAGAACATTAGGCAAATCCTTTTTTAGTGACGTGTATCAAAACGGGACGTTCCGGACCGGTAACAATTTGTGGGATGATATATTAAACAAGTGCACTAAGAGTCCTTCAGTGAGTTGTTTGCAGAAGAACGTTTATAGTTACTTGGATGACAGTTTGAAATTTGACGGTGATGTGAACTTAGCTAGTGGCGTGTGTTTTAAAAAGAACAATGTGGATGTTAACAAGTACAGCGAAGAAGCCAACGTTATCTACCTCACGGGAAGCAAGGATACGGAAGAGGCGAGGGCGCAAGATGAAGAAAATGAAATAAAGGACGAAGAAGAATCAGGTAAATGTAACTTTAATATATAATCATTGAAAAATTACAAAAGAAAGTTTTATGTGGGCTTAGTAACGCGAATAGTTATAAATTAGGTTAACGTTTACGTACAAATTTTTCGCATCTTGCATTTTCAATTATCAACAGAAATGTATCGATATTATTTGATATCTTATAAGAAATAAAATTAGCAATAAATAGAACAACTTTCCTTACATGGAATGCAAAAAATGAAAACAGTATTTCTAAAACCAGACTTTTTGCGATGATTTACTTTTCTAATGCTTTCTGAGATTGATTTGAACTAGGAAACATTTTATTTTTTCTTTCGATGAAAACAGCATCATACTGCAGCTCCTCTAGGTTTTTCAGTGCTCACTGTAAATTGGTTAGAGCTTTTTTTCTTCCTACCGTTCGCCTTGTGTTAATGTACCTGTTGGCGTTTTTCTCGGTCTGTCTTTGTCTGAGAAATTTACTAGCCAGAAAAAAAACTCCTTCGCTGAAATTTTGTTTAAAATTATCCCTTGTGTTAATCCACGTTTACGTATAATACTCCCAAATTATTTGACCCGTTTTGAGTGATAAAGTAAAAGCATGCAACACACATCAATACTTTCACTTTTTATATCATTAATTAAGATAACAGTATCCTACGACCTAACATTCTGCATCTACCTTATACGGGTTCGATCTACATTGCGTGTATCATTAACGTGAAACCTATATTATATACCTTTGAGCTTTACGCACCGTCCATTTCTTCTTTAATATGCACTAATTTCAAGCTTCATGAATACTGGCAAAGCAATGAACGACCACACACCTTTGCGACAGTTTAAACTCGGACAAAGCCGAGTAAAATTTCTCATTATTATCAATAAACTTAACCACTCATTCGTCACAGTAGGTCAAAGTACTCTAGAAAACCAAAGACATGCGTGAAAACGCATTTACATACGCTGACAATGTGCTATTCCTTGACACGCATGTCACGTAACTCAGCCTAAAGTAGGTAGCTGTAGAAACGTAGAGACCTATCCATTCTTGCCAGAGCTATGAAGTGTGACTTTCTACAGACATAAATATTTCGAAGCGACCGGCTTTCCTGCATCTCCTGAAAATACAATTATAATGTTTCATCAAATTTACGAGTTCAATGTCAAGGTAAAGGGTCAAAGTCATCACACTTTTGTTCAATTAAAAATGAAAGTAATTCATTTACTTAACTGTTTTTTAAATGTAACTACTGTAAAATCACGTTTTCATATAAATTTAATTATTCTGAGTTATACACGAATACCGGACGAGTTGTAGGCCAAGTTGACCGAGTGAAACAATTACCAACTCAAAACGGCCACCGAGAAAACCTAGATGGTAAGAACTGGAACAAGTCTACTTCTTTTAGAAGATCTAGCGACTCCTTTTAATATAGCTGGGGCAGCAGAAGCATTGAAAGACTTATCTAATCTTGTCACAGCAGAAGGACACAATAATACTTTTAAAAGGTTCATGGTAATTTATAAAATTACACACGTTGCTGCTCGCCAGTTCTGTTAGCTTGAACTTGGCTTGACACGCTACCGCGTGTCTAGATTAGATATATGCATCATAATCACGGGTAGACTCATGACAGGGTCTGATCACCTGATCATGACATTATCTAATAACAAATACATCGAGCGAGAAGGACACAATGTTCAGATTATACTTAGTAGTAAATACAAGAACTCAAAAATAATGCACGACTAAAACAGTAAACTCATCAATAATAATAAACAATTGTTAAGAAAGGCAAGAAGGCATTAATTTGGTCATTGACATTAGAAATCAGTCGTCTGGTCGAAGAAGAAAAAGAAGAGACATTTAACGGTATTTTTTTTATTATAATGCAAGTTTTTTTGTGTCTTGACCTCTACAAAATGTTTTGATTGTCAAAGGTTTGACTAAAATTTTAATTTTAAAACGTAATCATTACATACACTAGCAGTTTAATGGGTAACAATTCTATGAACAACTAGCGTTTTCTAATAATATACCGGTAAAGTATAAATTTAAAAACAAATTTACCTTTATTCGTTTAGATACAGTTCCGTTGCTTTGGGTTTCGGAAAAAATATTCTAAGTACACTTTGGTACATCTTACATGATACACAAATTATAATTCTGTCTTTCAAATCTTTTCGTCTAGTATTTCATGCTGTGCATTGCTTGTCAGTTAGTTTTTGAGAGCTGTAAAAGATATTAATTCTTTATACATGTACGTACGACGTAAGTATTGGTAAAATTGAAATTCTGCAAACATCAGTTTTACCGAGAGCGCCAAAGTTTGCATAATCTTCGCTAGTCTTACCGCAATTTTTGTCGGAATCATCTTTTGTCATAATTGTTTTCCCGCTAAAACCTGTAATTTTTCTGAAAATTTTAAATAGTCATCCTATAGAAAACTATAGGTTAGGTTAGGTTTTATAACAATTCGGAACAATCATTGGATTCAGAGAAAAAGAATTATGACAAGCGATCATTCTGACAAACATTACGGACTGTCAATAAGTATGCCAGCCAGGATATGGACCCGGTCACATTAATAATTTTAATGCTACTTAGTATTATAAATGCGAAAGTTTGTGAGTGAGTGAGTATGTTTGGTAGGTACTCTTTCACGCTGAAACGGCTGGACGGATTTGGATGAAATTTGGTATGTATATAGCTAAACATCTGTAATAAAACATAGGCTACGTTTTACTCTGATATTCCCGCGGAATAGGGATAAAATCTCGAAACAACCACCACTGGGCTTAGAGTCATGAAATTGACAATAATGATTGTTTTTAATGTAACGGCAATGAAAACCACGATTAAATTTTCGGGAATTCCCACGGGAATTTAAAAAAATGCCATTTTTTTTAATTCAGCTGCCGGGTGTAATGAATATGAATATGAATACGTGTGCGAAGCCGCGGGTAAACACTCGTGACTAATATATTCAAAGAATACGGATGTTAGCTAAAGGTGGGCTCGCTGCATTAGCGACATCAGTTTTAATAATAGAAGTGTTAAATCCAATTACCACCATCATAGTCTCAAAGCTTTCCAAACTGGTATACTCTTGTGTTGTGAATTTAACCTATTATCTACGAAACTTGCTAAATGCAGAAGTCGAAAGCATTCGTGATAAGTGAAAGCAAAATAAGAGTAAAACGCTACCTGTCAATGGCGGTCAATTTCCAATCTTTTACTCCGCACAATAGGATCGAAAATTGATTGTAATGTCAAACCGATCAGCTTAGACATAATGTTTGTTTTTGGTTTCATTTTTGAGCTAGGTAGGATTTATTACAGAGGGCAAAGATTGATTTTTGAACGTCACTTTGGATCGGGATGTTATTTTGTTCGACTCATTCATGATCTCGGCATTACACGTGGTGCCTTGTATGACGAAATGTTTTGGTACCTACGTTAGTTATTTTACAACGGTCTTTGTATATGTGTAAAACTTAGGTAAAGGACCTGGTGTATGTAGTAGTAACGTGTCCGTATAAAATTGACGTTCCAAATTAGAAAAGTGATTTAAACTCCATATCAATTCTGTGAACTAGGTACCCACTACACAAAACAGATCCTTTACTTTAGTTTTTCACTTAGAACAGCATTTTGTTTCGAAAGCTTCATAAGTAAACCGGCCAAGCGCAAGTCGGACTTGTGCAGTAAAGGTCACATAATTCACTAAAAAAGTAATAACTAAGTATGAGTGAAAAAAGTGAAAGTTTAAAACAATAGCAGTTTAAGTTCATAAAAAGCAGCCGCTGACAGACAAATTTAAAAAATAAATTAGGACCGATTCACGCTTGACCGGTTTTTGCCATTTGATATTTATCTTTATTACTTTTCCAAGTTTGAGGTTTTTATGTTTAAGTTTTAATAATATTTTTGTGTTCGTTTCTTGTGTGGGGCGGGGGACCCCTTAATATCAAAAAATAAAGATTGGCAAGGGGGAAGCGAGTTATTACCATGATACGCCACTCAAGCGCATTCAAATGTTTACATAAGTACTGTATCGAACAACTAAATTGAATTCAAGAGAGATTATGTTAAATGAACTGAGACAGACGACAGTTTATTTCTAGAACGTCCGGTTAAGCGGTTAGTGGTTGTAAGTCTGCAGATGGGATGAGAATGAAAAAGTTGCATAAAAATATAAAATTACTAAAGTAGTAGTAGTAGTACGAGTAGTAAATCTTTTTACTGTACAAAAAGGAAATACAGATTGATTACAAACAGAAAGGTACATAGTACAAAGGCGGTCTTATCCCCGAAAGGATCTTTGCCAGTCAACCTTTGAGTGGTAGTTACCGGATAGTTTTGTAGGAGAAATGACTCTGATTTTGAATATGCTGCTTGTTCCGAAAGGATGCAATTGCTAACTTTTCATTGAAGTTATAAAACAAACAATTATTAAGTACTATGTAGTTACATTTTATAATAAATTTTAAAATAACCGATAATTTCAACGAATCGAATGGAATAACCCTCTCCACGAGAGTTTAACTCGTGTTTTTCCGTTTTTTGTTGCAGCAGCAATAGGTACAATTACTCATTATTAGTCATTATTGCATACGTTTCAGCTATCTATTTATGTTTTATGGTTCATGAGATACAGGCCTGTGACGGACAGACAAATAGATAGAAGGACGAACAGTGTAGCAACATTAGTAGAGTTCCGTTTGTCGTGCTTTGTGTACGGAACTGTAACAAAACCTTAATGAAAACTTAACTCATTCGCAACCACGTATCGCTCCGCGCTACGCTCGTAACCAGTCGAAGCGTTTTCCCGCTTTGTAGCAAACGCCACAGAACCCGATGTCAGGTTCCTGGCACTGAGTATGTTAAAAAGCCATAGGCATTCATAATTAACCATAAGCAGTACTAGGTTAACAATGCAATAACTTGAAGCCATCAACACTCAATACTCATACATGCTGTTACCGCAAATGTTTGGCGAAAGCTACACCGAAGCCCATAACTTGGGAACGCACCGCAAATTATACTTCTTGCCATGTTAACGGCCTTGACACGACGCATACGGTGTCATATCCAACACACAACAGCAATACAATAAGTACTATAACTTTTCATGGAACACTATTCGCATAATAAAAAGTTCGAAACAATAGTGTATTAAGGAAAACGCGGTAATCAATACGATTTTATCGCTACAGTGCGATCGCTTGCAGGCGAACTTGAAAATCAGTTTGTGCAATAAACTTGGCCATTTTAACTTTTAATTCACCCTTTACTTTTTTAGATAATTCTGGGTCATTCTTACTCAGAATCATGAGCACGTCGATTTTGGCGATTAAAAAAAATACCCGAATTGTCCATTCATTTTTATGTGTCCATTTTCCCCATAATATAAACTGCATGAAAAAATGTCACCAAATAAAAAAATAAAAATCAACAGTCTTCGTTAAAATCAACAGTGCTCGTGATTCTGAGTAAGAATCAGCTAATTCTGAAAAAAAAAAACAGTTAAGTGTGCATTAAAAGTAAAAATGCCCAATTGTTTAAAATGTACCTTACCTATAGTAGAACCCCGTACTTAGGATTTTATCATAACATTTTTCATAATAAATTTCATCAAAATATATGAAAAAAAATGAAAAATCCCGCCGTTTTAGCATTAAAGAGTAACAAACATAACATAACACCCATGCACGTACTGCATTCACAAAATTTGTCAAGTATAATTATTAGTACGACATAATTAACATTTTAAACATGGCATATGACATTACTTACTTAATGTTCGGGACCTTGCCTAAGGGGTAGATACTCTTTAAGTAATTTGTTTTAGTTTTAGGTTTTATTTTTGTTTTATGTAAGTTTTTTAAGTCTTGGTTAGTTTTTTTTATTTAATGCTTATTATGAATTTTATTATTCTTAATTGTCAATAAATCTTACTTAATGCGTTCCTAATAATATGTAGATATTTCTTCGTAACATCGCAATGTTGCGAGAAAAAGGAAATCTACGTAACACTAGTTCAATTCTTCGATATCTAGAACGTGTTAACATGGAGGAAAGTATCGGAGAAGACAATGAAAAAGAAAACACGGAAGGAAATTTTAATAAAAAGACAATAATAGCTTAAAACTAGGTAAATGAAAGTAGCGACAAACGACTACCTAATGGTTTTTCTTTCAAGGAAGTCTAGACTCTTTATGGCAGATATTTATTATATAGATTCTTCTCGTACCATCTATTGTAAATGCGAAAGTTTATGGCGTGAGCGTTTGTTACTTATTCACGCTATAACCGTTCGAAGGATTTGAATGAAATTCGGTACGTAGATAGCTGGATGTCTAACTTAAACGTCGGCTACTTTTTATACCGCGATATTATCGCGGGATAAAATCCGAAAACCTTGCAAATTTTAGTTAGAGCGATCTTCATGCAACATAAATGACAGCCATAACGAAATTTTTAAGAATTCCCACAGGTTTTTTTTTTAATTTCGTGAGATATTTTTATTTGTTTTCTTTGGTTGTTGAATGTTGCGTTTCCATAGATGTGGGAAGTGCAGCGGAATCGCAAAATTGCTTTGTCATGTTACAGAGAGAGCAAAAGAAGTTATACAGTCGGGTTTTTTTTTATTTTCTTATCAAAACTGCTCTGTCGTTTGTCTCTAACTATAACGCCTTAACAATTCACGTTCAAAGGATAAATAAGCATAGGTACTTATTTATTTCCAGAAAGCCCATTTGAAGAAGTCACGGACGCTTTGTATGATAAAGGAATAAAGTTCCTAGTGACGCACGACATGAAGCTGACGCTGCCAGAGTTCTTCTTCCATGGAGCAACTTTGAAGGTGTCTCCCCGAGCCTTGACCAAGACGGGGGCTTTGGTGCACATCGATCTGGAGCCAAAGGAGACGCAAGGAGAGGGCAGGATTTTCATTAATAAGATAAGTAAGTTGTGAAGTGTATTAGGTTACATTAGGTCCAATGGGATGTACTCACAGTACCTACAATTTCTTCATTTCTATACGTGACCATGATACTGGTTGATAGGGCTATGTCTGTTGAAAATATGTATGATGCAGTAGTCGGTAGATCATTTAAAACATCCATTAGTCACACTTCTCATCTAATAGCTTCTTATGAGGGAGGCCTATGTCCAACAGTGGACGTCCGACGGCTGATATGATGATGATGACCTATCCCCTCGCTGGCGAAGAAGCATTTAGCGATCGACTATTTTCTCGTTCAAGAAACGAATAATAGATAAATATCCCGTGTCAGTAGTAATTTTACTCTACAGTGCGAGTAATCACCCGACGAGAACTCATATTTTTTTTATTCGACTGGATGGCAAACAAGCAAGTGGGTCTCCTGATAGTAAGAGATCACCACCACCCATAAGCATCGCAACACCAGGGGTATTGCAGATACGTTGCCAACCTAGAGGCCTAAGATGGGATACCTCAAATGCCAGTAATTTCACCGGCTGTCTTACTCTCCACGCCGAAACACAACACTGCAAAAACTGCTGCTTCACGGCAGTATTAGCGAGCATGATGGTGGTAGCAATCCGGGCGGACCTTGCACAAGGTCCTACCACCTCGCTTATAACCCAGCGACAAAAGTAATGGCACTATTGGCACCCAACACTCGCTCCTCGCCGCCCGCCAACTCATATATACTTAATTTGTAACTCTACTTGCTTCTCTTTCATCGACGCCGGTAGGTCAAGTGCCTTACAGAGGTGATTGTGTATTTGGTTATTTATTAAGTTCTCTGGGTTCTTACAGTATACCCGATACTGAAGGACTTATATAGATCGAAATGATGATAGTAATGATTGGGTTATTCCTGGTATTTCCATACCGTCATTTTGCTAGGAATATTTGTTGCCTTGTACCCTTGCGCTAAGCATTGGCTCGTTAAAATGTTACATACGTATTGTTTATATGTCTGTTGTGTGAAATTTTAGGTGTGTGTTTTATATATTTCAGAGAAACACATAAGGAAGAAATTGATAACAGCAGCGATAGCAATAGTGCTGGTGATAAAGTTGATAGCTTTGAAACTGGTGTTCGTGCTGCCATTGATAATGGGCGTCACGACAGCCAAGAAGATATTCCTGAAGCTGCTGCTGTTCCTGTTCCCGGCGCTAAGCCACATCTTCAAGCTGTGCTCGTGGTACCACAACAGCTATCACACGTCCAAGTATCACCATCACCACCATTTGATCACGCATCATCATAAGGTAAGTGTTTGTGATTTCATGGTACATATATATCATGCCTATAAAGGCTATAGGCCTCACAAGGCCTTAGCTACCTCACCATTCCGCCCTACCTTCCATCGCCAAGTGAATAGGCAAGCATTTTTTTTTTTACGCAACCCATATTACGCAAGTTCCAAAGATACACTGGCAGCGTTCACTCTTTCAACCATTAAATGGTTGTGATGATGAAATGAATGTGGATGAGGCAGATAGCCTCATTACTGGATAGAGTCAGAAAGTATATAGCTTGTCGGCAAATAAAACTTGATTATAAGTAAGTATAAAGGTATCTTGTGAAGGTCACGAGAAATCGCTTAATATTCTAGCAAGAAAACTGGTCCTTGTAGAAAGCTTTGAGTTGAGGGTTGCGTTAATGCGGAAATCAATGCCTTACTTGTCATAGTTAAGTGCGACGCATTACGCAGAATAATTGGCATGTTCTGGGCTTAAACACCCTAAAAATAACATCATAAATGCGTAAATTTTTGTGAGTCTAGGTACTAAATACACGCTAAAACGGCAGATTGACTTTGGATACAAATTGTTTGAACAGTTTTCTACAAATTGCTGTATACTCTTTACTTATCTTAACTTCTTCTCCTTTTCAGGTCCCACATGCTCCAATCTACGGCCACTCCCCTCACGGACCACACGGCGCCACCGTGGTGGTTCGACCGCATGCCGCCGGCCCGCCTACATCCCACGACCTTCACCCGCATGAACACGGATCACCAGGATTCGAGAACTATCCTCAAGATTGGGAACTGTCTGGGCCAGGTCTTGGAAACGAGTATGTACAGTATTCATGTTAAAAAATTTGCTGTTTTAGTCTATGACAAAATCAAATGACTTTATTTTGATTTTTATTTGCCAAATCATTTTTTAAAGCTGGCAACATTCGACCCTTGACAAATTAGCTTAAATGATCTAAGCAAATTAGTAGTATTTGTCAGCTCAGGGTTGGTAGTAAACCTTCACAAGGATTATCGCACAGAAAACACCATGTAGTGTTTTCCCCTTGCCTCCTATATGGTAGTGTTGTGTAGCAGTGATCGTAGTTTTGGCACTGCTTCAACAGCGCTGGCAACTTTCAAATCGGGTATCTTAGTGGCTTTTTATCATTCAATCAATCAGATCAATCCGATTCTTAAACAGAATTCTTTTGGTATAAGGTTTATTAAAATGAATATTTAGACTTGCGTTTGATTCTGACTCTCAACGTAAGGTAATGCACTTAGTTATGATTGCATATTTGCAAGGTCATGCGTCAGTATTTCGGAAGAAAAATAAATTGAGATGCGTTATCTCTGTTGATTAAATTTTACTAAAACTACAATAAAAATAAAATATGTTACATACTCTGCAGTGAGATGAAAATAAAACTAACTTCTAAATCATTTTCAGATACATTGCCGCTGACATTCATCGAAACGCAATAGCAAATTTCAAACCACACGCGAATGATATGAACGACATAAAGTCTTGGGGTCTGGGGCTACCACCAGGGACATCCATGAATGTGGGTGAGATCGCTGCCAGTGCCAACAGCCCGTTGCCAAATGGTCAAAGAATATCGCAGAATTCTGCTGGAAGGTAACGCTCTTTTTTTTCAATTAACAAAACAGTTCCATTGCTAAAGGTCCTCCGCAAAAATAGCACCAGATTCAGTTATAGTATTTTATGCAACTGTATCGTAATAGGGGTCCTTAAAACACGAGTGTGGCTTTTGAAACTAGGCGTAGCCGAGTTTCATAATAGGGTCACATGAGTGTTTTAAGGCCTAATTACATACTGTTACATACAATATTTTATCTATATCCATATATAAAATCCTCTATCATGTGTTCAAGAACCATTGAGAATGACCTGCATTAACGTGAACTAGGTAGGTATGTCTGCCCCACGAGCTGCGCCCGCTGCGCGCGCGACGACCTGCTGCTGCACGTGCTCGCAGCGCGACAGAGATACAGATTTCTGTATCGTAATGACCATTACGATACAGCCGTGTTCATAATAGAATCCAATGTCGTAATGCTGGTCATTAGGTACCTATGGTTTTTTAACGCATAATTGAGGATTTACTATATGGGTGTAGATAAAACATTTGAGGACCTTTACTACACACCTCGTTATTTGAACGCGCTGTCGACGCGCGTTTGTTCGAAACATACACGAGAGGCACGAGAGTTACATGGCTGCTCGATGGAACGATAAACGCGATGTGCAAAGGCTCTTAGTCAGTCAATTTAATTCTCTTTATTCCTCTTCTTTCTTTCTTTATCATCAGAAAAAAATAACACCTTCCCTGTCCGGGAGCCCCGAATATGGGGTCATGGAACTTTTTTTCAAGGAGTTCGTGCTTCCACCATGGGTCACAGCTTAAAACTATCCTCAAAGTGAAAGCAAACTTGGACGTGTGACTTTGTCGAATCAATTTTGTAAAGGGACAGTGAACGTGTTAAATACCTCAATGTTGATTCCTGTGCCATGATTACATTATTTTATATTGACGATTATTTTATATGAAGCTAATGGAGTTTGTTATTTTATTTATTTTCAGACCAATGGGACCTCCACACGGATATCGAAAGAAACCAAAAGATCCACTACAAGCCGAAAAGGAAGCACTGGTATATTTTTTGTAATAAATGCATGCTGAATAATGCAGCATAATGAATGAAAATAGTTAATTTTAGGAAGCTTGTGTGATAAATATTTCGTTCGTTCATTTCTTTCTACCCGACTACCCGAAGGAGAGTTGTTTCTCGAATGTACATATTTCAATTGTGTCATATGTAACATATTATGTCATGATTCGTCAAAACTTTCGAAATAAGTGAGTTGAAAAGGCGTCCGCGAAAAAAAATCAGGAAGGGATTAAAAAATATACCTATTATATGTCACAACGTAGTTGTGAAAGCGATAATTTGTATATTTTCATGTAGGTACAAGTTACAGGTTTCACGCACAGTTAAGAATGCGTTCATAAGATCAAAACATTCCTTTCTGGCTCCAGATCAGAGCAGCAGCGTTGGCTGCGCGGGCGCCACCTTCTCCGGTCCGCGACGAATTGTTACGAGTCTCAGCCGCAAAGCTGACAGAGACGAATAGAGTGAAAGCGGAGACCGAGCTGGTGCGCCAACAGCAGAAGATAATGGCTGCACAAGACCCGGTAATCTTTACGACTTTACTATGCTTTACCCATGCACAGCTATGTACCCATAAACTATTAGATGTGGTAGTAAAATTGAATTTTCGAGATTACGCAAAATTTCCTGTGGAAATTCCTAAAAATTACATTAACGTGGCTAGATTAACGTCGATTAAATGTTTTTTCTCTCTTTCTTTTTCTTATTCAGAATATTTTTTCGTATTCCTCATATTAAAAATACTTTTTTTTATCGAATCAAAATCGAAAGATGTGATCCTTCCCACTTCAGAGCAACTCTATCCCATCCAATTTATTTATAAAATTTTGAAATGTTTTTATTTTTATTTTTTCTATGGCTTTACAGGATACAATAGCGGCAGAGAAGTTCTACGGGCAACTCTTAGAAAAGGTTGATCATATCCTTAGTCCTCTGGGAGCTGGTGACCCTGGCTGCAAGGAGCGGGCCGTCTGCGCACTCTACAAAGACCCCTTTAAGCACACTCCATACAGCAATCTAGTCTCTAATGAACTTAGCAAGTGAGTACCAACACGTGTGGTGGGTAGTAAAGTGGTGATAGAATGAAAATTCTCCGTTTACTATTACAACCACGCACCCGTGATGCCCATTGAACTTTATAGATTTTCAGCTGATCTTTACAGTTAGATGTCAAAATGAAAATCTGTGTCAAACTTCACAGTTAGTCAAATAAAGCTCTTTCTTGACATTTCTGCTTACCACACAAATCGATCTATCGTTGATCGATTCAACCAGTCAACATCGATCAATTTTTGCAAAATAAGCTATTGATCGCCGTCTGCCATTTAATTTAACAATCGATAGATGGCGTCGATCGACGAACGATCGATTGGTGTGGTAACACTCTGGTTTTATCGTACCCATCGATCGATGGGCTTAGTAACACCAGTTTCCAAGTAATTATTTCAAAACAATATTTTCCTTTTCAGGGACTCAAACGAGTTAGTTCCTCCGGCCGATAGCAAGCTTGCCATCCACTATTATCGCTACGTACAAGCGGCAAGAGACGGCCAGGAGCAAAAAGACTGTTCCCTCCTTTATCCCGACTGCCACATCGACTATAACAAGAAATAGCATGCCTGGGAGGAGGGGTCTCCACCTCAATGAGTTAAAAACGAATGAAAGAACATAGAAAATGATAGTATATTCAAACTTTTACGTCAAAATTGTAGTTACGTAGAAAGTGGCGACCTCTTTTAATTTACTCTTTACTGTGGCTGTCTAAAAAAATAAGTAACGATCTTTTCTCACCGGCTTCATTTCTTATTTTAATCGTTTATGAGATTAAAGTTACTATGTGTAAGTAATCGTAAATAAATATTATGATGTTTTGAAATTCATCTGGAATATTTCAGCAACAAATTCCGCCGGTTTGCCTGTGAAATTACTGGCACTTGAGGTATTCCATCTTAGGCCTCTAGGTTGGCAACGCATCTGCAATACCCCTGGTGTTACAGATATTTATGGGCGGTGGTGATCTCTTACCATCAGGAGACCCACTTGCTTGTTTGCCATCCAGTCGAAAAAAAAATCATTTAATAATTTCAGGCGAATTTCAAGTAAATATGCTACGTTAAACACCATGGTAGAACCCAAGTGAAGTGTGTTTGAATAAAATTGTTTTAGATCATATTGTAATAAATTAGAATATTAAACAAAATGAAATTTGAGTTTGAAGTTGATTTTGGCGTTTTGTTATAACATGAAAGTCAAAGTTTTTGTGGTGAATTGACTGTTGACTTTACATTTTCTGCATTTATTTATTTTTTGAGTATTTCTTAAGAACAAAACCTACCACGAGTAAGTTAATAATTTATTTATTTTATTAAAATATTTAGTTACAGCTACGTCCAAAACCCTAGTGATAGTAGCAAATTATTTATTATAGATTAATTACTTTTTAAAGGACATATACAAAGACCCGCTTTGATTTAATTCATAATATTGAACTTCCCAAGTAACATACCGGTATGAACTTTTAGAGAATAAGTAATTATTCACAAAAGAAACAAGAATGTCCCTGAATTGAGAGATGAACAGTTCTCATTGTTTTGAAAGTCGGAATGGCAAGTAACTTTTAATTTATTTTTCATGAATTACTCGAAGTTAGTCTTTATATAAATTATTTAATTTATAACGATAGTGTTACAATAATGCCATCCAGTCACTAGGACAGCAACATTGTTACATAAGATAATGATGCATTTAAAATGTTACTCCATGCTACTGTCTGTTAACTTGTGTTACTTTACATGGTCAATAGTAGGCCAAACTAGGTTATAAGACAATGAGGATTTCTGTGACAGGCCATTAGTATCGTGAATTCCGTTTGACAAATTTGACATTTGTGCCGCGCTTGTGATTGGCTAAACAACTAAATGAGTATGAATTCGCCGCTAGAGGCGCTAGTGTAGCGAGAGGTCTCCGAAACGTCAAATCTCACTGTGTTTGAGTGAGCTACGCGGGCTTATATTTATAATTAGAATAATTTTGTGAATATTTCACAATACCTGAAATTAATTATGGCAAATATGCGTTACGGGGCAATGAATGTCTGTATTTTGAGACTGTTGTGTCTTTTGTCCTCCTTTTTTTCCGGACAAAACGGGATTACGCAACACTGTGGCATGCTCGATATTTTATGGTAGGTAGGTAAGGTATCTACAATCTTTGGGGATTTAGGGACCTTTAAAAAATGAGCCTATCAGTCTCTCAATGGGTCGGCAACGCACCTGTGATACCCCTCGTGTTGACAGGTGTCCATAGGCGGCGGTGATTGCTTCCCATCAGGTGACCCACATGCTCGTTTTCCCCTCTTATATATAAAAAAGTTATTAAATATGATTTAAATGTAAATTTTGTTTTCACGCCCGTAATAACAAAAAACACTATACTTCAGGCAGGACCTTTGTCTACAGTGGCGCCAACTAGTGAGCGCGAAAACGGTAGCCCTCATTGCAGCAACATTGTAACGTCAAACGGACCTCACGATGCTAACGCCATCTAGCGATATTTTTCACCTGTCAAGAAACCCTCAATAAGAAATTAATATTAAATCGACTTCAAACTTATAAATAATAATTGAATATTAAAATTTTCGTCTGAAAAATTTCAGTTATCTTAAAATATAGATTTTTACCTATTTTTGAAGTCGGTTTTATATTGTTTCGGTTCTGCTCAAAAATAATACGTTAAGGTGCGTCTTTATTTATATTATTGAAGCAAGGAAATGGTTTTTTTTATTTATGTTGTTATTTACTTTAAAATAAATTATTTATTTTCTCTTTTTGTATTTTTTTTATTTATACCTAAAATTGGCAGCGTATCTAATAAGATACATAATTTAAGATCATCTTTTTGTATTTTTTTAAAGTTATTTTTGTTAGTTCTACATGAATCCAACGAGGCTTGAATTGAGTATACTTGTCTCACGTGGACAAGTTTAGGGTTAAGTACCTAATAAAGATTACGAAAGCAGCCTAATTAATCTAATCAGAAATATTTAATTATAAATTCATAAATGATTGTGAATCATCTCAAAAACATTTAAAAAAGTTAGTGCCCTTTGACATTTGCATGATTGAAAAACTTACAAACATGCAACTCAAACTATATGACAGAATCGAAATGTGAAAGACAAGTTGAAAGTGTCTGAAATAAATTACATACAAATCGGTCTTTCTCATTAACTACCGATGCCTTCAATAGAAATAAGCAATTATCATCCCAGCCTATATACGTCCCACTGCTGAGCACAGGCTTCCTCTCAGAATGAGAGGGCTTGGGCCGTAGTTCCCATGCGTGCTCAGTGCGGATTGGGAACTTGAATTGCTTCGCAGGTTTGTGCAGGTTTCACCGTTTTCCTTCACCGTAAAACTAGTGGAAAAACAATACAACACCTAACCGTCGAGAAGTGCAGAAGTGGTGTTAAGGGCAATGCACTTACTCAGGTGAAATAGGAGTCAATCACGGTCAGTTTTATGTAAAAAAAAATGCCAAGACGATATCTGGACGTCTGGACGTTATACTTGCTAGAACAAAGTTGTTTCTGTCAACCTTTTAAGTGAGAGAATAAAAGCAGGTGATGGAACTGACTCGGATACTATTAGAGCGAAAAGTATAAATAATAACTATAGACTGGATTATTTTCAATTGCATATTTAGCCCATTTTCGTCAGTTATTATATTTACAATTTTGTAACGTATCGATGCACTTTCATTTTGATTGGGGTAGGATTATTACGTAGTCAATGATTAATTGCTAGCAGCATTAAGATAGCCCATTGTATAACCTGTAAATACTGCTCAGTCACCTCAGTTGATGTGTTTTGTTGATATCAAATCTCGAATCATACTCAAACCTGGTTTAAGCTTGACCGTTTCATACATTTTGACAATAGGTACTCATTAGATGTTTCATTTATTTCAGCCAGTGGCTACAAATAAACAAAACTTATACTATGCTTCTAACGTGTCATAATGAAAACGCAACACCGAAAATTGTCCTTTTATTCCAATTGAAACTTCAATATGGCAGACTTCCAAAAAATTTCGTTACCCCACTATGAGTGGCCAAACTAACCGAATCTAAAAAGTAAGTCATTCATACTCTAACTAGGTATATAGGTCACGCCTTACAGCTATGAGTACTCATAGAAGGACACCGTAAATCATATAGTATCCGCTTCCTAACTGCAGGCGGATCACGTAGCTGCTATTAGTTCAGATGTTGGTATGTTTCGTTCATCGATTTATTTGTATAGCTTTCACTTGCTGAGAATATAAAAAATATTTGACGATTAAGTACAACAGCCGAAGGAACTGAGTCTGATTTGCGTACCAGGGTGGAACCTTTGCTCTACTAATGTCAAGTTGAAAACCCGTACATTTGCCAAAGAAATTGATCATGCAATGGAAAACCTTTTTGCGTTTATAAGCATTCCATAAGAATCAGTTAAATCTCAATGAAATAACGCCAGGCGTCTCCGTAAGATTCAAGAGAAGTGTAATGTCTCGGTCTCTCGCAACTTAGAGGAACGATCTGTTAAAGATTTCAGGAAGCCATAGGCTGTGGAAAGCACAAAAGCAATCGTCGTGAATATCCTCGGCGAAGGCAAGTCCAGAAGTAGACGTATCTGGCTACCGATGATGAAATCAGAGCTTCTGGTTCAATAATTTTAAAATGAAACTTAAAGGAATAAAGAGCACATAACCCCTATCAACTTGACAAACAACTTGATAAATTGTATAGCTGCTGTAGTGCGTAACCATTTACTTAATTCCAGGTGATACAAATCTACGTTCTACACATAATATTCGAATCAACACATTCTTTCCACACCTACACCAACACTCAAGTTTAATTTAATTGATTTATAGTCACTGTGCTCATCAGTCCAATGGTTTAATATTCTGTGAGCGAACCAAGCGAAATCGGCCTGAATAGCGGCAGATAGGGATATCGGTGTGTAACTGTGACAGTCGGGGTATAAGAATGTGTATTACATGTTTATTTAACACCATTGGCTAAAATTAAAAGGATTGAATTTAGAATCCAGATTACACTGATTGAAATGCACTAGACGTGAAAAGTCTCGATTTTGTAGAAGATTCTACAAATTTTAAAAGTAGGTTGACAAAAGCCAGTGCTCCTAATAAAAGTAGATAAGCCAGATATAATTTAGAGAGTACTAAGTATGGTTAATAATTCTCTAATTGTCCTAGCATGGTGACCAATTTATATCATGCTCTGCAGTTGACTACAGATTGAAAAACCAAAACGAGTGTAGTAAAAATCGGAACAAGTACAAACTTTTCAATGAATATTGGTTCTTCTTCCAATGCCGTCACAATACACCACTATGAATACTCCTCGATTATGTAGGCGAATCATGCATACAAGCATCCGTTTTGCAGGACATCTTTCTCTTAAGCATATGGTAGGAATGACAATTAAAATGTCCTCTATTACGTAAGGAATGCGAACGCAATGTCGGTGTCACTTTCTTTCAATGGTTACCGCCTTTTTATGGAATTCCATCGATATTTTAGTTTGAGGAAGAATTAGGTTCCTTGGCGACGAATTCGAAATCTTACCTACCTTGCTCTAACATGTTACCAAGTATATCTAAGATATCTATGTATAAGGCTAACGTTGCACCTACCATCGAATCAAATTCCTTTTTTTGATTATTAATCTCCTCTTACCTATCTTCATCTTTATTGTTCTCGAGTATATTATTAAATATGTCTGATTTATCAGCATCAGAACGCTTAAAGTAGCTATAAAAGGATAGATATGAAAATTTGTTTAGAGCTAAATATTGTCAGTTTCTTTTATTCGTCTTGGTTATTACTAGACCATGCTGGTAAGTTACAGATGAGTCAAAACGTGAGTTAAATGAATTAAAGCCAATTATATGTTCCAATTCTATGATATATCATATGGAAGAAAATACACAGAACAAGATTCACATGCAGAATAAACCCTCAATTTCGATATATAATGCACGCTCTTGATAATAATCCTACCTGTGACCATGCATCACATGTGCATTTAATTTTAAATTGCGAGTAAATGATTTAAATATTCTGGGACATGTTTAGAAAAACAACATAACTAACATTTCTCTCTCTCTCTCTCTCTCTCTCTCTCTCTCTCTTTCTCTGTCTAAGAAGGAGCTAATAGTGTTACATAAGATATTGTAAATTGAAAATATTCGCACAGAGAGATATCCGGCGGACCCCGAACTAGGCAGGCCTGTATCTCGGGGCCCTAAGAGTGTGTTCAACAGATTAGGCACATAAACATATTTCAAGTGACGTGTTACTAGAAATAGACAAGTAAAAAAAGAACGACACTAATAATAAAAAATAATTAATTACAAAGGATGCACTGTATCTCGGGGCCCTAAGATGTGTTCAACAGATTAGGCACATAAACATATTTCAAGTGCGTGTTACCAGAAATAGACAAGTAAAAAAAGAACCAATAATAATATAATTAATTACAAAGGATGCACTGAAAAATAAGCAAAAAAAAATCATCAATCCAGTGGGACTGTATTGGTCTCTAAGAGTTAGCGTATTCAGAAAAAACTATAGTTAGTGACGGTCAAGAGTTAAAGACCATAGAACCAAGAAACGTCATAGTGTTGCTTTTGAAAAAGTTACATGGGGCTCATTTTTGGCTTTTTCGGGTATCCTTAAACTTAAAGCAAAGTTGTTCCCATGTTCAGGCATTTTAATCAATAATGTTATCGACTTAAAATAGAATATTGAAAGGCATATATATATGTTAACATTATAAATGTATGATTTGTTATAGATATAGTTTTTTTATTTATAAATATCTGTGGGCTGCTAAAATATCTGTATTGCATCATTATGCCACTATCAGCATACGTTTGACTTTATTTCATTGCATTATAGTAACGGAAATACAGCTAAACCTAGGTGCCAATGCATATTTACCAAATTAATTTATCATTACATCCAAAAAAAAAACAATTATTGTTGACGTCTGACGTAACATTATTTTTCATGCATTTTTAGTAAAAGAAAGAGTTTAACCGACTTAAATTACCTCTGATTATTATTTACCTCCTTGCTAGAAAATCACGATGCCACGCACGATATATTTTCTTATTTCAAAAGCTACAAAGATAGGATTTTTAAAACGTGAGACGGGCATATGCAATGACAAGTCTGCACTCTTCTCGTGAAGTGTCAGATCGTTGTATTCAAAATCTATTCGTAAAACGAGAAAATAAAGTTCATATTTGCAGATTGGTGACATATTTTCGATTTTGTATCGTGTTAGATGTTTATGCCACCTGTGATCCGATGGTTATGCGTTCACAGTGAATAGATATTTATGCTGATAGTGGATTACATAATTTTGATTTTGTGCAATATCAGATATTTTTAAGCAGCCCGATGTCAGATACTTATGCCGTTACCAAAAAACTATATTTATACCGGCCACAAATCATCACATACTTATACCGTGTTAGATCGTCATCGTCATCGCCTTCCACCAACGATCAGATATTTTTGCAGGCCGTCGATGGTCACATCTTAATGCTGGTGACTGTACCAGAAGTTTATCTTGTAACCTAATAATGAATTTACTTTACAACATTAATTATGAAAAATTTTGAAGTCGTCAAAAGTATTATTATTTGCTATCCAAAATAAACTTAATCTCGGAGCATGGAAGAATACCTGGTTCCCAAAGTTTAGATAATGGAATGCCAGTTCATATCCAAAAACTACATTTTGACAATTTAAGGCTCAAGTTTGCACTACCGATATTTATTTAGTAAAAATATTCAAGCTGATCCCTAAGTAATAAGTTTATATCAATCGAGTCTTAAACTCTTTGAAAAACTGAAATATTTGGATATACGCTACTAAAACTAATAGAAGCGGCAGAGGGTAAACAAAA
The DNA here is from genome assembly GCF_025370935.1 of Choristoneura fumiferana. NCBI lineage: Eukaryota > Metazoa > Arthropoda > Insecta > Lepidoptera > Tortricidae > Choristoneura > Choristoneura fumiferana. Next base: position 9,665,841 of record NC_133496.1, on the reverse strand, counting down.
GCTGTTACACCTTTAAAAGTCTTTACCTAATTGAAGAGATTTTCACGTCGTCACTTAAGCAACAAAGTGATAGTTTTTCAATACACTGTCACCTCTCACAAACACAATTAAAATGTGCCGCAGACGTATGGCTCGCCCAAGATAGCTCCACGGCGCATTCAGCACCACCTCACGTATTAATGCTCGTATATAAACCAAGCCCTCAACCTCCTTGGCATACATTGTGATCTGTTATCGGACGGCGGTCAGTCGCATCAGCCGTCAAACAAAAAAAAAATAGTTAAAACCAAAGTGCAAAATGAAATTAATAGTGCTTTTATCGGTCGCGGCGTTCGCCAGTGCACAAACTTACACAGCATCGAGGCTGGTAAAGAACATTTATAATGAATGTTTAAGTCAATATTCGGTGGAGTGTGTGAAACCGAGGACCCTGGAATGGATTTCGCGAGTGGCCAACGACGATGAAATTAGACTTACTGACGACTTGACTATAGTCAAGACTGGGATCATTGAAGAAGATGCCGAAGTTGATCCTAGATTCATGAAGGATCCAGCATATGCGATGTTCGACAAAATTGACGGCTTTCTACAAACCCACACACTTAGGGTAAAGGTTCCTGAGGAGATCACGAAGAGTGCAGCTGCTGAGTATGTGCCGCGGTCTCTACTCACAGACTTGCCTTCAGAATTGGATATGCCTTTGGATGGAGAAGATGGCCAGGTGTTCGAAGGCAGAAAGAAGAAGATCAAGCTGCCTAAGCCTTTGAGGATCAAGTCCAGTGAGATTACTTTGCAATTTTAAATACTATATTGAATCCGGCGTAACTTTACGAAGTTCCATAGTACTTTTGGATAGTTTATTTTCATCCCTTTGTTTTCAGAACACGGTCTGATCAAGAAAGTCCTGCTGCCGTTCCTTCTGGGTCTTAAATTCAAGGCCTCGGTGCTGGTTCCCCTGGCTCTGGCTCTCATTGCCCTCAAGACATGGAAAGCTCTGACTCTTGGACTCATCTCCCTTGTTTTGTCTGGTAAGTTTACTAAGAAAGATAATAATGTATTTAATTTTAAAATTAAAAAGAGAGTGTATAATAGCTCTAAGTAATATAGTAGTAGTGACTTTATTATCAGATCAAATACAAATTAAATTTATTTCAATCAATCAATAAATTATTATAAAATTGACATTGGCAGTAACAAACAGTTTATTATAAGTTAATTATAATTATGCCAGTAAGGCTTATGAAACATATTTATTAGGCTATCTACCAGATCTTTAATTAAAATAAAAAGTGTGGTCGTATGAATTATAAAATTAACGATCTCTATTAAAACTTAGAATGTCATCTGGGAAGTGCATTTCCTTTATTGAACACTACTTACCTTATTGTATTTTTTTTCGCAGGTGCTATGGTCATCTTCAAGTTCACGAAGCCCAAGGTGGTCAACTATGAAGTGATCCACTATCCCCAGCATCATGTGGAGCATCATGTGGACCACCACGCCCCCGCCTGGGATGGCCACGGTCCTTACCAAGCCAGGTCTTACGAAGACGCCCACGAGATCGCCTATTCCGGACAGATCTAAATCTGACACAGCTTTCCACGGACCTCGACTAATTTATTAACTTATTTATTTTATTTATTACAACTCACTGTAAATAAAGACTTATGGAGTAAGCGTCAAATGCGATTCGACTTTTATTTGTGCCTTTGAAAACTTTTGAAGTCGGTTACTTAATGCATCCCCTTTATTGCGAAAGTGAACCGACTCCTACTTTAATACAGCATGTCACGTAGCCAAAAATACATACAACTTTCAGGAAATACATCTGATCTATTAACTATCGTGAACAAGTAATGAGAACCAAATGCAATGATCACACATAACACACAAACATCACGCCTGTATGCCCAAATGGGTTAGGCAGAGAACACGAAACGTTACCGCTTCGCAATGCAATGCAATGATAAAATAACAATTTTCACTTTCCAGGATTGACTTTAATTCCTGTTAGATGTGACATAAGGAGTTATGAAACTTGTAACATATCAATAGATGTTTCTTTTCTTGCTAAAACACTATTACATCAGATTCTGAAAAATTACCTATTTCATTAAACTGGAGATATCTTTCCAACAAAGGATTTTTAGACACATTTTCTTCAAATAAAACATCATCTGTCATTATTGTATTGGGATTCGGAGTACTTTGAATGAAATCACTTTTTTCTATATTATTAGGTGACACAACTTCCGCAACTGTACTTTCTTTCTCATTTTCACTGCTTTCGATATGTGAAAATATCCTGTCAAAATTAGGTCCCATTCCTTTTCCTTCCACGTCAGCAAAATCTTTAGTTTCCAAGCTGTAATGGGAAGGAAGTTTATATTGTATTCTATTGTCTACATCAAAATTCTCTGCACTTTTACCTCCTGGATTATAATTAGCCTGACCGATATGTCTAGTTTTTGTTATATTAACAGGATGTATTTGTTTTTCTATGTCTCTGAGTTTCATTTTGACACTCTTCCGCTTTTCCCTCGTACTTTCGTTTGAATCTAAATTCAACACACCAACTTCACTTGATTTGTTTGCGGACAGCATTCTATCAGAATGTGATTTGTATATATTTGAATGTTTTAAAGGATTCATGTGGTATAGATTTAGTAGGACTTGGAATTTCTCGTCTTCAGCCCCTTTGATACACATCACTTTGTTGCGGTTTATCTGAAATATTCAATAAAGGCATTTTTTTTATTGGACTGGATAGCAAACGAGCAAGTGGTTCTCCTGATGGTAAGAGATCACCACTTCCCATAGACACCTGCAACACCAGGGGGATTGCAGATGCGTTGCCAACCTAGAGGCCTAAGATGGGATACCTCAAGTGCCTGTAATTTCACCGGCTGTCTTACTCTCCACGCCGAAACACAACAGTGCAAGCACAGCTGCTTCACGGCAGGATTAGGGAGCAAGATGATGGTAGCAATCCGGGCGGAACTTACACAAGGTCCTACCATCTGTAAAATGCATGTAATGAAATAAAAAAATATATAGAATTTCATTAATTTCTTGAGTTCAAAAGCAAGCCAATTTAAATTAATCGGTTTCCAAACACTTCTTTTAACAAAATCGAAAATAATTAAGTACTTGGTGTCTTTAGCTCTGGGCTCCAAATTCCAACGAAAAGGTTCCTTACCTCGCACAATTTAGCAATCAACACTACGAACAGCAACTTCATTGAGTAAAACATGGCTTCAATTAGTTCAAAGTTAATTACGAGAACGTTATCAATGTTTACAAACTAAACAAACTGACGCTCATAGTTTTCAAAACAAATGTACCTACCTACCACGGGAAAGGGAAACTAGAAAAGAGTAAATCGGACTTACATGGTACAGGTTTTTTATGAGCACTTGTACCTCCTCTTGGATAGGTATTAATGTCTAGAACTAAATAGCATCAAACAAGCAAAGATTAATGGTATTTTTTATATTTTATAACCTTATACAAATTCCTTAAACTTAGGATCTAAACATCCAGAATGTAATAGAAGATTACAATAATAATGAATGAAGTGAAACACAGTTCAATAAAATAAACAAAGAACCTAGTTTGGTTATCTTGATTGTTATGGTACTGCATAATTATTATGGTAGTAAAGGGGTCGATTATTGCCTATTGTCGTTTGAAACCCCATTTTATTTAGTTAACTGTACTGGAGACACACAAGTGTATCTGTTTCGATGTAGCTAGGATTTTATCTAGTGAACACAGCCGTCTAGTTGAACAATCAATCAGTAGGTAGGTACTTGAGTAAAATTGAGGTCGATCGGCGAAACTATTGTTACTGTAATAATACTTTAATGAAATAAAAATAAAAGTAGACTTGTGCATGGATCAGGCATAACAATAACACTTTAATAATAGGTATTAAAACCAACATAAAGTTAACAAAAAAAACTATTTTTTGAACCATAATGGTGGCCTGTCATAGTAATTATTATCCCCATACGGATACAACCAAGGAATGTAATGCCACGGTTTTGGATAAGGAGCTCTGTATTTAGTGTCATAAAAACGGTTATCTAGATACCGGTACTTCATTGTTCCCATGTATGCTGCATACAGAAAGTCCAACACGGGATGGTTCTCAAGCGGGGTGAAGTAGTGTGTGATGATGGGAGCTCGAAGGGTCATTGAAAAGGCACCTAAGCCGAGAAGACCGTCTTCCATCCAGCCTTCTCTTCGGCTGATTCTGTGGAGCGCTGCGCCGCTGTCTATGCCCAAGGATGCCCAACGGCCAAAAAGGCAAATAAAATGGCCCCATTCACTCTGCAATAGACAAGCAGGCATGTTGGAAATTATCATAATTAGAATATAATAACAGATTGATCGTAGAATACTTCTAAAGTTCGAGTAAATGAGTACAATTATCTAGAGCTGTACAAAATAGTGCGTAGATATAAATATCTAAAGGCGAGAACAAGTTCTATGTATTCCAACATTAGTATACATTTGGCTCTCATGATAGTGCACTATTCATTATTAAGTTTGCAGGAACCAGAAATGGACGATGGGACCCGTACCTACACAAGAGATTCTTACTGTGTCCTAGGTACATACATAGAGCACTTAGTAAAATCGAAACAAATGATTAGTCATAATCATAATATATATTATCTAGATAATAATTCATCAAGCACTCTTACTGCCTTATTATGATATATTACGATTTTTATTTTACCTTTGGACAGGTATCAAGCCACTGTCTTGTCTTTATCGCATATTTGAACCACGGCATTGGCACCTTTTTGTAATACCACATGAACTGGAATCCAACAACAATCATCACCTGGGCCTGGCCGGCTTCTCCAGGAAAGGGAGATGCCCGTTGGAGCCTGTGAATGAATGGTTTCGTTGCATAATTTTAAGGGATCGACATTCAAGGGTTAAGACACAAATGCTTTTAAAAGTAAATTTCGAGCAATTTTGTCTGGCAAACAAATTTAGCTGGGAAAAATATTATAAGATTTGGTTTTTTATAGCTCTTAAAAAAGATTTCTATTTTGAAAATATAAACTGAAATATAGATGCACAGAAAAACCAGAAAAATAAGACCAGCACTGGGAATCGAACCCAGGTCCTCGGTATTCCGTACCGCGTGCTATACCGCGTGCTAAGATTAAGAATCTTAATTTGATTGCTTAGTAACGACATCTTGTCCGGGTGAGCGGTTGGTTCCATCCAATGGAGTGCCGAAAAAGTTTCTCGTTGAGGGCTACGGTATAGATGTCGCTAGCGTCACTGCTTAAGTGGCTAAATAAGAAACAAGCAAGCAACTTGAAAAATAATAAGATGATGTGACCTTTGACTAAATAATGAAAATCTCTGCGGAAATAATAATAGCGGAAAATAATAAATTGGCAACCAGTGCATAACGCATCCATTTTACCCGAGACGGTTATCTACCCGAGACGCAGGCGAGCGTTGACAGTTAAATTTTAGGTAAAATTTTATGAACGAGTTATACCTAAACACTCTGATTTTTACTTTGATTGTGTGAAAATTAAAAAGTAACATTGGAAATAAACTTTAACTTAGGTACACAGTTCTATTATTCATGCATTTCTACATATTTTTAAAAATAGACTATATAATGAACAAGTTATTGCCTAATTTTATTATTTTAGTTACGTAACACATACCTACATTAGTTTATAGATATACTACAACTATACTAAATTAAATAAAAAACTGTATTCATTAAAAAAACATAAAGGTACCTAAGTGTGGCTTAGTGTGGCGGTTTGTATTGGTAGAATAATACTTTACGAACAAGAGCATAAAAACTAAAAAGTAATTTTATGCAGTCTATCCATCACAGACACGAGCTTTATTCATGAGCATGATAAGTAAGTAGGTAAAGAAGATATTGTAACTCACATGTGTGAGCCAGCTCTGTTGCAGATATAAGTCCGGGGTCCATACCAGTATGAGCCCACAAAAGGGTAAGTCGCCGCCCACACCGCTAAGTCAAACGAAGACGGAATTGGGTGAGACGAATTCACATTTTGAGGGAACACGTACTGAAAAATAAATTTACTGGTCATCATCAGTTTCATTCACTGTTAAACAAAAGCCTTTTAGAAAGCCACAAAAACAACAACCCGCCACCTCTTCCGTTTCTTGGTTACCGCTCGAAAATCTTTTCTCCCCGAACAGTTATCTTATTATAAAGTGGGGTATGTATTTCCTAGACATTTTAAGTTCTAAAGTCATCGACATAGCTCGAAGAATATGCAAGTTGATGTGCTAATGCGCCGGCCACATCACTCGAAGAACGGATAACCGTTGGGGAGAAAACTCCTCGAGTGGCGAGGGCGACCACAAATCGAAAGCCGAAGCGTTTTCGAGCCTCCAACTAACGCCAGGGTTCATATTGTAATTATATACCATATATATATGAGGTGCCAAACGAGCATGAGGGTCACCTGATGGGAAGCAAACACCGCCGCCCATGGGTCAACACGAGGGGTATCACAGGTGCGTTGCCGGCCCTTTGAGAGACTGATAGGCTCATTTTTTAAAGATCCCTAAGAAGTACCGCACCGGAAGCACTGTCCCAGGAACAATAAAGATTTATTTTATTATTACTACATGGACTGATCACATCGAGAGAGTTGCGAGCAACTGGTAGATGTGAGGGGCGACTTGTCGTTAAATTATTGCATTCTAAGAGGGAGGCCTTTGTTCAGCAGTGGACGTCTTCCAGCTGATGATGATGAGACATTTTCACCTACCTCTGGATGATAATGTATCCGTGCTGGTGTCATATACATAGAGCTGTTGAACACGTCGCCATCTCTGTCATACCATGCTCCAAGAATGTTCTCCAAGTGGGGCCTTTTCCCATAATCCTTGAGCACTAATTCAGTTGATGTGGCCGTAGTGATCAAATGACGAGTTGTGATGACTGCACAAGTAGCAAGTGGGGTCAGCCGCTTGTATACTGTACAGCAGTAACAACCCATGCGGTGAGGTCTGTCCTGAAAATTTTAAAAAAAGGACCTTGGGCAACTTTGTATGGGAAGTTGTACCAAAAACCAACATAGCTGAGAATTATGTCATTAAATAGGTCTTTACTTGTACTTCATTTCATTCTACGGCCACCAAGTTCAATCCCATTGCAAAGAGGAGATATTCAAGTTTTATTCAGAGTAAATATCCATGAGAAACTGTGTTTTACCTGGAAAGTTCTCCTTTCCTTATAATGGCTTTAAAAATTCTGGAGGATAATTAAAACAGATTTACTCGTGTACAAGTTGTGTACAATAAATAGTAGATTGTACAACAAAAGCCTAAAACGAGCCATTTTACCCGAGGCGTTCATATAGCCATGGATAGACACGTCGAGGGGAAAATGGGTTTAATGCTCGAGTTTTACACTCTGCTTTTCACTTCGATGGCGAGGAAATGAAACAGCAACAGTGGAAACAATGATTTCACTTTCTATGTACCTTTTATTTTTTTATGCATTATTATAATAATTCCATTATTTTAATTTTACTGATTTATTATAATTGATTTATTGTTTTATATAAATTAAAAATATTTAAAAAATATATAGAAACTTTAAGCAAGAGTTTTTATAAGGTGTTCTACCGATATTCTCCAATAAAAACACAGTTTCTCATATAGATGTTTAATCTGACTAAAATATGTAGGTACTTATATTTATATCTAAGTTATGCAATGGAATTCAACGTGAATTCAACTTTGTGCCCATAGAACGAAATAAATTAGATAAGCGGACCTTTTTAGTGACCTAACTCACAGCTCTGTTGGTTTTTGGTCCATTTTGACGCATGGTCCTTTGAACGCCTGCCCCAGCTGGGCTTCGTACTTGCAACCTCTAACTTCATTTCAGTCTATTCGACGAGTTTATGAATAGGAATTGCGACTGTCGCTTAATTATCGCGAACTGTATGACAGCCGTGGTTTGTCACCGCGTCCACTGAGTTTCGTGGTACGAGGTCCACAGTTGTTGCCAAGCGCAGCCGGGCGTGCGAGCGGACCACTGACCATATTAAAACTTCCTTATGGGATGCGTTTTCGAGTATTGTTTAATTGTTCACGTGTTTTTTTCTGTTTGATACAGTTAATAATTGTTTTAAATTATTGCATTTATCTGTGAAAACATTTAGCAGGCCGTATTTCTAGTAAGCTAAGAACCATTGATTTTATCCACTTTAGATTATTAAATGTGATCGTAAAAATACGATACTCACTCTACACCTGGTAGCCTTATTCCACCTGTCAGCTTGCTTGGTAAACGGAGAAAGCCGGTAAGGCCTTCCCATCTCCATGTACCAGTTAGGTATGTAAGGGCCTGGAGGCGTCTCCTCCACTCTCCAGTCTGGGGTAAGATCAGAATCGACCTGGAAGTAACTGAATCATCTTTAATGCCCGTCTGAGGAAATTAGCAGGAGTATTGCAGGTGTGAAGAAAACGCATCAAGGAGGGTTATATTTTTTGAGCATAGATACCTATGATGTGTCATCGTCATCATCATCATCATGTCAGCCGAAAGACGTCCACTGCAGGACATAGGCCTCCCCAAGGCTCTCCACTCAGACCGGTCTTGTGCTTTCCGCATCCACCGCGATCCCGCGATCTTGTTGGAGGCCTACCGACAGCTCATCTCCCGGTCCTTGGACGCCATTCGAGAACCTTCTGACCCCAACGGCCAGCAGTCCTGCGAGCAATGTGCCCCGCTCACTGACACTTCAGTTTCGCAATTCTTCGGGCTATTGTCGGTAACCTTGGTTTTACTGCGGATCCTATATCGCGGACCTAATGTCTACTTTGTACTTATTATTTAATTTGAAAGTGCGAAAAGACTACATTTATGTATGACGTGAAAATAACAGATTAAATACTCATAGTAACTACCTCGACGTCAGTGCCATTGATAAATTTGGTGATTGGTTTTCGGAATCGTGATGGGTTGTGAACTCTCTCAGGCCATCTCTGCGCCTGTGCGAAGGCCGCATAGAGCATAAGAAGCGTCACTTGCTTGAAGCTGAAATAGTGAAGAATTCTTTATTTTTTACCTACTAGCTTTTACCCGCGGTTTCGCATGCGTGAACCATTAGATTGGCTAGTTGGATTTAAGTTCTGGGATTTTAATAAATTCTCATGGAAATTTACTTCACCACAGTGAACCGTGCCAACCCATACCCCCCATAAAAAACACCAACCATAACCATAGCACCTTGAGGACGCATAAATCTCGATTCCGTGAGAATATCGTGATAATAACCTAACCTAACCTAACCAACAAAAGTTGGAAAACCCCCGACTTTGTCACTTCAAAGATCAATATCTCAAAAACTGCAGAACCGATTTTGATAAAACATGTCTAAGAAGCATCGCTAGAAAACCTGCTATCAAATATAAAAAACCGTATACAAATCCCTCCACCCGTTTAAGAGCTACGGCGCCACAGACATACAGACACACATAGCGGTCACTTATAACACCCCTCTTTTTGCGTCGGGGGTTAAAATGAGTGTCTGAGAAATATTTCCTTGTTCCCCGACCAACACTAAAAGTAGGTACGTGAGTTAGGCTCCGTTTCCACCAGAGATGTGTGAGGTTTTATCGCGAGGACTATGTTTTTCGTGAACCTTCAAATAAAAATACTTCATTTGCCTCGCCTCCACTCAGCTGTTTCCACTAGACACGTGCTGTGCGGGGATAGGTTAATGAAGCGTTTCAATGAGGGCTATCGTTTTTTGTCTCACTAGATGGCGCACTGTTGCGTGAGGTTTTTAAGTATGGCTTTCAAAGTCTGTTATTACGGGCGTGAAAACAAAGTTTAGATTAAAATCATATTTAATACAACTTAAAACCGTACCATAAAAATATCGAGCATGCCACAGTGTTGCATAGTCCCCGTTTTGTTCGGAAAAAAGGGAGGACAAAGGTCTCCGAAAGACAAAACTGTCTCAAAACACAGACATTCATTGCCCCGCAACGCATATTTGCCATAATTAATTTCAGATATTGCAAAATATTCACAAAATTATTCTAATTATAAATAAACCCGCGTAGCTCACCCAAAAACTATTTTTGTTATTACGGGCGTGAAAACAAAATTTACATTTAAATCATATTTAATACCTTTTTATATATAGGAGGGGGAAACGAGCATGTGGGTCACCTGATGGGAAGCAATCACCGCCGCCTATGGACACCTGTCAACACGAGGGGTATCACAGGTGCGTTGCCGGCCCTTTGAGAGACTGATAGGCTCGTTTTTTAAAGATCCCTAAATCCCTAAAGATTGTACCTACTTACCATAAAATATCGAGCATGCCACTGTGTTGCGTAGTCCCGTTTTGTCCGGAAAAAAAGGAGGACAAAAGACACAATAGTCTCAAAATACAGACATTCATTGCCCCGTAACGCATATTTGCCATAATTAATTTCAGGTATTGTGAAATATTCACAAAATTATTCTAATTATAAATATAAGCCCGCGTAGCTCACTCAAACACAGTGAGATTTGACATTTCGGAGACCTCACGCTACACTAGCGCCTCTAGTGGCGAATTCATACGCGATAGCCCCCATTCATTCATGAAAAACATATTCCTCGCTCATCTTTGGTGGAAACGCAACCTAATCCGTGTAGGTAGGTACTATATTTTTATAGGTGGCAAGTTTACATCTATGTCATTCTATGTGCTCAAAGACTTCTCAAAGACTACCGAATTTTTTCCTGAGCGAAGCCCGGTCGCCTAAGTACCTACCTACTATAGTAATAATAATTATTAAGTATGGGACAATTCACACCAATTTTACGCTGAAATTAAGAACTTATACCTACTTAGTAAAAAATACTTGCCATGTCCATAATGTCAGCATTATTTCGCGTGGATGGGTTCCCGCAGTCCTACTGGCTCTATGAACAATTTTGAAATTCAACACGTTTTCATTCGCAAGTATTGCCAGTGTTTTCGTTGAGTAAACTCAGAGTTTTGTAAATTTTTCAGTATTAGTTTGCGGAATTTATATGTCCGTATTTAATTTTTGTTTATTAAATAACTGGAAAACGAGCATGCTGGTCACCTGATGGTAAGCGATCAACGCCACCCATGGACACCTACAGCATTACCATTTACCTTACTAATGGCTTGGAGGCGGATATCTTTAAACCATTTATACTCCATTTCATTTCAGATTTGAATTAACGGTCAAATTGTATCACATGTTTCTCGGTATTTCGAACACAAATGGACTAAAAATACCTACAGGTACATTTATTAGCGGTATTTACTATGTCTTTATTACAGAAGTTAACATAATTTAAAATAGTTTCGTTGTTTCATTTAAAAACGTGTGCAAATTTTACCGTTAAGTTTCAAATGTTAAAATAAATGGAGTATAAATAGCGTATATATAATGAGGTCTACCGTATTCGCGCTCACCAGTTGGCGACACTGTAAGGGTCCTGCAAAATATTCACAAAATTTGTTCTTATTATGAATAAACCTGCGTAGCTCACCCAAAAATAGAGACATTTGACATTTCGGAGACCTAACCAAAGAGAATATAACCCACACGTGACCTCACGCTATACTAGCGCCTCTAGCGGCGAATTCATACGAGATAGCCCTCATTAATTAAATCCCTGGCGCCACTGCTGCGCCAGCTCAGCTACATTTGAGTAGGAGAACTAACGTACAGACAAAACAGACACAGAAACAGATTTGCTATTTTGTTTGCTAGCGGAACATGAAAAAGTATAAAATAAAAAAATATTTAATAAATAAAAAACCGACTAACAAAAAAAAACTTTAAAAACTAAAAAAAGGAAAACAAGTCTACCTAGTAGTCTAGATATTTTGTCCTAATGATTTGAAATAAAAAATAAACAATGTTTTGATCAATTATCACTTATTTTTATGACAATAATACAAGTCCAAATAGAACGGACGATTGTGTGCCTATGATAATCCATTATTATGAAATAATACCACACACCACACCATAAGTACCATTGTGCCTTTAATAACACAGTCATAATAGTACTTACTTATATAAAATGTTTTATAGGTACAAACCTTAAATAATAGTAATAAGCAATGAATAATGTCTTTAATTACTCTAGTTAGTTCGTAAGTAGGTACTTACAAAATATTCTACTACTTAAATATTTTTTTGTTAACAAATTACGACTTCAAAAAAAGGATGTTTTTTTATATGGGATCAGCATTGCAATAATTATATTATTTTTTGTCAATTTCTCAACTTTTCTGAATTTTGCTGGCAACACATAATATTTGTTTGTTTATGAATTTTATGATTGTTGATCTCATGGAAACAACTGCTGTAAAACTGCATTGTTTAACATTTCTTAAAATTCAGAACATCCTTCCGTCCATCCTTGAACAAAGAGCGGAAACGGATGCAGTGAGTCCGGTTTTTTTTTTATACAAGCATCGTTTTACTAGGACTTTGAAGTAAGGTGCTTTGGGGTAATTCCACGTGGATTTTTGATGAGTTGACATGACGTTTGTAATTTCGTTAATTACTCCGAGTTGGTACATTATATTTAAAGTCTTAGGATATTTCTGTCGTTTCCACTAATCGATCTTATATACTATATAAAAAAGTTTCTAAAATATGATCGATTTATGGAAATATTGGTATTCAAAAACTAGTTACTTATTTTTTTTGCACAGGGGCTATTTCGGAATATAGCGGGTTATATTCTGCGTGTTATTGAAAGGTGGACTTTATTATAATTTGGCTCAAGGTTCATATTTCTTTTTAGGCTGAAATTACCCCATTCATTTTTATTTTTTATTTCGTTAGTAATATCCACAGTTACAGATTTTTTCAATATCTGTATTCCGAAATAACCCCACAAACGCAATGTGGTTCTCAAAATTTGCCGCAAAGGAATATTAAATCTACATATATTATAGAACAAGCTGGATTAGTTACACCATTTATAACTCTTGAACAGCTGGACAGATTATTATGATCTTTGATGTGTGGATTGTAGAATTTGTCTCCGCCCGAATAGCAATAGGCGGAGAGTAGCGAAGCCGCGGGAATATACTAGTAAGTATATAAAACAATTAGAAATGCCATGTCACTTTAATATTTTGAACTAGATTTTACCCTCGGCTACGCTCGTGAAATCATAAACATTCAATGAAGCAAGCAATCAAGCAAGCATGCTAGCAAGCATTTAAGCAATCATTTAAGCTAGCTTGCAAGCAAGTATGCAAGCAAGCAAGCATGCAAGCAAACATTTAAGCAAGCTTGCAAGTGAGCATGTTTCGCTCGCGTGAACCATAATCATTTCAAAGAAGCAAGTATGCAAACAACTAAATAAAGTTCATGCTACATCGTTTTGATAGCCGAAGTATCAGGTACGCTACCCTGTTCGACACACTGGAGATCTCTTTAATGTTGTTAGAGAGGGATCTATTAACAAGGAACCCTACGCCACCCTGTGATGTTTGATCATCCTCGCGGAAGTACAGAAGGTGGCCCGAGTCTAAGATGATGGTGCCCTCTCTATGTATTTCACTTAACTCCTGAATATGCCACCCTTATGTTCTCCAGCTCCACTTCCAACTGCGCTAGAAGAGTCCTAAAAGTCCGTCCGTTCTAGGTAGCCAGGGTCAGTTTACTTAGGTAGCCTTGGATCGACCGGGATTCTTAGCATCCTCTGCCCTACCGTTACCATGAACGCTACTATGTCAAGGAATAGCGGGGCGACCGGGAACTGGGGGCCATCTCTTTGCCGTGCGCTTAATTCTGGTAGGGGTTTGCCCATAATCCCCACACTGGGCATGCGAGTTGGCGATCGTAGGGCACAGTTTATTGCACCGCCGATGCTGCAGCCCATCCGGGGCCCGGGGACTTAACTGTGCCGATTTTGGCTGCGCTATGCCGCAATCAGCCAGCTGCCAGAGCCCAGTCTGTCAGACGGCAGGGTGCACCACGGGCAGGTAAGGTTGGCTTGGGGTCCATAGATGGAGGTTGGCACCACAAATAAAAAAATGTAAATCTTGAAAAGTTGAAAGTTTGAATACCTCAGACAATTACCATACTAAAGTAAGCTGGGTTATTTCGGGAATCACTTCACTGGAATAACCCCTAAAGGGGTAATTCGGGAAAAAAATTTAAACTATAGCTAAGCCTTTTAGACTGACACAGTCATTCGCAAAAAACGATTATTTGTCATAACATTAATAGTTCAATCTTGTAACTTATCAGGTTTTAGAGTTAGCGGTGTTGGGGTTATTTCGTATTTAACTTTTTGGCACGAAAATGCACTCGACCCAAAAAAATATATATTGCACGTCCAACCGACGTCAGCGCCTCGCATCATCTGGAGAGACGCGAGGAGCGGTAAATGGGGCGTCCATTTAAGTGCTGCCAGTGGTTAAACATCAACACGTTTAGGAGAAATTTTAAATAAATGGAATAACCCCGTTTACGGAATTACCCTAAAGCACCTTACCTATTTATAAAAATAGTGCAGATTACTTAATAAACATAAGTGTATCCTTAATAATTGATAAAATAATAATAAGCAATGCTAAACCAATAAAACAAAAAAATAAACTTGCTGTTTGTGTATAAAATAATATATGTCAAAAAAAACGAGTTAAAATAAAAATACGCCCCTAGCTCGATTCGATGTTCATGGCAACACAACGATTGCATATTATTTATATTTTAGCTCTTTCTAGCAAACGCACGAATTGGTAAGAAACAGTGAGACAGGTGATAAAATCTTGCAAAATATCTGAATGAATGAATAGACAGCGACTGACTGGATGGACTGACATTTCATTTTCCATTCCAAGGCATAGTCTAGAAATCGTGTCGAAGAATTACTATTTTACGTCCACAATATCGCTTTTTTCCTTTAACCAAGTGCGTGTGAGCTCCCAGAGATGCAATAGTTCTCTACAACTGTTTATTGTGTTTATTGAACTTTGAACTGTGAGTTATAATGGCGAATAATCGCATACCGTCTGGCCCGAATACGCCTGGCAGCCAACAGACACCAACCCAGCAAGGGATTAAGATATTTATCCAGCGGGATTATTCTGAAGGGACGGCAGTGAAGTTCCAAACACGGTTTCCTCCAGAACTGGAAGACAGAGTAAGTAGAAGTTTGTTTTTAAACAGGTGTTGGTGTTGTTAAAATCAGTTGTGGGGACTTCAATCTGCTGACCTAATAATTAATTCTGCTGTGAAAAACATGATAATTATAAGATGTGGATCAAATCACATCGGTAGTTGGACCTGTTTCCTACTCTACATGTTTTTTCTTCCCTGTAAAACTCCTAAGTAACACATTTCCAAGCTGTAGTCATTATATTAAAAGTGATTGTCTCTTATCAACATCTTTGTCTATTTCACCGTCACCAATAAATAGGGCACACGCTAAAATGAACTATTGAACTATCTTGTGCTAATTTTCATCCGAATCTGTATTTACAAGAGTAACAAACATTCAAACATCTGAATTTTTATATTTATAATGTTAGTAGGATAGTCGTAAAGCATTTTATTTCTATTTGTAGATAGAGAGACAAACATTTGAGTATACAATGGAGAGATTGAACGAGCACTTCGAGATGGCTGAGACCGCAGACTGCAGCACTTACTGCGAAGGTGCCTCGCTTGCCTGACTGCTTACTTCATTTACATTTGTACAGAGACACATTATGAAAAGGTAAGATAATTCTATTTACTAGAGTAGTGTGTTTATTAAAACTGTGTGTGATATGTAACAACTGCTGTAATTTCATGCGTTTTGTTCAGGATTACTCCCTATTATTTTTGTTATGATTCCTCAGAACTTTCATGAAATTCCTGGACATTATGCACAAAACAGTACCAGTTCCCTGTTGATAATCTGATAGTTTCTACTGTCCGACTGACTTGAAATTTTAGTTGTGCAAGTAAAATCAACAAAGAGCTTGTATTAAAAATGATTAGTTTAGATTAGTTTATGTTTTGTTCGTTTTTTAAATTTACCTATGATAAACCCCTATCTCACTTGGTGGTAAATGCAGATGATTTCAAGTGTAGCTCACTGGTCTGTTTGTTTAAAAATAAAAATTAATTAGATCTTGTCCTTATAACATTGTTAACTGTACTACATTTCTACTTCCAGCACCTCCGGAAAGTCTCAAAGTTCATAGCAACTCAGAATGAAAGGGTGTACAACCCCAAAGGCATCCACATCACCGACCCAATACTCCGAGGCCTCAGAGTTATAGAGATAACAATAATAGAGATGCCCAACTACCAAAGTCCCACGGGTAACAATACAGCGGTGCAGATCCGACACACTTGACCACCACATGAGAATCGGGAGTTCTTCATGTAACAGTTACGGTACTGGTTTTAAATAATTATTTATGCCAGTTGAAAAATGTGATTTAAAAAAAAACTTAATTACTACAACGGTAAACAGGACCGTTCCACACTTGTTTGGTTCTGTTAGAACTTGTTGTGTACTAATATTTCAAATAATGATGAATTTTCATGTGGTAAGTTATATGTCCACATTGACTTTTACTCACTAAGTGAGTATACAACTTGTACGCTAAGATTATCCATGTTGACCATGATACAAAAAGATATAAATAATATATTGTCTCCTGAATTCAGCATACCCAACAGACTACGAAAATGTATTCTTTCAACTACCAATTAACTCCTTGGAAAAGCATATTCTAATTCTAAGTGTTTGAATGAGTTTTTAATGAAAAATGTGGGAAAATTAAGTTCATGAAAGAACTTTCTGTGAAATGTTCCTCTAGTATATGTAACAACATTGTGTAATTTTTGTAGACTGACGCCTTATTCTGTAACACACTCGGAATCATAATAGTTTTCACTACTTTTTTCTGACACACGGTATAGGATGAGGGTAGACAGAGACAGTGAATGTCAGCGCCTACCTATGTAAACGGCCTTGTGTTTAAGAATTCTGACTGGGAACTGTTGCTTGGCCGCTGCATGTGACTTTGTTACCTTTAAGCTGCTCTGTACTCACTGTTCAGACTCACAGTTCCTGTCTTTTTCTCACTCGCTATAAAAAAGTGAGAGATGTGGGACTTCATGGTCAACATATTAAAGGCAAATGGGGATAGATCATTTCGATCATGTAGAGTTTGAATGAGAATTTAGCTTATTGTTAGTGATTCCAACTGTTTTCCTGAATTAATGCCAGATTAGATAAAAAATTCATCCAACACATTCCATACTTACTTATAACCTGTATTGTGACAGAACTGAGCACATTTTTTTGTGTTGTCTCGTACCATATTTCACTTTGTGTCCGATTACTGCATGTCATCTAGACCTTTGCATTTTGTCTATTTATACCATTTAGTGTATGCGGGAAGAGAAAAAAAGTGTCAAAATTCGGTTCCTAAGCGAAACTTTTTATTACAATAATCCATTGTCTTCTTGCGACCTGAACTTGATTTTGCACACTGCTGTATCTCAGACCTATTAAAAAGTAAAGACTAAAAAGTAAAACTACCCCTCAATATGTGCATTATAATTAGCCTGCTCACAAGTGTAACCAAACTCGACCAAATAAACTGGCTAGGCGTAATTAATACTCACTTTTTTATTTGGTCTTTGGTATATCTTGCATGACTGTCATACTTAATTAGTGTGTAAATTTAACAATATGTTTAAGCAACAATTTAACATATTATTTGACCCTTTATAACGTTGATATCCTAATATCTGATCTTCAAACAAGTCAGTAGTCCAATGAAGTATCACACTTCACATACATACTTGTTACTTTGAGCTTTAGCTTTTACACTGAGTATCCAAGTCCAGAAGCCATGGTGGCCGAGTGGTTTGACCTATGGCCTCTCAAGCAGAGGATTGTGGGTTCAAACCCCGGCTCGCACCTCTGAGTTTTTCGAAATTCATGTGCGGAATTACATTTGAAATTTACCACGAGCTTTACGGTGAAGGAAAACATCGTGCACAAACCTGCGAAGCAATTCAATGGTGTGTGTGTCATGTTTTTTTAAAAAAAAAAAAAAAAAAAAAAAAAAATTATATGTGGTATTGTATTTAATACACAATAATAAAAGTTCGGACGCCAGGCTATTTTTAAAGAAAATAAAACAGCCAAAACTCAGCAGATAGAGGAAATTTGGACTTTTTTAACCCAAGCCGGGGACTCAGACGTTGCAATAAAAACTCGGTCTCACCTGATAGAGGCTCCCACTTCTCGTCTGATTTCGTCGTACTTGGTTAATGGACTCTTTAGCCAAAAAAATAACTTAAATAATAGCTATGAGCTAATTACACAATTTTAACTCTTAAAAATTAAATTACAACCAAAATAATACGGCATTAAGCATTTGCCTTCTAATTTCAAAAAAAGTATTAAAGTAGCAAGCCAGAAGGGCATGTGGAATTACACTTCCAAATTCAAAATTTTATAGTTCTTCAATTATCTGACGTGGGTGCATCTTGCGTTAAAATAAAGTTTTCACTGACCGTTTATGGACGCAAAATAAAGTCAAAAAACAAATACAAAAAATTCGAAGCGTCACGGGCGGGTCCTCATGGCGGCCGACACCTCGTGCTTTTCAATTTATAAATCTTCATCCAGCATGCCGAAATGCGATGCCGATGCGCAAAAATAGATCCCAAAAGAAGGAATGGGTATTTGTTTATATATAAAAAAAAAAACGCCTCGCGGCTAGAACAATAAAGCCACAAGTTAAAACTTGAAAGGAAAACGAAATATCAAAAGGTTGAAAAAATCAAATAAATGGTAAAAACTCACCGTTTTTCCGAAATTAAATCATCTTGAAATAGTTCACACTATGGTGAAATAAAATATAGGGCTCTAGGCCATTTCTAACCAAAACACGCCTGGATTCACCAGATTAATAAAAATTCAAATTCAAGCCATCTTGATGGATGGTGAGATGAAAGGAAAGTGAAGAAATATTTTTTTTAATTACTCCAACAAAACTACTGACCATGGAATCAAGCCTTCAGCCTCTTAAAACTCCTCTAAACCAATGAAAATCAACACCTACCTCAATTATTTAATAATTTGTGACAGGTGCGGTTGAAACTACCCTAAAGTAATAATTTTGTTAAATAATCTGTCAAAACGATCCAACTTGGTTGTAGAGTTGGGAATACAACACTACAGTGTGAAGTTCCCAATCCGCACTGGGCCCGCGTGGGAACTACTGCCCAAGCCCTCTCATTCTGAGGGGAGGCCTGTGCCCTGCAGTGGGACGTATATAGGCTGGGATGATGATCCAAGTCGTAATAGATTGACTGTGGGGCTTCAATGAACCATCGTCCAACTTTTTTACTCGTATTTTAAAAACCTGGGTTTAGTTTTCACATTGATACAATGTATTCAGATTTTTCCCCGTTTCAGGGCGAAATTATAGTTTTGATTTAGTACAAAATTGCTGAATGTATGACTGTAACTTCTATCGCTTATAATTCAGGTCAATTTTATAATTCGCCGAGACATCAATGTTTGATTATGTTTTGATGAAAATAGAGATATTTAGCCGGTTTTACTTACCCTTGCATTTTTAGGGAAATTTATGTACTAAATCGCACGTTTTTTTCTCGTGAAAAGACAAACGAGCGGATGGCGCGTAATAGGTACTTTACCTACTCAATATTTTCCAAGGTGTCATGTTTGCATAATAGATTGTTTGTATACACTGAGCACCGTGTATGTTAAAACTAATAATAATTATAGATTGATTGTGATTTTCATTAAGAGGGTTTATACCTGCTGAGCTGGCAATGTTGCATTTTTGTTAGTTTTTCTCGATTATTCCATAAAAATTGAATGAAAATTAATGTTGTCTGATAGAACCCTTCTTAATATTATATAAGTTAATGTGTCTACTCCAATAATTATTCGTTATAGACTTTTATTTTCTTTAAAAACCGGTCCTAAACATTAATTCGTTTTTGAGGAATATAAAAGTCTATCAAGAATAATTATTGGAGTAGACACATTAACTTACATATTAAGAAGGGTTCTATCAGACAACATTATAAATTTTCATTCAATTTTTATGGAAAAACAAACATACAAATTTTTATGGAATAATCGAGAAAAACTAACAAAAATGCAACGTTGCCAGCTCAGCAGGTATAAACGCTCTTAAAATAAGTAATATTAACATTGAGTGAATTAGAATTGAATGAAACTCCCGATGCCAAATTTTTCTTCCATTTCGTTTACGTTACTTTTAATGGTATGCTAGTTCTTGTTCAGATTATATCACTTCGGCCAATTTGACGGCAATAGGTATTCGATGAGGCACTATAAATAGGTCATTCCAAAAAAAAAGCTTCATTCAAAGTATTTCAAAGTGCCGACAAATCGTGCTATCGTATTTTTTAATTCCGCTGTCATTTTGTTTTCGATAAGCAGTTGACAGGTAAACTTTTGATATTGTTTTCTCGTCGACAAAGCGTGTTAAAAGGTACAGCATGTTTTTTTAATGTGTTATTATAATAGACTCGTGTCATTTAATCCTAATAATGCTGTCCTAGTGTGAATATTGGAGCGTTTTTACCGCTTTGTTAAACGTCATTACCATCCCATGTGTAGCACAACGGAAGGACAAGTCGCAAGAATTTTGATCACCCTAGATTAAGCATCGGTATTGTCTTTAGTTTTGATAAAAAATTTAAACCTGAGCATCATCTCTTTCAATAATACTTGCCGAAACGGTAATGACAAGAAAAAAAACGCCGCAAAAACGCTGAATATTTACTCCCTACGCATTATTGAAATAAAGAAAAACTTTGGTAAGTAGTTGGGTATACAAAAATGATCAATATGTGTAAGAACGCATTTAAGGGTTAAATGTCCAGTTTTCCTTTTATTTTATTACTTTTCTATTTATTGCTAGGTTTTGATTCCGTCGAAAACGTAATTTTAGCATCACATTTTATTTAATTCTTAGGTATTTATATGTAAATGAGTAAATGTAAAGTTTGATAATTGTTTTTACTATGTGTATGATTACGCTGGTTACGTCATTTGAAGTATAATGCTTTATTAACTAACTAGCCTGTTACCCGCGACTCCGTCCGCGTAGAACTCGGTTTTCACTATCCCAGATACATCTATGAAATTTTCCGGGATAAAAACTATCCTATGTTGTTCCCCGGGACTCAAACTATCTGTATACCGAATTTCATCTAAATCGGTTCAGCGGTTTAGAAGTGATGAAGTAACAAACAAACAAATAAACAAACAGACAGACTTACACACTTTCGCATTTATTATATTAGTGGGATTTAGAAACATAACCTACTTACTTGAATATTTGAACGCCAACGACGCATAAAGGTATCGAAAGCTGTGCTTCTGTTGCTGCGATTTTATGTTGAAAGTTCAAATTCCCTTGTGGCATTATATTGAAATGGCGTGCAGCTCATGCCGACTCATTTATGTGCTATAGTGGCGTTTAAAGAATGCATGCAGGCAGCAGCATCGTCTAACATTCGAAAATATAAATCTAACATATTTTTGTAAGTACAGTCAGTAACAATCGATGCTGACTCCGATATCGTAACGTAAACCTCTATTCTTTGCCATTTTGGTTAAGAATAAAATGTCTAATATAACAGTAAACATGCATTTTTACATTAAGTTCGATTAAAAGGTCTTTACTGGAAGCGTTTATGAACGCTCGCAATAAATCCATAGCTACTTTAAATATAGTGTCTTATTATTCCACGGAATATTGATAATTAAGTTTGCTATTATTTTTTTACAAAATTGTATGATTGTAGCAGGTTGTTTGCGGTTTAATTTGTAATTTTGACAGTGAAAAGACGGAAGGCTTACATTTCCTACCAGTCGTCAATAGTTTGTTTAGATCAACTTAGATTTACCTAGATGACTTCACTTGGATTTACTTGGTGAAGCAGCAAATTTAACGCCGCCTCTATGCCTACAACGTGTGATCGCCTTAACAAACATGTCTAGGTACAGTCGAGTTCATAAACTTGTTAGCAAAAATTTGGTCAAAAATATCTGAACACGCTTCTACGCCGTTAACAATAGAGTCCTGTTCAGATATTTTTGATAAAATTTTTGCTCACAAGTTTATGAACTCGACTGTACTACTCAAAAAGATCTCATCATTTATTTTGTTTCTGAATTAGAAATGTAACTGTCAAATTTGCATAAATTTTTGAATAACTCAAGTTGTGCGTAACATTCCCCATAGCTATCCCGCGGGAACTATGTAATTTTCCAGGATGAAACTATCTGTCCTTCCCCGGGACTTAAACTATCTCCATTTAACATTTCATCTAAATCGGTTCAGACAATTTATATTTCTTAAATTCTGTAACAAACATCGTCACTAAATTTCTCGTTTATAACACCTATTAACTGTTGCCCGCAGTTTCGTCGGCGAATTATTTTTTCATATTGCGCCCGCGGGATCTACGCAATTTTCCGGGATGAAAACTATCCATTGTCCTTCTCAGGGTCTCGAGCTATAACCATACTGAATTTCATCACAATCGGTCAACAACTTTTAGCTTGAAAGCTTAACAAACAAACATTCACTTTTCGCATTTATAATATTAGTAGGATAGGATTAAGCAGTAACTGCATCGATTTAGAATTCTATGATGAATTCTAGAGATGATGAGTAAGTGCACACATTTGTGTCTACATTTTTTTCTGGCATTAAATTATTGAGCAAGGAGCGAGAATTTGACATTTAAATTTTTAATCAAGAAAAAATACGAAGCTGCTTCGATAAATTATGACGGCGCCTGTGTAGTCGAACAGGCTAATCCGTGTACCAGGGTGGAACCTTTTAAGAAACATGAACATTTCACTATGATTTCCTTGACAAAAGTGTGGGATGCCATCATGCCATTACTAACACAATGGTTAGGTTCCACCCAGAGGCGTCTTTACCTATAGTGCAGGGTGTGCGTTGCACACGGGCGCAGCGGTATCAGGGGCGCCGGCCGCGGCACTGTGTCACACCTAGTTCCTATTCCATTTTGACCGCGCTCTTCCTAGATGGCGCTAAAATAATAATTGCACACGGGCGCTACATGGGCTAAAGACGCCTCTGGTTCCACCCTATTCAGTTAGTACAACTTCAATTCAGGCATGTTCGCCTATGTCAGAGTTTTGCGGTTCAAGTTATAGCCACTGCAAATAAGCCTTCTGTCTAATTAACGCAACAATTTGACGAGTTCTTAGTTCGAGGAATTTAGGCTTCATCTGAATTATTCGAAACATCCGACCTTTAAGCGGAGGCGCAGCGCGTCTTGTTTTGAAGTTTTTAATCGAAATTCTGGACAGTTTAGCGCGGGGTTATGAAAGTATAAAAACTTTAATAACTTATCTGGATCCCCGCCTTTATTAAACAATTCGTTTGTTTTAACGTTTTGCAATTTAGGTGCAGAGTTAATCCGTACTTTGGATTTGCGTGATTAAAGTGATTATTTTTTGTTTTATTATTTCAGTATAATTTATTTTTTAT
Organism: Choristoneura fumiferana; assembly: GCF_025370935.1. Lineage (NCBI taxonomy): Eukaryota > Metazoa > Arthropoda > Insecta > Lepidoptera > Tortricidae > Choristoneura > Choristoneura fumiferana. The sequence continues at coordinate 9,642,223 of NC_133496.1, read as the reverse complement.
AGGTCCATATTTTATTCGTATCATAAACTGTAACATCATCCGTGGTAATCGCAATCAGTGATCTATCATCAAATTTCAAAATTGGAATCATGTTTTACTTTTTTTTTTTTAGTTCTTAATATTAAAATTTAAAAACTTAATGTTCCCATTTTTACCACTCCAGTACCGCATTGTAGTTTGTTTACGCTTTTTTTTTTGCAATAATATTTTTAATAATGCGTGTCGAACTTACTTTGGTTTTACAAAATAATTTAGGGGACAAGTTGATGTGTGGGTTATTTAAAAATGTTTTATTATAGGATTAACTAAATTTTATATTACAAATGTTATTAATTGAGATAAATTCTAGCAAATAAGCTACGGTAAAGGATGTATAAAATGCACATAATAGTTTTAAATAATATTATTAAAAAAAAAACATTTTTTTTTAATCAATCTGTATTTAAGTATGTTTTAAGGTAAAATAGATTTGCATTATTGTAAATTTTATTATGACTTGTAATAAATATTTAAATGTATTTTAAATGTATTTTTTTCTGTAACCCCAATTTTACTTCATATTTTGAAATAGAGGTTGTAAAATTACGTTGCTAACTGAATTCTATGCATTATTGTATATTAGGTACTTTTAAACCTGTACCTACATATTAGTTAAGCAATTCAATTGCGAGTGTGAAATTCCCAATCCGCACAGGATCTGCGTGGGTAACTACAGCCCAAGTCCTCTCATTCTCGTTCAATTCAATTTGTTCACAAGTGTGTCCAGGTTTCCTCATTTCTTCATTACTCAAATATAATTTCTCAAGAGTTAAGGGATTTACATAAGTGGTATGGTAACGCAGAAATACGTAGCTATTGCAGAATGTAAGCTAACGCTGTCCGATAAAGCCCTAGTACTGAATATTAAATTCTAACTCGGTTAACTGCGGAAGTTCTCAACAAATGCTAGCTTGCGTTGCGTTAGGGCAGGGTTACTCAAAGTGGGGTACGCGAACCCCTAGGGGTTCGCTATTCGACGGTAGGGGTTTCGCGACAAGGTTTACGTGACTCCAAAAACCACCAGGCTGCAAGACTAGCAAGATGATTAAGATTGGTTTTGGAGTCTTTTTTATTTTTAGTTTCTCCAACAGTCAATTTTATTACTTTATTTGGGGGGGGGGGGGGGGTTCGCTATCGTCTAGAAACTTTAACAGGGGTAAGTGGAGCCATAAGTTTGAGAAACCCTGCGTTACGGCTTTACAGCTGGGGTCGGCAACGCGCGGCCCGAGACCTTATCTCCTTGCGGCTCGCGACTGTTTTGTAATATCACTAATAGTACCTAACTACCTACCTACAATAAGTAACTACTCGTAGGCCTATATCTATTACTCTCTTACAAGTGCGGCCCACCCTTATCTATTTTTAGAGTTCCGTAGCCAATATGGCAAAAACGGTACCTACCCTTATAGTTTCGCCATGTGTGTCTGTCTGTCTGTCCGTCCGCGGCTTTGCTCAGGGACTATCAATGCTAGAAAGCTGTAAATTTGCACGAATATATGTAAACTATGCCGACAAAATGGTACAATAAAAAAAATCAAAAACATTTTTTTTAGAGTACGTACCTCCCACAGACGTGGGAGTGGGGGTGATTTTCTTTTCTCATCCAACCTTGTAGTGTGGGGTATCGTTGGATAGGTCTTTTAAAACCACGAAAACCTACGCCTACGAAATCCTTAGAAAAATATTACTTATTTTTTTCGTAATGGCTACGGAACCCTATTTCGGGCGTGTCCGACACGCTCTTGGCCGGTTTTTTCACTATGTGGCCCAAGTCTGTCAAAAGGTTGCTGACCCCTGCTTTAAAGTAATGAGAGGAACAGCTTTTCCGTTAAGCTTAAAGTAAGACGCGTATTTAATGAACTGTACCTACCCACCTACCTACCTAATGTCAGATAATAGGTACTAGAAGACTAAGATCGTTTTACACAAACTCCTTCTAAACAGTGAATTGCAATAATTTTGAAAGCTTTTCTTTGAGGTTTTGTATCTACCTATCGACGGACAGGTAAGTTTGTTTTTAAGTTGTAGTCTCAAATTTGCAAATCATTTTTCGAGCACTCCCTGGTCCATAACATATTTGGTTGAGCTGCAATTTGGATCTTATTATTCCTATTTTTTCTTGCTTAATGTACTCGTAGTACCTACCTACTCGTAATAGACCTCCGCAAAGAACCTAAAGACTGAATCCATCAATAGCGTTTTAGTAAGATTATTGTGGGTTAGGCGATCCCGGAATAAGCGAAAACTCGACCTGGGGGAGATCCATTGCTAATCGAGCCGAGAGCATGACAATTGAAGATGTCGAAAATACAAACTGAGACATGGATGCATAGAAAAACCAGGAAAAGAGGCCAGCGCTGGGAATCGAACCCAGGTCCTCAGCATTCCGTGCTGCGTTCCACATCATGGACTGACGACATCGTGAGAGTTGCGGGAAACCGGTGGATGCAAGTGGCGATCGCGAGTCGAGTTGTCGTTCATTGTGGCGTTCTAAGGGGGAGGCCTTTGTTCAGCAGTGGACGTCTTCCGGCTGATGATGATGATGATGGTGAAACAACGTCAAATTGGTGTCTTAAATATTGAAATTCCCCCATTTAAACTATCTATAGTTTATATTGCAATGATAGATAAGTAAAATATTTAAAATCCTTGAATGTACCTACCAAATCTGGTAGCTTGAAGTCTGTTTACATTTTAGTTAAATACTTCCAAACCAAGTATACCTGGTTAGTTTGCCTCCAAACCCCCTTGACAAAAAGTTTCATATAAAGACGCAAAGTCTCACGAAAACTAACTTCCCATTTTTGTGTTTCGGAAGTGTCAAATAAAGGCCCCGAAGACAAGTAAATAGCGGCTTAGACTGTCTGATAAACCCCGGTAACCTTGTTCCATACGCGTTTGATCTCATCTCGCGACGCATAATTCTCAAACGGTCGTAAACATAACGTTTTACGGGATCTAATTACAAAGGTTATTACTGGGCTAGGGGGCTATTGTGGAGGATTTGGGGCCAAGTCATGAGATTAACCGGGCATAGTCTACCCTCCTAGGCTTTGGGTATGAGTAGGTACTACTTAAAGCCCGCCTAGCGCCTTTTAAGTGCAATGAAACCCTCATGGCTCCTTGATATTGGCATAGATTGTTATTTAAAGACACCTAATGCTTATGCTGTGCCTAAAACTTATGGAACCGGTAACTTGAAAACACGTTTTTGAAGTAAATCATTATAGCAAGAGAGGATTTGTGCGTGAAAAGAGAAGTTCTGAAAAGGAAGAGTTGTCGAACAGTTAGTACATCTGCTTGGGCATAGAGATCTACAGTTGGGAAACGAAAGGGACGTTTAAGCATCACTTTTAACGAAGAGCGTTGTGCTCTTTCGATCTCCAGCATAGTGGAACGCGCCGCACTGCCCCACACTGTGATACAGTACGAGTAGCTGATAACTGATTGACAAAGTGCCGTGTAAACCAATTTTAATAAATTGCCATTTGCTGAATGACGTAATTTCTTGAAAATTGGTATGGATTTTCTGATTCTGGTGGAAAGTTGGTGAATATGATGTTTAAAGTTTAGATTTTCGTCTACAAAAAGGCCAAGGTATTTGACGACGTCGGTGCGATGAATAGAGTTACAAATACAAGGGTTTGAAGAAAAGTCAGGACATGAGTGAATTTTTATGTTGGGATGAAAGGAAGGTTTCGAAGCAGCGGTTTTGTGAAAGCAGAGAAATTTAGTTTTATTGTAATTAATAGTCAAAAAATTAGCATGAAACCAGTCTGATAAAGTTTTCAATCCCTTTTTCTGTAGCTATACTTAGTATTTTCCCAGTTCTGATGTAATGAATGAATTTTAATAAATGAATCTCGGTGTCGTCAGCAGAACAGATTATCTCAGACTTTTTTATTTGGAGATTGAGGATGTCATTCATATAAATTATGAAAAGCGTAGGGCCAAGAATGCTACCCAGCGGTACGCCGAAATTAATTTGTTCCGTAGTACTTTTATAGGGTCCCACCTTGACAAGTTGTTTTCTTTCAGTGAGATAGCCTTCGAACCAGGATAGCGGAACACCTCTGATACCTAAATATTGTAATTTCCTGAGCAGAATCGGAAACGATACTCTGTCGAAAGCTTTTGCTAAATCTAGGAAAACGCCAATGCACTTTGTGGGTGAATGGGTGTAATAAGTTTGACCGCTATGTGTGTCTGTGTGTCTGTCTGCCTGTGGCACCGTAGCTCTTAACGGGTAAACCGATTTGAATGCGTTTTTTTTATTTGAAAGCAAATTTTCTAGTGATGGCTCTTAGACATATTTTATCAAAATCGGTTCAGCCGTTTATGAGATATTGAACTTTGAAGTGCCAAAGTCGTTTCTTATGCATAATAATATCTATAAATCTGCAACTGGAGTGCCTAAAACGCCGATGGACGTCTGTTCTGCAGAAGCGTCGGCATCGCAGCAAAGTACGTAATCTGCACAGCTACTACGAAACTCGAAATTCGAAGTTCGTATCGTACCGTCCCTCTCGGTCTCGTATTAAATAGTATAAGTGTTAGAGGGACCGCACGACACGAACTTCGAGTTTCGTAGTAGTTCTGCTGGCGCGCGGCAATGAATGGGTTAAAGAGCTTTAAAGACTACAATGCAGGATAATGAATAGATTTATTTTTCTCTGATAGGCAACACTGGCATAGATAATAGATCGCTCGTGTTTGGCTCGAAATTAGAACTTGTGATTTTATTTTGCTTAATATACAAAATGTATACACCCAATATCATATTTTCTCAAGTTTTTCGCGATTCCCCAGGTCAAAGAATCGAATTGCTTTAAAATTCCAGCGAAATAATGCATTGTTTGAGACAAACGTGTCAAAATGGTGTTGTAGAGCGCTATCATGCTCTGTCTCGTTTTTTTTGTCCCGTTCTGGCGGTTAACTTTTATATTATAGATTTGCGTCACACACGGAAAACGGCGGTTGGAACGCTTTAGAGCCCCACAATAATATAGGTGACGCAAAAGTGTGGGGTTTCAAATAATTTAAGTTCTTATTTACGTGCTACCGTCCTTCGGTGAATGCTGTCAGCAATTTTGAAAGCCGATTAAGTTAGTTATAATTTTATTGAATTGCCTATTTATAAAGATCCCCGCTATTCACTCCCACATGGAACACATCATTTTTATGGACGGGTTTAGCACAATGTTGCTAAGACTTCGCCCTTTCCGTGCACCCGTCAAATATGTAAGGCGGCTCGCAAACAATGATGGAAGCAATAACTTTTATAATTATAAAAGCCGCAGATTTTGATTCGATGAAATTTTTTGCCGTGGTTTCCGATTTTTCAAAAAAATCAAAATCTAAAATGCTGTATCGCAGACCAGAATCCATAGTTTTAGTACTTGAAGGTTTTCTCGGTCCTACAGTTTGTAGCCAAACTCGTTCCTGGTTTTGAAGATACAACAATGTATAACGATGAAAAATGTAAGTAAATAGTTAGTCTTTTTAGGGTTCCGTACCTCAAAAGGAAAAAAACCGAACTCTTATGGGATCAATTAACTAAAAGAATTTCCTTGCTCACCCGCGACCTTAAAAATTCCAATTCTTAGAAATTCTTTTAGTTCATTGATATGGAACCTCCGCAAAGTAACGCCTGATTAAAAAAATTCTTATGGGATCAATACAATACAATACAAAAATATTCTTTATTGCACACCAGAAATCAGTACAAAAAATCCCTTCAAACGATTCACTCTATTCGATTCTCGGATCACTTTGTGATCCGTCTATCAGTCCGTCTGACACAAAAAAATCTCAGGAACACCTGGAGATGACAAGCTGAAATAATAACAAAATAAACGGTTAATGGCATCAACTTGAAATGTGGTACTATAAACTAAATTATCTTAATTAATGGACACTACAAAACGTAAGACAGTTCCTCGGGGAAGCGTCAGTATCAAGCCCGCTCCCGTGCTTCACTGCTCTGCACCGAGACTCTGCCAAAGCAACACTCATGTGTTAGGTACTTGCGTTATGTAGCGCCATGGTCTATGGCTATACTCCGACATATAAATATAAATAGAATTATTATTATGTAGCAAATTACGTATTAATATTGTGTTATTTTATACTTACAAAGTAAACAAAATTATGACTTCATCTTATTACTTCTTTTATTCATGATCGTCGTCATCATTATTACGACTTCACAAAAAATGTTTAGAACCCCTGCCTCTGTGACCTACTAGATTCCAATGTTATCCTGAATGGACATAATAACACATAGGCTACTTTGTAAGTACCTACTATCTTGATTTTCCAACGATATCAGGATAAAATCACGAAATTGCAACCGCTGGATTCTACCCCTGATTTTTTATAAATATTTATACTTAAATAGTTTCCTATTAAATAATAACAAATCAACTAAAAGTTACGTTTTAAAGACTCCGATATTACCAAAAGTATTTATCAGTTAAAAAAAATATAACAATTATTTTTACTGACTACAAAAAAAAACAATGAAAATAATTTTCTACCAGTCCGAAGTCGGTGCCCCAGCATGAGCCAACACTAGTAGACCCACAAACTGAGTAGACCTATAAATAAACCTATAATCGTCTACCTCACCGACATACCTAATATTATTATGTTATGTATATATTGGGTTTCAATCACTCCTGCTGACTCGTGCTGAGGGCGACTTCAGACTGGTAGAAAAATATTTTCATACTTTTTTAAGTCGATTCAATTTTTTGTTATACTTAAGTATTTTTTTTTTTGTGTAGATAATCTAAGATACAATATTTTAATACCAACTGTTTGTCACCTTTTACGAAATATTGCGTTTTTCGATGCAGAGACGTTCACTATTCCATTTCACCATATATGCATTACGATGAACATAAATTGCTTAGCAACTGCGTTAAAGTAATTGAAATTCAACCCGTGAATTACTTGTTATTGAGTATTAGCTCCGTTGGTCAAATGTGGTCTTCATCATCAGTTTCATTTCACCAAATGCACGTGATACTACTAAATATATCCAAATTACTATAGGTGTCCCTGTAATATTTGAGGAGTTCCCTCGATTTCCTTCGGATCCAACTATCAGATCCTGACTTGGCGCTTATGGGACCTAAGTAATTGAAGGCATTCCTATGCGAACGAAAAACATTTTTTTATCGGTTTATAAAATGACAGAGTTCTGAGGTAACTAATATTAAAAAATACAACCGAATTGATAACCACCTTTTTTGAAGTTAGTTAAAAATGTCTGCGTTTCACAGTAGGTAATCGAACCCAGAAACCCTGTACCACACCATGGTCTAATAACTCAGCTTACCCGGCTGTGATGTAGTGTGCAGGAAACCTTCGTAACCATTAAGTTCTTCCATAGAGCGTCTAGATTACCCATCATACTTATATTTAGTTCATTTCATACAAAGACGTCATTCTAATACTAGCTTAGTGTTTTGAATGGCCTTTTACTAGATAATAATGGTCATCCTTTCCTTTCATTATTTCTATGGACATAATATCAGCTTCTCATAAAGAAAAGAGATAAAATCTAAAGTTAGATTAAATATCCTTTGTAAGTAAAAGATGTTTATCATCATCATCATCTTAATTTAAAAATTACTTAGGTACAGTTTAATCGGTGGGGTAATAATTACTTTACGTACGTAGTTTAACAAAAAGGATCCAAATGACTGTCGTGTTATTCTTTAACTTTGCTTTTAGGGTACTGAAGCTAGATCCAAAATTAAAAAAATAATTTTATCTACACCCATATAGTAAATCCTCAATTATGCGTTCAAAAACCATAGGTATATAATGACCAGCATTACGACATTGGATTCTATTTTGAACACGGCTGTATCGTAATGGTCATACAAATCATTACAGCACGGGGGGGGGGGGGCGACGTCCAGCAGCAGCTCGTGGGGCAGACATTCCTACCTAGTTCTCGTTAATGCAGGTCATTCTCAATGGTTCTTGAACACATGTTAGAGGATTTAATAAGTATGTGGATATAGATAAAATATTGTATGCAACTTTACGTAATTAGGCCTTAAAACACTCATGTGACCCTATTATGATAATAAACCCACATGTTTTAATCGTGTTTTAAGGACCCCCTATTACGATACAGTTGCATAAAATACTATTAGAGGGTTGGACCCTTTTTGTTAAACTATGTCCAATTGGCCCCTTATCCTTTTTTCCGCCAGCGTTTTCATTTCTTGATAGCACCCGGTGGGCTACTACGAAAATCGAAGTCCATATCAAACCGTCTTTCTCACTCTCGTATAATAAAATTAGCGACAGCGAGACGACAAGAGAAGTAGTTAGAATTTTGAACTTCGTATTATAAGGCCCAGCGCTAACGTAACGTAACTAACCTAAAATGTTAATTCTTATTACAACCAGAATATTAATTTCGCTCACGCAGTTTTCTTGGTTGTCCTGAAGAATTAAATGAGAAAGAAATGAAACCGATCTTTTGTTTCGAGTTTGGAACAAATTAGTACTTACCTAAACTGTTTATACCGGGTGTGGCCTGTAATACGAGCAAAAAATTAAAATGTAGATCGTCCTCGTCAAACTGAACAACATTAGTTCAGCGATTTTTAAATATATACAAATTAAATAGGTACCTACTGCTATCAATGTACGCCATCCAAGAACACAACTAACGTCGCCTGTCACGCTACAAACATCAAGCATTTTGCTTTACATTGCTTCTTCGAATAAACTTAAAAGTGTAATAAATATTAAAAGACTAATGTTGTTCAGTTTGACGAGTATGATCTATGTTTTAATTATTTCTTCATATTACAGGCCACACCCGGTATTTGTCAGTGCCTGAGTGACCGAACTTAGTGTCCGGTGCGGTACTTCGGTGTGTTTGGTCCAAGGTACCAATTTGCAGGTCCAAAGCTTACTTGTACAGTCAAACATTCTCGTTGATGTGAGTAAAGTTTCCGATCTTATTGCGCACTAACGAAAACCACTTGAAAACACAAAAATACGCGTTTTACCAGAGATAAGACAGACGCCGTATTGCCTAACGTTTCTAACGCTCGCGATCGCAATCAAGTGACAGTTTTTGTATGCGAAATCTGTCATTTGATTGCGATCGCGAGCGTCAGTAACTTTAGGCAATACGGCCTCTGGCTGGATCGATTGTTCGCTCCCGGAAAAACCACAATAGGTATAGCAAATTATACATGTAATGGAATGCTCCTCTAAAAATATTCATCATCTAATTTATTGAATCAGGCGTTACTTTGCGGAGGTCCATATATCAATGAACTGGAAGAATTACTTTGCTCATCCGCGACCTTTGCGAAGCTTTGCAAAGGTCGCGTCGCAAAGTAATTCATCAGTTCATTGATATTCATCATCATCATCATCTCAGCCGAAAGACGTCCACTGCTGGACATAGCCCCAAGGCCTATTAATATTAGAAATATATAATTGCTTGCGTTACGCATTTCCTTATGAACTATGTTATTTAGAAACGCTCTCTAAGCCGACACCGCTTAAACATTAAGTATTTTTCTTTATAAAAACGTAATCAGTATGAATAAAACGAAGATTTGTCGTTAGCACATTATTTTTGCAGTTAAACTCCTGATTTTCTATTGTCTGTTAAGTTATTCTCTTATGTGACAGATTATAACAATGATGCCGTTTCTGTTTAGGTAATTTATTCAACTGAGCAGATATCTGTCTATAAAGGAACACGGCTTTTAAAGAAAATAGTGAAACAAGTCCTAAATGATATGATAAAAAACCCTCTTACAACTTTCAAAAACAAAATTCCCCAAGTTATTTTAAATAATTAACTCGCCGCGTTTAAAAATAACGGAAAAGCAATTATTAAAAATAATGGAAAAACAAAATGCTTTCGCTAAAGACTTTTTACAACGAACCGTTTTTTCTAGAAGGGACATTTCGTTTCCTTTAACTGGATATTAAAATTGAAAAGAAGCCTGGAAGGTACATAGGGCTGCACCTAAATATTATAATCATAATCTTAATTAATGTACAATTTTATTCTTTTTTTAAATGGGCAAAGAACACAATTTTGTGCCTGAAATTCGCATTTGCTCGTTAAGGCGGGGTATCCATTCATTTCGCAACTAAAGTTTGGCAACCTGATTCATTTTGCAACTTTTCATTTCGCAAACTATAAAACTGTAAATATTTCAGGATTTATTTCAGGGCTATCGTATCATACTCATCATACTTAAGCAGCAGCACTAGTGACATCTATGTTTCGCTCTCATAGAGAGACGTAACACTCTTTTGGAACTACCCGCTCACCAAGACAAGAGATGTCGCTACTAAGCAATCAAATTATGATTGGTTTTTTGGAGTCTTTTTGTGTTTTTTTTATTTCAACTCCAAATTTGTTACTTTTACTACTTTTACGGTCATCCCGTAAAAGCATATCGAAAATACAAACTGAGACATGGATGCACAGATAAACCAGAAAAAGAGACCAAGAGTGTGCATAGGAGAAATTTGTATCTAGACTAGCGGTGGTGTAGGGGTTATAGCACGCAGCACGGAATGCTGAGGACCTGGGTTCGATTTCCAGCGCTGGTCTCTTTTTCTGGTTTTTCTGTGCATCCATGTCTGTTTGTATTTTCGATATGGTTTTACAGGATGTTCGTAAAAGTTACCAATCTGGAGTTGAAATGAAAAAAAAAAACACAAAAAGACTCCAACCAATCATACTTAATATATCAAAAGTACCATAGGCGTTCCTACAATATTTTAAGAGTTCCCTCAATTTATTTAGGATACAATCATCAGATCCTGATTTGGTGCTTATGGGACCTAATTGAATGCATTCCTAGACAGATAAATGACGGAGTTCTAAGGTAACAAACATAAAAAAATACCACCGAATTGATAACCTTCTCCTTATTTTGAACTCGGTTAAAAATATCTGTACACGACTATTGTTAACAGCGTAGAAGCGTGTTCAGATATTTTTTATTATATCATTGCTCACAAGCTTATAAACTCGACTGTACCTAGTATAATGGGAAAAAGAGTAAATAGATCATTTCCACATAGAGGGTTTTGTCTTAGAGACAATAAATTAAAATATAGATAGTTTACCTGATCAGTAAACGTGACCAAGTGATTTTAATTACATTAATGGTATGAAAACAAGCTTTTTTTTCTAACAAAGTAAATCGCACCAGCAATGTACAGTAAACACACGGCAAAACAAGAACGAAACGCCTAAAAGGACAGACGACCATATCGCAATGTTAGTATTCATTGATTATCTATGAAGTTTGAGTTACCAAACCGCACTTACGGCCTATCCACACGGCGTTTTTGTACGCGCTGACGACACGCATTTTTGATGCGCGTGACCTCTGTGCGTTTTCATCGCGTTTTGGCAGATTTTACACATTTTTTTGTCGCAAATGAAACGCGCTGTAAGCGCGCGTTTGTATCGATACAAACGCAAGTTGGAAGCTAAAAAAACGCAAGGAAACCGGCACGTTATAACCTTAAGGTGCCGTTAAACGACCGTCATGAGGCGAGCCTTTACAAGGAAATTGACAACCCTTAGTCGCGGAACAGCGAAAATGTAAGATGTTCTGTTTCGCGGAACGTTAATATTACTTTACGGGAATGAGTTGAAACACTTTTATACGAGTAGGTACTTTACTGTTTCAACATTGGACTATTTGCAATTCCAGGGAATTCTGACTTAATTAGTTAGAGTTCCTAAATATAGGCAGGTACATACCCGTTTGGTACCAAACATTAAGTTTCTACAATTTGCTAATAAAAACTCACTGTATAAATTTAGTCATATGAGTTTTTTGACCTTTAAATGATAGGCATAAGCTTATGTCCTTAAAAAAAGGTAATTAGTCCGTTATTTAGATTACTTATTTATCGTTATTTATTTATATTTGACACGTTTTTTTTATTTTATTAATGAAACAAATAAAAAATATAGCCAGTTCAAAATCTGCTAAAAACTTCCGCACGGCACCCACTTCCGAACTTTGACGTCCTTAATCTTTGTATTTTTTTTATTATTTTATTTAAAAACTGTTAATAAATATGAATTCGTTTTTAATAGTAGATTAATGTCGTGGCCTGGAAGTAGGCCATTGTTGTCTGAGTATGAGTATTAAACGGACGAGGTTGCGAGTTGCGAGTGCTTGGTGAATAATTCTGAAATATTATATTTTTTTTCTCAAAATATATTATATAACATTTAATTTTATTCAAATATCTTTTCTTATGCTTTCCCGCCATTTTTTCATTAAAAATAAACCATGCACCACAAGCTGTTTTTTACCGTAAAGACACAACAACTGCATGTTTGTTTCAGACCCAATAAAAAAAGCCCGGAGTTCCAACAAAATATCTGGTACCGGCCATTGGACTTGGCTGTAGGTATACGACTTGCCAACATTTCTATGGCCTTTTTAACTTAAAAAAAAATTGTGACTGATTGCAGGCACTCTAATTTATTATTGTCGAGCTAGCGCGCCTGCAATCTTTGTAACTTTTTAATTTTTCGCTGACCATAAACTATGGACTTCACCTTCTCTGATATGTAAAGAATAATGTCAACTATTACGGACATTTTTGAGAAAAGAATATAAAAGTCTATCACGAATAATTATTGGAGTAGACACATTAACTTATGTATTAAGAAGAGTTCTATCAGACCACATTCTTAATTTTCATTCAATTTCATTGGAATAATCGAGAAAAACTAACAAAAATGCAACGATGCCAGCTCAGCGGGTATAAACGCTCTTAACTGACGGAGTAAACATAATATTATTTTTTTATCCAGGAAACTGCCTGATTGTATAACTAATTCTAAGCACCGAGTTCATAGTACATACAACGATGTTCATAAAGGTAAAACTATCATAGCTAAAAGTACGCTTTACATGTTAGAGTCGATAAGCTTATACACGTAATTTTATTGTGAGCGTGAATTTTACGTCAAGAAGGTCTTACTAATCTATTAAAATGTTAAAGTTTAAAAGAATCATAAGTTAAAAACTGACACAAGTAGAATGTTCATACTCAGCATAAATAAACTTCACTATAAGAGGTAAGGTACCTACTCAAAAAAAAAACCCAAGCCCATTTGATGTAAGGGCCGACTTACTATGGAAATCCTACTATGGCCGTTAGCATGGTTGTTCTCCAACGTAAATGATGACGACGAGAAAGTATGAGGAATTCCCATGAAAATGTCATAATATATCTCAGTATTTAAATTTGACTCCCGAGTCTTATGGAATATGCCGCTTCCATACTACAATAGTCAAGATAGTTTGTTCCCATATATATATAGCCCGTAATTGTTGATATAGCCTCAAACTGTAACCAGGCAGGCGTAGCTTGAAGTGCTGTGAACCGATATTAAAGTAAATTGTTAATTTAGAATTAACTACCAGAGCGTATTTTTTTTTAAGTCGAGAGAGAAGCGTCCTGTGACACCTAATAAAAACAAAGTAGTTGTAAGGAAAATTATAGGTAAGTAATTTTTTTACTAAATCATAATAAAATATGATTATTAGTTCCTTCACTAACTACCCTTATAGTTTGAGGTTGTATCAAAAATACACGTTGTATAATACATTATACTTGTTCCTAGTAACTCTGAGATCCTTGTATCTAATAAGATTAAGCCGTGCTGAATGTAGGTCGTCCTATAAACAATACTAATCATATATGCAAAACAAGGACCGCCCAGTTCAGCTATTAACTTGTCTCTATTATTGTTCATAGTCCCTTCGGAGTAATTTGATTTGTTTTAATTTAGTCCTATAGCTGCCTTTCTAATTATAGTTAAGATTCAATTGTTATAACTATTGCGATGCAAATTGTTTATACGAATGTTGATATCATTATATTATAAGTAAAGGATGACAGCTTAAGTTTTTCCCGACCTCTTTTCGACAGTGTACCCATTTATAAACACTTGGCAATAACAAAATATATATATAATAGAAAATCAGAATTGGAACACGACTCGTGAATTATGATTGCTGCAATATATACTTAATATATTACAAATATTCTTTATAGCACACCACAAATCAGTATAAAAATGTATAGCTACACATAAATTCAAAGTAGACAATAGGCGGTCTTATCGCTTAAAACACCACACCACAACGTAGTGGTTAATTGGTTATATTCTCTTTGCACCACACCACACACCACATTGTACTATTGACTTATTGACTTATATAATTATAAGCGATGGATGTTTTCGGGTGAGTTTGTTGGGGCCCACCTGCTGCAGTTGGTAGTATACTTCTGGCGTACAGCCAGGAGACGCGGGTTTGAACCCTGTATTTTTGAAAAACAATATCATAATATGAAGATTTTTACTAGCTGTTGCCCGCGGCTTCGCTCCCGTTCCAATCTTTTTTTTTAAGTTGTGCACAAACCTTTGCTTGTCCTGACAACAAGGAATACAACAAAAAAATAATTATCCAATTCGGTGTCAGCGTTCGGAATTTATGAGCGTACATACATTTCGGCGATTCATTTTTATTTATATATATAGATGTAGATAGATAGATTACATAGATAGAAGAGAAGATAGAAGAAGAAGAAGATTGCACACACAAAGCAGTAGGTACAGTGATAAAACAAAAACACAATAACCCACCTTCGGGAAGTCCAGTTAAAAATCATGGTAGTCACTAGGCTTTTAAGTATAAAAACCCCAAAAAATTAAGTTTTCTATGAGCCATAAATATAAAACAATACATAGAGATAGATATTGCTTTCTCCATCAGCATTTAACTATGTTAGGATGGCAAGCATTTTCACCTAGATTTATACAGAGTTTAACACGAATTTAAAATTATATTAATAATAATATTTAATATATATATTTCACGTGGTAACCCTTGCACCTAGCTTTCAGAATATGCTCTACATAGTGCACAGTTTGTCCGACATTGTCAGAACTAGAACAACTTAACTAAGCTTCTAACTAAACAATCAAGTAACTGCTTTACCAAAGCTCTGGCCTCGCACTTCCCTCTTAAGCGGTTTACCTAATTTCCCTCTAGGATTACCTACTTGGCTGAAATGAAATAATATTCAAAACTTGAAGGATTAGGTACACAAATGTTAAGCTCTCAGACTGTTCTAAATCTAGGTAGTGTCGACTATACACAAAAAATACTATAACACAAAGATTAAAAGTTAAATGTCAGACTATTTGAACCTACCAATTAATGTAAATATTATAAGGATTAATTTTTTTACCATTAAGGGCAGACTTGCCAGGTGTAAGGTATTTTAGCACTATGTTCGGTGTTCGGTATAACAAAAATACCGAAGTATGGGCGGTTCGGCATTTTTTTCTGATAATTTTTTCTCAATAATAATAGATTAAATGATAAACGTTTTTTCTGTAGTAGCTTCCACTATTTTTGACTCTTAAACTCACTCTTTGTCTGACCCTAACTGGTTACTACTCTCTTTTACTCAAAGGTTGACTGGTAGAGATCCTTTAAAGGGATAATTCCGCCTTTGTACAAGTATCTCAAAGTTTGTCAATTGTGTTTTGTTTATTTTATTTTGTACAATAAAGAGTTTACATACATACATACATACATACGATTCAACTGTCAGATTTAACGCAATCGACAATCGATGTTGCCGCTTCGTGCGCGTTGAAAGCGTTTTATTATTTGCTCACTGTTCGGTATTTATACGAAAAAAACATGGCAACCCTGATAAAGGAGAGGCCACACCGCTTCTTAAAAAACGGTGACGGTGTGGAATCGCAGTGACGTGCCGTAAACGTCACAACTTTTGGTGGAGATGCAGTGCTGCCTACCCCACTTCAGATCCCTTAGTCGCCTTAGGACACCCACGTGTCACGGGAAGAGATAGTTGTACTATTCTAAAACTGGACACGGTATGGGCAACCGGGCACGGCACTACTTTCTTCGGGCAGTAGTGTATAGGTATACGGCTGCTTTTTCACCAGTACGAGGATGCGTTGCGAGGAATATGTTTGTCATGAACCAATAGAAATGCTTCTGGCAAGTACCGATTCATCACCTCACTACACCAAATTTCTACCCTCCTTTTCCTTACCCTACTACCCAACTTTTTTATGGTCTTACCGGGGGTAGGAAATAAAACCGTCACATTCGTTCATCTCTGCGGCGCGTTGGGTCGAGCTCCTGCTCCCTTCTACGTTTTCTTCGCAAATTAAGATACGAACCTACATAAAATACCCTGGGGTGGAAGAATCAAAGAAGAAAAGCGAGCGTCCAACAGGATCCAGCACGCGAGGGGGAGTAAATTCAAACCAGGTTAGACCCCTTCAACTTCCTTCTACTTCGAAAATATAAACTGAAATATGGATGCACAGTAAAACCAGAAAAATAAGACCAGCACTGGGAATCGAACCCAGGTCCTCGGCATTCCGTGCCGCGTGCTATACCGCTACACGACTGCTGGACAACGGTACAGACACAAATTTCCCCTATGCACCACATATCTCAGCTTGTTTGTTTCTTATTTTTAGCCACTTAAGCAGTGACGCTAGCGACATCTATACCGTAGCCCTCATCGAGTAACTTTCGGCATTCCATTGGAACTAACCGCTCACCCAGACAAGAGATATCGTTATTAAGCAATCAAATTAAGATTGGTCTTACCAACCACCAAAACCAATCCCAATCCACCAATCTTAATTTGATAGGTTAGGCAATTTAGGTTTTACGGGATGACCGTAAAAGTAAAAATTTGGAATTGAAATAACAAATACAAAAAGATTCCAAAAAACATCTTAATCTGTCTACTTCGCCTCACCAGCTTCATTTACCTATCTTTAGCGTAGCTCTAGTGGAAACAAGTCAGCAGATAAAACAGCACGCAGCTTAATGTAGCAATACTTGTAATACACAAACTTGCTAAACTGTATTATGTATGACAACATAAAAGCTCTCATGCATATGGCGGTCCGATTTAATTTCAGCGATGATCAGAAAGTTTTGGACATACACCGTTGTGATGGTCGTTATCATCTGCAATTTGTGGGCCGGATTATACCTACAAAGTTTGCTCGTAAATCGTGGAAGCGTGAGCAAAACACCAAATGTAGTAATATTAAATCTAGGTTTATGATGTGAAATTCGAAACATTACCTTAGTTATCGTCACAACTGTCGAGTTTGCTTTATTATAATAATAATTTATTTGTACATAAGCATGTTACAGTTTTTATTACATTTTAAATACTTATTATTATCACACAATGCCTGTATAATATAAAACAAAATAAAGGTAACTAAAACTACATACAAACTAAAATAAAAAATAAAAAAGTTGCCCAAAATCACTGCCAGGTGGTAAGGTGCCCAGAAGGCTGGCAGCATTACCGTGCTGTATGGCAATGCTTAATCTTTGTGCTAAGAATAAGCCAGCCCTCTGGTCACCCGAAGCCGTAATTAATTTGGATGACAATGATTTAAAAATATTAAAAGCACTCAAACCCCAAGTGTGTAGGCACTACTGATGCCTACATATTTGCGCCGTTTGAGGCATTCCTCAGAGTCTGCAGCAGCACCGGCCCTGTTGGCTGTAGATGGAAGGTGGGACGGCGCGAGTGTGTCGACGCAAGTGCGTCCCAAACCAACGGCCGTCCCATTTTCCATGGCATGAGCGTCATGCCGTCGACCTCTTGCCGTCGTCGCGGATCAAGCCCGAAGGTTCCAAAACGGCTGGTGCTCCGGCACTGACCAAGGCCCGGCGGATGAACGTCGTTAAGGGCTGCATGCCGCGGGATGCGTCCAGTACTGCTGCGGCAGGAGAGTCCATGGGGCCGAGGCAGTCGACCTGCATACCGCAATGGCAGCGATGTGGGGCAACACAAGCCACTCCCAAAAAGGAGACACACAGCGAGCCGGAATGTGTTGTCGTCAAAAGTTCACTACTACGTAAGGCGCGAATTTTGACCCAATGTGACATAGAAATAACATAAAAAAATACGTGACCGTTACCATAAAACGTAACGCAAATTTTTATAAAGCCTAGATCAAAACTGGTAAAAATTCCCATTAGATAACGTATGTATGAAAAAAAAATACATCTCATATAATAAAGTGAAGTTTTTTTATTTTTACTAGAACTTTCTGACGATACTGATCTTAAATCTGTCCTATATGAGATCTATAGAGCTAAACATGAGAAGTGTGGAGTAGAATACCTCTAGTTGTGACGAACATCTTTCCAAAGTGTATCTTTACATGCCTCTCTAACACTGACAATAAGGTGCACATTTATAAGCATAACGAATTTGGATGTGTTTTTTTTTTATTCGACTGGATGGCAAACGATCAAATGAGTAAGAGATCACCACCGCCCAAAAAATCTGCAACACCAGGGGTATTGCAGACGCGTTGCCAACCTAGAGGCCTATGATGGGATACCTCGTGCCAGTAATTTCACCGGCTGTCTTACTCACCACGCCGAAACACAACAGTGCAAGCACTGCTGCTTCACGGCAGGATTAGCAAGGAAGATGGTGGTAGCAATCCGGGCGACCTTGCACAAGGTCCTACACCTAGTTGTGAGCATGCTTGTGACTTCGACTGTACAAGCTATTAAATACCTCAAAGAAATGGCCAAAACCCTAAATCACAGGTTTTACCAATTTAGGAAGTAGTATCTTAGTTAAGTGGACAATGTATAAAGATGTTTTTGGAAATAAATTATTATGATTATTAAGTTTAGGTAACAAATGAACTAAGTAGGTAAGTGAATCTCTCCGTTTGTCTCTCACTTTAAATACGCTATGCATGTAGCAGGACGTGAACACAGAACTCGCCACAATTCTCTTGTGCCGATCCCTGCACCTACAGATTAAAATTTATTTAACTTCAAAATATCCATCTAACTAACTTACTGTGCGTGCAGTCATTGGAAACCTAATAATAAACTGGTGTAAGTTAGAATTTTTCTGTGTGAACTTCCCTTTACCACATTTTTTCGTTACGTTATGTACAAAATACGTAGCATTTTGTAAAAATGTAACGTAATCGTAACGAAAGTGTAACGTATTTTATACAAAAAATCGTTTATCATGGTGAATAACGACATTTTGAACATAATAACACATGCCACTTACATGGAAAAGATTACCCTATCGTATGAAAAAACAACCAGTTAAAAATAATCACTACTTACCCTTAAAATCGAACAAGCACTTTCGACGTTTTTTCGAAAAAAAACCTCCGCGTCACTTTTGATGGCTGTTTGTCAACAAACTGATGAGATTTATTTATCTCATCGATGTTGCCCTATTAGAGTATTAGTTGCCAGTGTACAAAAACAAATTTCTACGAAATTGGCGTTAAAGGTAGCTTAAAAAAGCGTCACCTAAGTATTCGTAACGAAAACGTGGTTTTTGGCACGTGAAAAGAAATAAATATAAAACATGAAAATTATTTGATATCATGATTCCGCAATCGGTAGGACTATCGTTATATCATAAAATTTCGTTTAAACAAAATCATGATCATGAGAAGTTAAATAGCATGAAAATAATAAGGTATTAAGTACTCGTGGTCAAAAAAAATAGTCAATTTTCGTTACGTTTTGGACGGTAAATATATTTATTATTTTTTTAAAAGGGTTTAAATCAATTATCTCATTTGCGACCTTGAGAGTTTATATCGTGTCATATAATAAAAAAAAAATTAAACCTCTAGGTGTTATCAGTTTTTTTTATCAGCCTTCCAAATTTGAAACGTCCAAATTGGTCAAAATTCGCGGCCTTACCCATACAATAATTAGTTTGTTGAGAGTCACTATAGAGTATTCAGAAATTCTGTCCCCTAAACTAGGTATAAAATACCTGTATCTATGGGTCAATTATTGTATCTTAGACCTAAATATACAACCGTAGCTTTTTTTCTCCCTGAACATTGGCTGTTTATTTATATTTTCATAATAATTATACCTATACTCGTAGGATATGGCAAATTCGGGAGTTGTCAACTACCGCATTCCATAGTGCTGACAGTAGGTAAATTGTAGGAAAAAACAAAAAGTGATAACCATAACTACAACAAGGGACGTAATAATAATAACTTAACCAACCTATAAAAGCAGAAAACCTCCAACATTTGTCAATCAAAAAATATTTCACTGTTAAACCGTCTTTTAATAAAACTTGACTAAGCAATTATACTAGCTTTCGATCAAAATATAATCGCATCAAAACACACGCCCAAATAAAACTCCAAGTGCAATCGATTTTATTATGACAAAGCAATGTCATAGCCACAATCATAAATAATAATCATAAGGCCGCGGGTATGCAAAGGAAAGCAATATCAATTACTAGAATAAATTGGGGCGTTTTAAATCGAAGTATTGTGCAAAAGTATAAAACGCGGTCTTCCATTCTCTGGTTTGTTACAAATTCCTAACTTGGCCCGTTTCCAGTCCGTGACTTATTCTGCTGAGGATCTATTACGTTGTTTGTTTGTAATACCGGCAATATTCTTTACGATTTAACCGACGCAAAAAAGGGGTGTTATAAGTTTGGCCGCTATGTGTGTCTGTGTGTCTTTGTGTATGTCTGTCTGTGGCACCGTAGCTTTTAAGCGGGTGGACCAATTTGAATGCGGTTTTTTTTTTATTTAAAAGCAAGTTTTCTAGCGATGGTTCTTAGACATGTTTCATCAAAATCAGTTTAGCTGTTTTAAGATATTGAACTTTGAAGTGACAAAGTCGGGGGTTATCCAACTTTTTTTTGGTTAGGTTATTGAAGAGTCTACTCCAAAATATAATAACTTTTATTTACTTTTTTTTACCTTATTTATTTATTTATTTATTTTAGGAAAACAAACAGCTAGAAATAATACAAAGTATAAAACACATAAAAATATTTTATTGCATTGAAAGAAAGAAAATAAATTTACTGAATTGATTAAATAAGGTTGTTAAAAACATTATAAAGTGATTTAACTCCGTTTTACAAAATTATTTTGCTTAAAAATGTACTACTAATTGTGGCGTACCTTTGTGCCTTTGTGCTACAAATGTCATGTTGACATCTCATACTTTTGTCAAGGAAATCATAGTCAAATTGATTATTAAGTGGTTCTACCCTGAGCCATGATTCAATTTGTTCGACTATACCCCCTTGCTACTGTTGCCGCTTATCTATATACACCTATATAATAATATATACACGGACATTGTGCTCCTTATTTGTATACTCCATAATAGAAGATGCACTGAATGACAAACGGCAATCGACATGCTATACGTTCGCTTACGCTGAAACTTGTTAGAAGGCACCGGACGTATGTGCCCGGATTCAACGATACTCCTTTTTCAACTCTTTGACGGCCGCTTCCCATATGCCACCAGAATCAGGCGCCCGACTTACTTTTATGCGAGCCAAATTGTTTGTCCTATTCCTTTAAATCCAGGCTTGTTTATCTCCCGGGATATATCTCAGTTAAAAGGGCATTGTAAAAGAGGACAAAAAACCTTTATTCGACTGTGAAATTGGACTTTAATTTTTATAGACTTCTCTGTAATTTAGTGGAATTCGGGCTACGTTTATTATTTTACTGCCCAAAACGTAAAATCTGCGATTTTGTGGGGTTCCAATCCGTTGTTAGTGAATATTAGTGGGCCCTGTAATTTCGTTCAGTTGGTCCACTAGTCAAGTTTTAAACATGTCAAAATTTCGAATAAAAATATTCGGCTTTGTTTGGTCGATGAGAGTGCCTACCCAAATCTTCATCTCCCTTTTCTTATTTTCTATTTGAAATACTGGCAACGTGCCTGCAATTTCTTAATGCTTTTCCATTTGTTCACTATCTTATACAATAGACTCTATTCAATTGTACAAGTAATATCTCAAGAAGCCAATACACGATTTATCTAATACTGCTGGACAGAATCCATATCTGTCGTGCCGTAGTGACCTAGTGGTTTGATCTATAGCGTCTCAAGCAGAAGATAGTGTGTTCAAACCCGGGCTCGCACCTAAGAGCTTGTGAACTTTATGTACGAAATTACATTTGGAATTTACCACAAGTTGTACAGTGGAAGTAAATAAAACATGTAAGGACCTCTGTACAAACTTGTGAAACAATTCAATGGTGTGTATGAAGCTCCCAATCGGCACTGGGCCCACGTGGGAACTACGGCTCAAGCTCTCTCATTCTGAGAGGGCTCTGTGCCTAGCAGTGGGACGTAATGGCTAGGATGATGATGAATGAGAGTCCATCTCTTAGGGCGCGTATTCATTGCGGCAAAGTGTAGACATGCAGAATCTGACCAATCCCATCTTGATCCGCACCCTTTGGAATTGTGATGATCTCCGCTTTGATGGAAGCTCACCCTTAGGTAAATTAAGTTTACAGAAAAAAACCGGCCAAGTACGAGCCGGAATCGCACACCCAGGGTTCTGTGTAAATATTTTTATTATATGATGTAACTCCTTCCTGTGCTTTCGAGGTACGGAACCCTTAGAGGATCACTTTGTTGTCCGTCCATCCGTCCGTCTGTCAAGACCCTTTTTCTAAGGAACGCGTGGAGGTATCAAGCTGAAATTTATATGCAACTCGCAAAGGAATCAAAACCTACAGGGTACTTCCCGTGAACTCAGAATCATGAAATTTGGTACGAATCAACGTCTCATAGCACAGATAAAGGAAAAATTGCGAAAACCGTAAATTTTTAGTTACTTACATCATGTTATAAAAACACAGGCTTGTACGGAACCCTCGGGCACGAGTCCGACTCGCACTTGGCCGGTTTTTTTCTTTTGAGGTACGGAACCCTAAAAACGAAATTACAGCCACGCAACTTGTTTACCTTGTTCAAGTTCACTAGTCATAAGCATGACGTTTCTCCCGAAAATCTTTTTTCATCATAAAATTAATCATAATATTTACTTCAAAATCAATGACCATTTATGTAGGTATCTGTTCTATTTATATCCCTCTTCAATGTAAGTGGAATGAAAGCATGTAATAAGCTAAACAGCTAATTATTTTCATGAATGAAACATGGTCGCGGACTGATCGAAGTGTGTTGTGCTAAATGCCATAGATCAAGCGATACACAGAAGCGGATAAGTAGGTGTTTATTTGTGGATACAGGATGAGATGCGATGGGTGCGTCGTGTTTGGTTTATATTTTCTCTGAATTGCGCGTAATTATTAGGTAGGGTAGGGTCTGATTTGCAGAGTGTTATTATGTTTTTAATACCTAACACTGTGCTTGTGATTGTGATACATTTCATAGCTTACTAGCCTTTACCAGCGACTTCGCTCACGTCAGTCATTAAATCGAAAATTACTGTAATGGCTGTGATTTCATCTGCCAATAATTTCTAAAGCTAGAAGAACAGTATATGCATGTTTCATCATAATTGTTTTAAGGTTTAAGTTTGAAGGGGTAACAGACAGACAGAAAAATAGACAGACAGTTACTTTCGCATTTAAAATACTAAGTAAGGAGAGTACCCGTCAAAAATTATATGTCTCATACTTAGCGGTGCCAATGGGCCGGCCACATCGCTCTACGAAAAGAGAACCGTTGGGGGAGAAAAGTTCTCAAGTGGCGACCGCGAACCGGAAGAGGAAGTGTTGGAGCCCCCCACTAAGTGGACTGACGACATCGTGAGAATTGCGGGTAACCGGTGGATGCAAGCGGCGAGTTGTCGTCCATTGTGGCGTACTAAGGGGGAGGCCTCTGTTCAGCAGTAGACGTTTTCTGGTTGATGATCATGATAATACTTAGCAGTTAAGATTTTGGGGCTTTGGACATGAGGCTCGTAAAATTATCTGGATAAAAAGTAACTTTTATTTTATTCCAGAAGATCAGAGATGTCTACGTACCATGTGTTACCTACGTACAAATGTTAACGCACACGCACGCACGTACATTCTCACATACTTCCGCATATATAAAACATAGGATTTTATATAGCGGCGGTTGAAAGAAGGAATTGACTAAGCGGCATTTTTTTAAGGTATTGAGTTAAATACGATCGAAACGTTATATTTTTGTTAAACTACATAACAATTCTGAACAATTATTGGATTAAGAGCAAAGAGAGTTATGACAAACGATCATTCTGACAAACATTAAATTCGGACTTTCAAAAAGTATGCTAGTCGATATGGACCCGAATTTTTCTCTGTCGTTTAAGCTATTTTTCAAAATTTTCACAAAAATGGCGCTTAGTCAATTTCTCCTTTCAACCGTCGATAGGGTCAGAAAAACGCCCTTCAATTCAAAACCTAAGCCTGTTTTGTATAGTAAATATTATGTACATATACCTACACATTATCCTTATGATGTTACGATAAGCTTCAATAACACCCGTAAACTGTAAACAAAATGTATTAAGATACGTAAATGAACC
Source organism: Choristoneura fumiferana (assembly GCF_025370935.1). Classification (NCBI taxonomy): domain Eukaryota; kingdom Metazoa; phylum Arthropoda; class Insecta; order Lepidoptera; family Tortricidae; genus Choristoneura; species Choristoneura fumiferana. The sequence goes on along the minus strand of NC_133496.1, from coordinate 9,617,722 downwards.
CTAAGTACCTAGTCGTCGTTTTGCGCTCACGAGTGAAATGACGGGAGTTATTATTAGGGTCTAAATCTAAATAGGGTCTAAAGCTTACAATTTTGTTTTAGAAAGAGAACTCGCAATTATACTTCTAAAATATAAAATAGGTACCTACTTGTAGAGCTTAGGATACGCATGCTTGCAAAACGTGTATTAAGTCACGTAGACACTGGCCGAATTTCAGACAAACCGTTATTATTAAATAGGTAAATAGTCCTGTTTTTATTCTTGGAAATATTACTTTGTTATACTAACCTACCTACTTATAAGTTTTTAATGATTAAGTTTTAGTGAAGTGTCTTTGTTTTTAATATAAATAGCGCTATTTTAAATTAAGTAATTCAGTGAAAACAACACAAATCTAGACAAAATTTTCAATTCAGTGACATTTTATAGTAGATTACTACTTACAATAAGTGCGTTGCTTCGATTTCAATTTTGGTTACTTCATTATTACCTCTAACTAATAATTTAGTAGGTAACAATTTCCTACCAAAGCAATCTGCACAATAAAAATCACTTGATTATGCGAAACTTTTAAATAAACACCTCGAAAAGGCTTTTACGCGTAATAGCCGGTAGCTTCTGCCCATCCATTTGCGATTGTTGACTCTACGGTGCGTACTCTGTGGCAGCTCGGCGCTAGCCTGGGCGGGCGGCGCGGCGGAGGGGGACAGCCGCGCGATTGGTCCGGCACACCTCAAGCAGAGCGAGCCTTCAGTCCGCTGCCAGCCGTCGCGGTGCGCGCACGTCGTTCGCACGAACGTCCGAACAATTCAGCCGCGTGCTGCCGCAATACCTAATCTTCAATTAAATCGCGTGTGAAAACTCGTTTTTGCCTGTGTTTGGTTCCAACCTGTGACGTCACAGCAGCCAGGGCTTGTTTTACTATTCATCGCACGTCAATACGGACAACGTAATGCGATCCATTTGACGGCTACCAATAGAGAATTTTCAGCGAAAGTGAGTACTTGCTTAACCTTAGTGCCAATTTGCGTTGCTTGTGTCTAATTGCTTCTCACATTGATTTTTGTTGATTTTGCTGGTCTATTTTTCATTTTAAGTCACTTATTTATTACAGCATGTTATAGACGGGCGGGAGTAAATAAAACAGTATCGCTTTAATCCTTAGATTTGTTTATGTAAATATAGCAGATACTTTCAGCTGTAATTTCGTTCAAGCGACTCAGTATATACGCTGCAATTTTAAATCCAAAATAAACGTGAATTTGATGGAACTCAATTGACTATTAAAACCCAGGTAAATAGTGGTTGTGATGATGTCATTATTGCCATAATTATAACTATTATGGAGACCTATAATTCTCAAGGAGTATTTCCAACCTGCTTTGTTTATAATACGAACGTCTACACATATCATACATGTTACTACAAGATCGTTATCACCGGTCACAAACCGTCTCTCTCAAACACGATATGAGATTATTGACAACATCCTTGATATAAAGATCGGCATCTCGATTTGGTACGAATTAGATCAATATGATAAAGGAGTTATAAACGCCTGTAAACAGTGGAGTCCAGACTGGGCTGGACTCGTATTGACGAAGTAAGTTAAAGCAGGCAAAATATAATTATGGGAAAGATAAAAGAAACTAATAAGTACCTAAGGTTTAAGTTAATTTGTTGTTAGATTACGATTATTCTATTGTTTACCGCTTGTAAACACAATAAAGTGTAGATGAGAAGTTATTTGATAGGTACTTACACTTTTTATTCCCAAAACAAACTTCTATTATTTTTTTTGTTAATCCTACTATCCTACTAATATTATAAATGTGAAAGTTTGTGAGTGAGTGAGTATGTTTGTTACTTCTTCACGCTAAAACGGCAAGACGGATTTGACTGAAATTTGGCAAAAAGTTAGTTTATAACCTGGATTAAAACATAGGATACTTTTTATCCCGATATTCCTACGGGATAGGGATAAAATCTTAAAATAAGAACCGCTGGGCTTAGAGTCATGAAATTTGGTATGTAGGTAGCTGGACGTCTGGAATTTAAACGCTAGTTAGTAAATAAAAATTAAATAAAACTGTTATCAAGTCAAGTACTTTGTCCCACCGCGGTTATAAAGTTGAATATGACTTACAAACTTTCGCAAATAACAACGAGGAATATCTTAGTTCTATTACTTACTAGCTGTTGCCCGCGACTCCGTCCGCTTAGAATGCGTTTATCACTATCCCGTGGGAACTATACAATTTTCCGAGATAAAAACTATCCTTTGTTCTTCCCTGGGACTCAATAGTTTGTGTGTATACCGAATTTCATCTAAATCGGTTCAGCAGTTATGACGTGAAGAGGTAACAAATTAGTAAAGATAGTACTAGATATAGCTATAGATAGTCTTGTCCATGGTCCTTCTGGATCACAACACCGATCTTAATGGCGCATCGACGTAAAAGTTTGGCTTTTTCACTGCTTCGAAGGGGTTGCTACCTGAGTACCTATTCATATTAATTTCAGCTTGATGCGTTCCATCAGCCAAATATGTGGTCTACCACCCTAAAGTTGATAATCGTTCGCATGTCACAAAACAATAATGCCAATAGACGTGTCTGTCAAATTGAAAGTTCGACTTTAGCGACATATTGATTTGATAGGAACTTGTTTAAAAAATAATACACCAGTTATTTGGTTGATGGTACTCTATACGTTCCTGAAAAAAGGTTCTTGATGAACGAACAGACAGCCAAACTGACGGACAACAAAGTGATGCTATACCTAAGGGTTCTTTGTATCTTTTGAGGTACAAAACCCTAAAAATACTATTGAGAGGTATACATTACAATACAATTTTTTTTCACCGGAAACCCAAAAATTTAGATACAAGGAGTTTGCAAAACAGACAAACTGTAGACAATAGACAGTCGTAACGCTATACGCAAGTGAAGCCACGGGTAAAGTCTTGTAGACATCATACATCTTCCCAGCCTATATACGTCCCACTGCTGGGCACAGATCTCTCAGAATCTCGAACAGTCTTGGAGTAACATAAATGTATCTCTGTTAATTGCTTAGAACTGAATATAAAAATACTGTTCGGAAAAGCTGAAAATCGTACCCAAATCCAATGCCAACGTAGAGGAAAAGAAGCAATATGTAAGTAAATGGACTTTTCCAAGCTAAGGTTTCGATGTAAATGTAAATTAAAGTAATTCAATAAAAAGAAACGGGGCAGTTTTTGAATAATCTGAAATCGATATATGCCTTTCCACTTTGCTTCACTTCATTCAATTCGATTTTAACGAGACGCGAAAAGAGTTTTTTTATTGTAATGAGAAAACCCCCCGATCCGAATTTTCCGCTGTTATGAAATAATGCTGAAATCGACTATTAAATCTATAAAATACAATTTCTTTTATTGTAATAAATTTCATAATTTCAGGATGCCTTATTTCTCAAAGAATAAACGAAATCCTTATTTGGGATCCATCAACTTTTGATGATGATGATAATGATGGGATCCTGTTATCCCTCACTAGGGACATAGGGCTCGTAGAAGAGTCTTCCATTTGGCTCGATCTTGCGCGGCTTCTTCCAGCTCTTCCCAGCCGAGACCAATTGAGCCAGCCTCCTTCTCAACTGATCGCCTCTACGTGGTCGAGGACGTCCTGGCCGTCTTCTGCCAGTAGATTGCCAACGGAGACCCTGCTTGGGCAGGTGATCTTTCGACCCTCGAAGCGTGTGTCCAATCCATCGCCATTTCCTTGAACTACTTTGAACTTTTGATATTAAATCAAAAGCTAATCCTATTAAAAAATAAGATCTCAACGGTATTCCCAGAGCAAGTAATTTCACAGAATAACTAATAAGTAGTACTACCATAATTTGCAAGTGGATTGGAAAATGCTACACACATCAACTTTTACTTGAGGATCATGGGTGATCGAACGTATAATCACTAAATACAGATAGTTCAGAAGTCAATCTCCATACAAGTGCGCTCGAGCAACGCAAACATAGACACTGCTCATGGACACGGTATCTCGGGCCGGTTGGGACCAGTGCGAGCGCGAGGGCCATCCGCTTGAGACACGCGTCTGTGAACTTTTTTGTGCAATAATGGAGCAACAAAAAAAAAGTTATCATAACTGTTCAGTGGACGGTTGTTTAAATTAAATAATCGTGAATTTCGCCAATAACGAAATCGTCGCAAGATATTTTCTGTAACAAATTTATAATATAACAATGACATTAAACTTAAAATATTTTAGTTAAGTATTAATTTATATTTCCATTCTTCCCGTTTCATTCTCAACAATAAATCAAACAACTAGATAAGAATGCCGCTACCACGATAGTTTTTTGGTGCATAAGCCATAGTTGACAACCTTAGAGCGACAGCCGAGCGTAGGTATGAAAAGTGAAGTACATACAGGAGACTGACTTCTGAACTATCTGTATTTTGTGGTATAATATTGAAGATATATTGAGCGGCAAAAAATCTGGCCCTCAAATGTATGCAGTAGTACCTAGGTAATGTTGTAAGTAGAGTGGGCCAAATTTTGTGCCGCTGAGTATATTTTTTCAAAAGCAATAAGTTAAGTTTGTCTTTCACGATTAACCTTTTTGTCCGAATGATGTTTGGTTTTCTCATGCTTTATGAACTTGAATAGTGGAACACGACGAAAATCTCGGTGAGCGAGTTAGATTACACTTTGTCAGTTTTTTAACCCTTGCTACTCATTGAATGCTTTCAATTACTTTTAATACTTACTAAATGCTTTGTGTTACACAAAATCTTTGTTAAAAATATTTTATTGCAACGTTTTGTAATTTTTTATATGCTCGCCGCGCAGTCACTTGTGACGTATGTATATCGTGCAGTTGAGGAAACTGCGCGGAGCTCCTATTCCGCGTAGGTGAGGCGCTTCGCGCCTTGTCAAACTCTAACCTAACCTAACCCATGGACCATGGTCGCCATGTGGGTATTTACCAATTAATTAATATACCTAATTGAGTATTTGTTTTTATATAATATAAATTCAATTCAATCAATGATTAGAACTTATGGCTAGTGATTAATGAATCATTAGGAATAATATCATTTATTTTAATAATATTAGAGCGTTTAATGCTTAGAACTAGTATGCATTTTATATCTAACGTTGGTACCTATGCCTAATTAAATTAGCTTTTATGATTACTATTTTTATTCGGTCTAGTCGAGGTGTACCGAAATAATTAGGCTACACCCTGGTACGCAATTCAGTTTCTTTGACTGTATTTTATGACTAAGAAATTTCTGTGGATTTAAAACCAGCAGTCAATTATTGTACAGTCAGCAGCAACTAGATGACCAGTTGTGGTGCTCAAAATGATCTACTCAGTTCTCTTATTACCTTGGCAGTGCAGTAGTTCATGTGTAGAGGCAAGAATCCCGGACAAATATATTCAAAAATAAGTTGAAACCTTCCTTATCGATAAATGTTATTATTATATCAACGAGTTCTTAAATGATTAAACTGTAAAATAAGTAAATATAAAAAAATATATGTAACACTGACAATTAGGTACCTAATTAATAATTGAATTTCTGAATTTTATTTGACATTTGCATATTTTTTAAATCATGACATTTAAATGCTCTTTAACGTAGAATAATATCAATCAATCAATAAAATTTATAATGTACGAGTCTAATAGGTGTATAATTAATTTCATATAGGTATATCATGTAATTTTAGATTAAGTTAGGTACTTATAAACTGCTGTTGTGTGAACATACAGGGCGTCATGTACCGCGTTACACTTTATACTAATGTGACATGTTATTGTAATGAACATGACATGACTATAAATAAATAAATCATTTTGAGCACCATAACTCCTGATCTACTTCTGCTGCTAACTGCTTATTACTTTTCTTCGGCGTATGACATATTTTAATCACCAATCCTCAGGATCCCAATTCCAATTACGACATTAATTAATTGTTTACAACAAAAGCCTGATACGTATCATACGTAATTTCGTAAACGGTAATTATTAGTGATGGGCCGAATGTGGTTTGAACCGAATTTTGGCCGAATGCCGAAGTTTGGCTGAAGCTGCCGAAATTCGGTTAAACCGAATGTAAAGCGAATTTCGGCCCATCCCTAGTAATTATGACTCAAGAGATTGAACATTCTGCATTAAGTCTTGAAGTAAGCCAACACCAATCTAGAGTAGTTCCAGACAAAAACTAAGAGCCATTGAGACAAAGCATACATTTCGCCGGCGAGCCGAGACTCTTTGTCGCTAAACAAGAAGGATCATAAAAAATACTTGGCTTAGCTGTAAATCAGATTGAGTTACAGCCTCTATTCCGTATGAGAATAGGATTAGTTCCAGAGATAATACTCTACGAAGGTCGGTGATAATCATTGTCGATACAAGATGAAAGAACGTCGACTAAGCGCCTTGCTGAGATGTCAGACAGCTCTGTTGTATTTATCAGCTGTTATCGACATTCAATTGTTTTCCTTAGAACACAATTGGTGATAAAGTTTACGATAATCTATAAAATAGAAGACTTGGGCATGTATTTTTTTATCACTTTCCTTCTCTCTGTGTATACATATTACATTTTATGAAGTTGGAATGGAATTAGATTCGGTAATGAAGTCAGAATTGATATTGCAATGAAATGAAGACAATTCGTATTTCTTTGGTATGCAATTTCATGAAAACCGATTTAAAATATTCTAATAAAAATGCACCAAAAACGAAAAGTAATCAAATGTAAACAGTTGAAGCCATGCTAACCGCCTGTAATCATGGTTCTTTGAGTTGGAATTAAATCAAAGATTTCGTTGGCTTTAAAGATACACAGTCGATTCAGTGAGTTATGTAAATCAAGTAACAAGTAAATCTATACAGATTTTCATCAATTGATTATACATTACAATTAGGGGAGACCTTTGAAGTCACGTTTAATAGACAAGTTGTTCTTTAATGTAGTAGATGAAAGTCTTACAGCCTTATTCATAAAAAATCCTTAATTGAGGTTTGATCGGTCTGTTACTTAGCAGACTGATTAAGCTTGTTAGACGGTTGTCAAGAAGTATGATTCATAAACGCTTGCTAGCAGTCTGCTAGTTGTTGAGCCGCTGATAGACTGATTAGACTCGTTATGTTGGCCACCTTGACAAATCAAAGACAAAAATGGCCTAATCGATAATTAAAAAAAAAAAGTTGACAGCAGTGACAGCAAATGAGCAGGAAAAAAAATAAAAAGCGATAAGTTTGTTTTCCCGCCATTTCCGATCCGCATGTTTATGTTGTGCAAAAAGCCATAATTGTGTTAATCATCCTATTTTTTTTTTCATACTTATTGTTAATTTATTGCTGCTAATTTAGAGGATTTTTAAATACAAATTCCTGAAAATATTTTTTCCTGGTTTTTTTTTAATCTTTGCGTAACTTCACCCTTCACTAAAATATCTTCGGTATGGTTTTTGCTCTTGTCAAAGTCAGCTGTTCAAACTTGTGGCGGCCATTTTGTGACTTAGCAGGGAGATAAAGGAGGGTCTACGGTCCGCTAACTTTAGCAGAGCCTTGATCGACTGATTAGCGCTAACAGACGTTTATGAATCATGTTTTTTAGCATCGGGCCTTCAAGGAGCCTTCAAGGAGGCTCTAACTTTTTATGAATAAGGCTGTTAATCTTTAAATTATTTACATCACTTCAAATTAAATCAAATCGAACCCTTAAAAAAATAACAACCGTAGGTAAAATAAAATGACAATTATAAGTAGATAAGTTAATTTTAGCGTAAGTATCAGTCTCTGTATTCAGCTTTTATTCATTTTAGAAATCGAGCATCATGCATATTGAAGTTTGTATGTGTATATTTGGGTATCATCTATACTTAATTTTTTAGCATCAGAAACAGGGTAAACAATCTTGTTGAGTCTTTTTATTGAAAAACGTCTTTAAAAAACAGTAAAGAACTATCACTTGTAATACCAAAAGCATGTAAATGACCATATTATTATGTCCTTGCTAATTGTTACAAATTCGGCGTGACTTATTTTATGCATATCTTAAGTTTTCTACAATTATGTTTAGATATACCTGCATTTTCAATAATAACATCAGTCTCAATATATGATATTTTTTTAATTCATAAATTCAAATTCAAATATTTTATTTGCTTTTAAACACAAATGCGTGCAAATACATTTTGTTACCTTTTTATAATAATACAAGTACTTAGTTATTATTCACTAGGAGTTACACAAACAATAGTAATTATGGTTATGGTATTCAAGTCAATATATTATACAATGTAGAATATATGTCCAGGTAGATAATTATTTCATACTAAATAAAATTAATATATTACATTATCATTATCAGTTAGTCAAAAAGTATTTTTGCATAAAATTCCTTTATGGAATAAAATGGTCTCTTTAAAAAGTATGACTTTAGTTTACGCTGAAATGTGACCAGGTTGCCTTAACTCACTATCCAAATTATTATAAACTTTTTTCGCTGTATTTTCAAAGCTCTTATCGAAATGGGCGAAACGCGCTTTGGTGAGAGTGAGCTTGTTTATATTTCTTAGACGTTCGAAACAATCTAGACTTGAGTCGATTTTGATTCTCAAATCGATTATAATATTCGCGATTCAAAATATGCATGGAATATTAATTTTATTATTGAATGAAATTACAAATCGACTAATTTGATTATTGAAACCAAACATGTTTTTTTTTAATGTAAACATTAAGATGCAACCACAGATAGAAGTTTCTTAATGTAGGTCATTTGCTTATCGTCTCTGAACATAATATTTATAGGGAAGTTATGACATGGATGTAGATAAAATAAATTAAAAATTTGATTGTCGAAACGAAACCATAAAAATAACGATTGGAAAAAAGCCATAGTAATAAAATATAGCCGATTGACTAAGTGCTTTACCATTTTTATGACAGTTCCTACATTAAAAAAGGAAACAATAAGACTGATTAACACATTTACTAGCAAGTGAAAACTGTCTTTACTAGTTATTTTAAACTGTACAACTGACATTGAACTTTAGGGTGGTAATGGAATTTCTTGGGTCGCCATAATTATTTCCCAAATGTATCTTCAAACTCGGTGAAAATTACAACAGAAAATACTTTAACACCCGATGACGGACATGGGATACTTTCAACCCAAAAATACATCAAGGATGCAGAGCCCCGTGGGACGGAAACCTTATTCCAGGTGGATATTATCGTCTGTAGAAATTGCGTATATCCCTGTGGGCTTATGTTATTTTTGCCAGCTGGCATCTAAAATTATTATAGTTCACAGTAAGTTAGCTCACTATTTACCAACTAGTCGTAGCTTATTTATTCATAACTAGCTGTTACACTCCGCTTTGCCTGCGTGAACTTTATTTTTTCCAGAACAAAAGTAGCACATGTTAATCTAGAGTAAGAGCAGCTTTCATTATTGAAATTTTACAAATGTAAAATCTGTTTTAAATTAATTCAGTAGTTTAAAGGATAACACTTACATTATAGTAACAAACAAATATAGAAAGTTATTTTATTTACTATACAAGATGTCTCCGGAGCATTTCTACAAATGAGTACGTTAAACGCTACGGCAAGTGGGCCTAAGGCGCCTTTGTATTAGTATTCTTTCAAATCTGCAGTTTAATGACTTTTAGAGATAGCGAAATTATGCCTATGATGTTTCGTCAAAGATGAAAGAGTAATGTTATGAAACAAGCAGTCTATTTGCATACAATTTGCCTGCAAATATTACTAACGTTGTTCAAGCGTCATCTTTCTTTCTATTGTACCATTCGTTTTCCACATATATTTGAAACTTGACTCGTTCCTTTTATCCGCTCTGTTGTATTAGAAAGCTCTCCATCATGGAAGTGGCCAAGTCATTTTCTTTATGTATTTAAGTGTTCCCATCTGATAAAACGTTTCCTTTTTATTTTATCAGCATAAACATTGACTTTTGACGGAACACATTCGGTGTTCTTAAAATTTTTGAAGCTCGTTTCATTTACGTGGTTCGATGTACAATACAATACAATAACTATTTATTGCACACCATACCGAGACTTTCTGAGGTAAGCAATAGGCGGCCTTATCGCTTCTGAGCTAACAAGTAGTCCAACAAGTGAACCGCTGTGGCAGCTTTTAAGAGCGTTTATAACCATTAAAAACCGGTCATAAACATTAATTCGTTTTAAGGAATATAAAAGTCTATCACGAATAATTTTTGGAGTAGACACATTAACTTATATATTGAGAAGTGTTCTATCAGAAACATTTTTAATTTTCATTCAATTTTTATGGAATAATCGAGAAAAACTGGCAAAAATGCAACGTTGCCAGCTCAGCAGGTATAAACGCTCTTAACAATAAACGTCACTGTTGCAGTTACACATAAGTTACTCTAAATGATACTGACCTTGTAAGATACTGACTGTAATATCTCCTAGAAAGTACGGAGGCTGTATTGCCTAACGTTTCTAACGCTCGCAATCGCAATCAAATGACAGGTTTCGCATACAAAAACTGTCATTTGATTGCGATCGCGAGCGTCAGAAACATTAAGCAATACGGCCTCAGGTCGATTCACAAGAGCTGACACAAATAGATTGAATGAAGGTAAATGTCTGTGACATTTTTATTAGAAAATGACAGACGCATGACATTTTCATGTTTGTGTGAAGTGTATTCAAATAGGTAACATACTCGTACAGATACTTTCATTCACTCATTCAATTCATTCGTGCAAGCTCTTGTAAATCGACCTGTAGTCCCAACCCTGGCTAAATGCGAGTGTATTAGTATGAAAAATTTGCAACCAACCTTCCGACACCAGTAACAGGCCAGCAAATGGGTCCTAGTGAATGGCACGGTGTATTTGTAGAGATGTGCACCTATTTAATATTCAGAAGCTACAAGCTCGATGCAATCACACACCATGCTCGTTACGGGACTTAACTTGTGAGAGGGGATTTGTATGGATGAACTCAGCTTAACTCGCAACGATCACAACTTTATAGAAGTTCAGTGGAACTACTTTCATGCAGTATATTGTTGCACATTTAAGCTCCGCTGACAGTTCAACGAGAAATATTTAAAAAAAAGTTAGGTACATACAATTACTGTAACCTCTACACGGGTTGTCTTTCTAGCACACGATTGCCATCACTATTCCATTGACAAGCATCGCAATAATGGAGAAAAATATCAACTACCCTCATTTGTCAAGTCAAGAATTGAACAGGCATAAGTGATATACTAGATAGATATATACATAGAAGCCGTGGTGGGTCTAGTGGTTTGACCTATCTCCTCTCAAGCAGAAGGTCGTGGGTTCGAACCCCGGCTCGCACCTCTGAGTTTTTCGAAATTCATGTGCGTAATGACATTTGAAATTTACCACGAGCTTTGCGGTGAAGGAAAACATCGTGAGGAAACCTGCACAAACCTGCGAAGCGATTCAATGGTGCGTTCGAAGTTCCCAATCCGCACCGGGCCCGCATGGGAACTATGGCCCAAGCCCTCTTGTTCTGAGAGGAGGCCTGTGCCCAGCAGTGGGACGTATATAGGATGGGATGATGAAGTGATATACTCTTCTAAGGCGCTACACTAGTCGTTCGAAAGCCGGTCAAAGAGTATTGTTACTATTAGCAATGGTTCCCAACCAGTGGTCCGCAGGAACCAAAATTATGGTCCGCGAACGCTTCCAAGTTTCGCGGCCGATGTATCATATTGATATATATAATAACCTAACTTAACCAACAAAAAGTTGAAAACCCCGACTTTGTTACTTCAAAGTTCAATATCTCAAAAACGGCTAAACTGTTTTTGATAAAACATGCCTAAGAACTATCGCTAGAAAACCTGCTTTCAAATAAAAAAACCAGATACACAGACACACATAGCGGTAAAATTTATGACACCCCTTTTTTGCGTCGGGGGTTTAAAAAAAATGTTTTCTATTAGAGTAATATTGTTAATGTTTGAGTTTTGATTAAAATGTATTTTCGGTTTGGTTCACTTTATTTTTCTTGTACGGAGTGGTCCCTGCCAACAACAAGGAAATCAAAGTGGTCCCTGGTCAAAAAAAGGCTGAGAACCACTGCTATAGAGCCATCGGTCGAGAATCAGTAATGAACTTTCATGGCGACTTTCTTGTGAAAATGGTGGTTTCTCTTGCCGTCGATACTGCCATGCTTAGGGTTACCAGATGAAAGCTTGATTTCCCTCAAAAACCCTGAGAATTTGTCGCAATTTCAGGTTTTTTTCTCAAACATAATTTAGAATTAAAAATACAATTATTATACTGAGCGGCAAAAAATCTGGCCCTCAAATGTATGCAAAATCGGTATTTTTTATGAAGGGTAGGCCAAATTTTTTGCCGCTGGGTATATAATAAGTATCGATGTTATTGTGATCTCTGTTGATTTTATTTGTGCAATTAACACGTCTAAAGTTAATGTTTTAGTTAGTCTTTATTATGTGTAATGAAGAGAACTTTTTTTTTGTTACATTTAAAAAAAAGGTGTCACAATTCTCTATTTTATTTAAAATTCTAAAAGTCTTGAGATTTCACGAGATTTCTAAATTCCGGCCGGAATCCTGAGAAGAGTCTCAAGATCCCGAGATCTCGAGACAAATCCTGAGATATGGTAACCCTGCTGCCGTGCTGGAGTCCAGAGTTCGTAATAGACAATATAGTTTGTATTCACTTTTGGTTGGCTTAATCTACTTACTCGTACTTCAAGAACTATGGCAAAATTGCCCGCAATTTAAACTTTGCACACATTCACTAAAAGTTAGTCGCAATGAAATTGTGAAAGTGCTTAGTCACTGCACGTTAAGTTATTAATTTAAATAGAATAATTATAAAGTTTCCTGAACAAAAGCTAGATAGACCTTTTAGAAATGTTTAGTTTAGCTTAGTTTATTTATTCATTCAAAATACATAAATAGAACATGAAACTACCGTGAGACTCACTCATATTAAATATAATGACCCGGTTAACTCACGTCTTAAATCGGCGGCGCGCAGTGCGCGTGTTGCAGCAGCCGCTGAGTCGCGTTGCTCCGAAGACGAAGGGCTACGGATTAGCCCGAAACATGTCCAGCTAAACTCGATTTAAGACGTGAGTTATCCGGTCATTATATTTAATACATAAATAGGTTTACAACATCAATTACTTTAAATATCAAGGTACAATAATTTATATTTGAAGTCGTCAAAGGTATTATAAATAAGATTAATAAATATTAAGAACGTCAAGATATGAAATAAAAACAACAATTAAAATAAGATTTTCGTTTATCTATAACAAAAAATCTCTCAGTTCTTTAATAGACAATGACGATCCATGTTCAGTTTTAATATAAAAGTCTATGCAAAAGTTATACCTTACAATAAATATGTTGGAGTCGTCAATAATGAAACGGAAAAGTCTATCATGATAACATAATCAGCATAAGCACACCTGAGGGCTGTCTGATAACACGCCGATTGATATTGCCATTGATTTCATTACCCGATTGCGAGCAAAAGAAACTACAACCTGGGCCCAATTGCATAATAAAGTACAAGCTAATAGTATTAGTGAATTTCAATACAAAATCGCGAATAATATTAGCTTGTACTTTGTTATGCAATCGGGCCCTGGATGAATGGCAACGGCTAGTCAATTTGATAGTGACCCTAACTACGAAGCTAACGGTTACTATTATTATTTAATATTATTATTTATTTTTGTAATTTATGACGGTGGGAGCATTCTACACTTCCACTGAACGTAGATATAGTTAGTGTTTAGTTTTGTAACTAAGGGACCCCATACATCCATGTATTATTATTTTTTTTGAATTTTTTTCTTTAATTTTATACTGTAGTTTTTAAGTATTTTATTTGTAATTATTTTCTTTTGAAAAAATGACTTTCTGCCAAGTTTCTTGCGGCGCATTCTTCTTGGCAATGATGGTCTTTCCGAAAGCGCTGGTAGTTTAAAAAATTACGTGTAAAAGTGCCCATTGCGGCCTATTTACTGAATAAATGATTTGGATTTGGAACAAAAGTGTTTTTTTTTGCCGTTTTTTGCTCGATATTAATAACGGCAACAGGTAGAATCGAAATATTCACAGAATCTTCAGTTGTATAATCACTTTAAAAATAAATAATTAAATTAAACTAAAATAAATATTTAAGGGCGGCTCCCATACAACAAACTTGACTTTTGTCGTTTTCTGCTAATGTCTAATGTTGTATATAAATGTACGGAACCCTTCGTGCGCGAGTCTGACTTGCACATGGCCGGTATTTTTCTGACCTCAGGTGTTTCACCCACTATATTGATTGAACATAATCACGACCGCGATCACAATCTCCATAATGATCTAACACAACATCCACAAAACTCGCTGCACAACTCTTTCGTCCCATCGCCGCAGTATTTCATCACAAAACAGTTTTTTGGAAGCTACCCAAATCGGAAAGTCGTTCGTTCAAAATGTCGGTACAAACAATGAAAAAAGTAAAATAAATGGCGGTGCGTCCGCTGTTGGACGTTCCTACTGAAAATGCAGTGTCGGTAGCGTTCTAGACATTTTCCTGTCTGTGGGTAATAAATTCAGGCTGTTGCACGCTAGCGCGAACTTTACTGTTACTAAATTCGCTATCCATTCGTGGACTTTGCTTCTACTAACGACAGAGACTATTTATTGTTTTAAAAAGCTAAAGAAATTAAAGAATAATTGTCAGTGGTTTTCTAAAATACCATAGAATGAGTTTAGAACCCCTTACTCTGTTTTAAAAAAAATCTACTTAAACACCCTTTTTTTTTTCACCTTTTCACCTCATTTTTTGTCTATTTTTGCTGAATCAGTGGCATATTTTTTGATGTTCATCAGAGCTTTACCCTAAACTGAAAATAAAGATATGTATATTTTGACTTTTATTTACTAACTATTTTAAAAGTTTTATGTAGTTTTCGTTACTACAATTAATTCCCTCCTTTCGTCCTTTTCATGACTAGCAACTTACTGTTAACTATTATTTTTAGCAACTGAAGTCGCGGGAACATGTTTGTTGCTCAAATAAATTATTCATGTGCACATTGATTTGTGATGCCAATAAACGACCTAGTTGGCATCGATACTATTTGCTTGCCAAAACCTATACTCACGAAATGTGTTCAGTTTAGCATACCAGGAATACGCGTGTTTGTTGCAAATATGACTGAATATTTCACTTATATCTCTACAGTTATTTTTTTTATATCAATCCTGCCTGTCTCTATGAAGAGTTTCCAGACCGCAATCTTTTGAGCAGTGCCAAGAAGATTATAGCAGTCCCTATATAAATACTACGACACCAGCCTTGTGGTTAGTTCTGAAGCCCGTAAATTCACCCAAATTATACTGCGCAAACAGATTTGCATATCCACTCACACAAGTGTAAGTTGACGCCATTAGTGCGCGCTTAATTTTGATCGTTAGGTTATTTAGCGTCATTTGCTGCAAAACGGTCTCTTTGCGAGCAATTTAGAGACCTGCATAATGGCTGACGGTCAAAAAGGAGGTATTTCTAATAGTGATGATTTCTGACTTATTTAGGGTCGTATTTTGGTTTCAGTTTGATGGTCAGTTAGCTTTTCTGCTTACTTAATGAATTTATTCATCTGAATTTGTTTCACTGTGTTTAAGAGAAGAGCCTTGTTACAATGACGAATTTAAACTTTGCTGTCTTAGATTTTTGATAATGCTATGATGAACAGAACTCTGCGTAACGCAACGTGCTGATTGCCCATAATTGAGACAAGATCACCCGTAGTCAGGAAATTACTGATCATCTATCGTTTACAGATCGTTCGAGGATGATTACATGGCTGATGTATTTGTGATGATCGTGATGATCCAGGTTTAGCTACATAAACTGTGTTTAATAACTGTCAATTGACTTCAAAGTTAATTGAGGTAGTTAAGTGCGACAGGAGAATTGTTTTGAGATGGAGCATAATTGCAAAGAATACTTTTTAAACCGAGTGAATTTGTGATTTTGAAAACATATTTTTTGGGGAACCGGTGGATAATAAAGCTAACGAATATATTAATGACTGTGATTTTCATAATTTCTTAAGCCTTGAAAAAGTTGTTGACCTTAGCAGAGAGCCATTGTCGCCAAGTTTGAATAGAAATAAATGTTCTGTTATCAACTGAGTTACTGTAGTAATAAAAAGTCAAGAAGAAAGAAAACTTAAAAGACTACAATACTAATATAAAAAAATACAGTAAGAGTAAGACAAAGCATAATAACAGAACATAAGAATAAAAAGTTAAGAAGACTGTCTGGTTATTATATTTAATATTGGTTTCCTTGTGAGTCCTAACGTATTTTTTATAAAAAACAAATCCAATATTCAAATAAAAATAAAATTACAAAAACTATGGCTCCTCTCATCTAGGTGGATACGTTAAGCAGCACATAGCATAGCAGCAGCAGCAGCACATAGCATAGCAGACAAATAGCGCGTTTCTGGGAAGGTCTATGTCAAGCAGTGGATTCCTAAGTACCTACCTACAGGCGATGATTAAATTCCCTATAAACATAAATACATACGCATTGACAATATTAGTGTCGCAAGTAACAAATTTGGAGTTGAAATAAAAAAAATACAAAAAGACTCCAAATAAGCAAACATAATATTAGTAAGTATAATATTTAGATAAACACGAAAATATTTTCAGCTCAAGAAGTATTAATGCTATCGTTTACGGAGCATCAGTCCCTCGTTATCTATTTCAAAGGATTAACGATATAGTGTCCAGCGGTCCGGTAATCGGTGTAATGACGGCAAAGGTCAACAGCGAGGAAGTTGGATGATTGTGTCGGATGTTTGCTGAGTCCAGATCGTGGATTAATCAGAATTGGAGATAGAGCTGGCTACGAAACTACGCCAGCGTGATTCTTTTCGTTCGCGACTAGTGTTATTTGATCTTTTGCTTCGATCCTTTAGGGGACTATTTTTGTCACTGTTTGTACCTACATTTATGTGTTTTATAAATCTGACGCTTTTTCTTATGAATATATATTATCCATATAAAACTCATGTTTTTTCGTTTCTTCTTTAGATAATATCATGACTTCGTACTATCTTCGTACTAAGAAAAATGGTACATCTGTTTTTTCTGCTGTCGAAAGAACTGCTAACAAACTTATCTGCCTGGCTTAAGCTGCGCTTAAGTAACTAATATTTGTTTTTCGATGTTACACCGTCTCTTTGGGATGTAAATATTGATTAGGAAACCAAACGATGTAATTTTATTTAATGCTACTCGTACCAAATCTTGATATATTAGATTAGATTAGATTTATTTATTACCTTTTGAAAAAATACATTTTAAACACAGGTCAGTAAATTACAAGAAATCGTCAAATGTATACAAAAAATACATCTTATTACAATAAATTGTCAGCCAAAATTAAAAATAGAATTTAGAATGTCAAAATAGAGTTTAAGTCAATAATAATAATTAAAAGCAAAACAAGAATATACTTAAATCTGTCAAATTTATGCAATAGGAACAATCAATCAAGCGAACAATAAAATATAGATAGGATTTTTTTATTTAAGTATGGGTTTGTGTTAACTACTTCAAGTAGATACGCAGACTGATAGAAATATTTCTCATTGATAACTACTGCAACATCTAGGACTTATCACGCTTAATAAAACAAGTAAGAAATACCCCGACGTTTGGACGTGACTACGGCCACCAAAATGTAGCCGGGGATCGTCAAGGTAACTATTATTCGTTTCGTTAAGCTTAAAAAGTCCCGGGTATTGTAGTAGTTATGAGTAAAAATTACTTTAGTTCTCGTTGGTTAAAAATTTAAATTGCATACCTAAAACTTCACAGTTGAACAGATTGTTGTTAAATTTTTTGTACTCCACCAATAAATTTACCGATGTCTGTTCCTTAGAACTTCATCAGTCCTTTTTCAATTAACTTTACACAATTATTTTTTTCCACCTGTTTATTACGAAAGCTCAAACATCCTTGAAATGGCCAAGGGTTTAAAAAAACGGACATCAATTTTGAAATATTTCAATGGCTTACACGTTGTTCACCCGAAATGTGCCCTTAAGGGTCGAGGGTGGACGTAAAATTCCGAATTTATGACGTAAAATTATTTCCTGCCCTTCCCCCGGGTACTGGCGTTTGATAGTAGTCTAGTGAAATATAAAACGGCGGTACAGATTCTAATAATGTCTCGGAGAGTGTAATAAAATTTGAGAGCTTTTTGGAGAAAATGAAAAGCTAGAATGTGATGGAACGCGAAAAGATGATAAAACAGAAGAAACTGCCTTTTGAAATGCAGTGTAGTCAGCAGTAAATCCAATGAAAAACGTTTTACCGTAATGTTTAAACTCGCAAATAACTTCCCCTCGCAGGTATCTTTTGCTTGTATTTAAGTGTGTACAGTACGTAAGTATATTAAATTGCTGTTCCATGTCATGCCACACTCGATCTAAATGCTCACGCACTGTAACGTAATTTTAGTGTGTGTAGAGAAGTTAAGCTGTCAGTTGTCTCCGCTGTCACCTTAAGAGAATTATAACTGTAACCACCTTGAACCCACGTCTACGTAGAGCTGCGTCTTACATCGTGAGGGACGCAACCAGCATACTAATTCAACAAGGCAAATGATGCTTAGGATGCCCTTTTTATTGCTGATACGGATTCTCTGGGATTGAGAGTCACCTCGAGATGTGCGATTGGTTCATTTATCTAGACGACCAGATGGCCTAGTGGTTAGAGAACCTGACTACGAAGCTTGAGGTCCCGGGTTCGATTCCCGTGTCGGGGCAGATATTTGTATGAAAAATACGAATGTTTGTTCTCGGGTCTTGGTTGTTTAATATGTATTTAAGTATGTATCTATATATATTTAATTATATTTATCCGTTGCTTAGTACCCATAACACGAGCTTTGCTAAGCATACTTTGGGACTAGGTCAATTGGTGTGAATTGTCCCGTGATATTTATTATTTATCAATTACCCGAAAATATTAATTTTGGCATGATGTCGCGTTAGTAACTGTACCTAATGGTAATTTTATGTAAAATTTTGATAACTAGAGGTAAATATTCACTAGATATAACTACGTGTTATAGGATGTAGACCTACCTACATTTACCTTTAATGAACTTCCGATATTTTGACGCAGTTGCATACATCTGATCATGATCAGCACGGGTAAACTGAATCGTTAAAACTGTAATATTATATAAGGTATCCACGTCTACAAACCTATGTAATATATAAGGTAGAAAAGATATATCTAATTGCATAGTAAATATTCTACTACAAAGGCATCACCTGGAGAAATTAATACTCGTATGTGTATGTGGTATTATTTAGCATTAATATAAATACATCGTGCTGTCCGAACCAGCATATTGAATTAAGTATAGGGTGCATCGCGTCTCCAAATTATATCTTGGACAAAAATAGTTATATTTACGATGCAGTGTAATAAGCGCATTTTATATTATAGCTAGTTAATCAATATTAAAATTAATTGAAACTCAAAATATACTTACTCAAAACATGCGTGACAATATTCCTTTATACAAAATACTCGACCGAGCTAAAACTCGGATGTATACACGCGTTTTCCCATATATAACCAAGATAGATCAATTGTTCGCCCGAAACCCCCCACAAAGCAAATACCATCGAAGTCATTCGAGGCGTCAATATTCATACACATAAAAATTTACAAGAATATAAATGGAGAAGAATTGCTCGTCTAAAATTGTTATGGATTACTTGGCTAAATTTTACTAAGAATCGGATCAACACCAGTGATTTCGTTAACAATTTAGGACAAGTTGGAGTCAAAAAAGACCGTTCACAGGCTCACAATAATGGTTGTCATTGAGGCATATCGTGATCCAATCATAATTTAGCTAACTCCCTGCCAATCAGTAGTGCAAGCAAGGTGCTAATGACAAGAAAAACAAAAGTCAATCGAGAATTTGGAATCAAAAATTTGTTATTTTCATAATTAGGCCGCCTATTGCTCACCTTGTAATTTTAATAATTTGTTTTCTGTATCGCTTACTATGTCTGGTGTACAATAAAGAGTCTTTGTATTGTATTGTATTGTATTGTAGCGCACCATGGAGCTTCATCGTGTTATACCTACTCAGTTGAATTGAAACCTAACTAAGCTCACTTTACAGTTTATTTTTAAACCTCCTAGAATTATTTACCTTTGATGTAAGGATAATGCTACTAAATATCCTTTATTCGAAACGAACTTACGCTATTTTCTGAAGAAAAACGCCCAAAGAAAACCTATTGACGGATTGACCCTAATCTGCTTGTTATTTTCCTGTCAGAATATTGAATTTCACTATACCTTTAGGAATTTTGTTACCTTGCGACGGATGGGTTATAATGGGACATAACCTATATTGCTACTGGCGCCCCTTTGTGGCGTAATCGATATTTTATCGAGTCCAGGCGGATCGTACGGGATTAATGTATCTGATGTCCTATTGTCTCGTTTTGTGTGACATTGATATCGACGTGTAAAATGTTCCATTTCGGTAGCTGTGTCATAAACGGAATACTTAATCTGTGGCAATTTATTTTATCATTGTATGTGTTATTGTTTAAGGACATGCTTTTATCAAAAAATTAAAGGATCAATTTTTAAAGTCAGCCTTATCAAAGTGACCTTTTATTTTTGCATGTCTGTGTATTCAAGAGAAATGAAATGCGCCCTTGATAATTTTATAATATTTTCCAACCGGTCTTCTATTTTCGTGACTGGAGAACTAAATTCAGTACAAGTGTCAGCGAAGTGCAATAAAGTCATTGAGTGGCTGAGTGCAATAGAAATAGCATCAAAGGGATTTGTTGACTCGTTGAGTGAGCTGTTGGTGTGACACGCTGACCGCTTTTTTGGGTCAAGACAAGATTTAGGGCTGACACGAGTCCAGTTGATCGAATATTTTTTGTTTTTTATTTGTGGTGTTTTTTTATCACACTAAAAACACAATATTTATTTATTTATTACAGGTACATTTATTAAAACAGCATCACAGTAATTACCAATACACTGTGAAACTACATTAGACATGTAAAATTGAACAACATAAAAAGTAAAAAAAGGCATCAGCTAGGAACACTAGTTTAGCTGTCATCCATCATCTCAAAAAACGCCAGGCTGACGACTTCAATAAAATTGCGTAAGTGATTTTCATTGTGTAACAGTAAATAATATTCATTTTTTTTTTCGGATTACCAGTTGATGCATGTGGCGAGTTGTCGTTCATTGTCCTGTTTCATTTGTAATATATTTTAGAATTTTATTATAAAAACGTATGCAATTTACCAGAAACGACTTTTTGGTTTTAGCCAGTCTGTAATATAGAATTTTAAGGTTTCCTTTGTTTCTCGTAGCCTTTGGCTTATCGACGTTAGTGGGAAAATCATGGAAGTTGTAAATAATGTATTAAAAATGTAAATAAGAATAAATTTAATTAAACTTTTACGAGCATCTTCCCTATTTAAAATGTTCCCCATAAACATGAGTTTTGTTCTTATCAAGTAGCACCTAAATACTAAAAAAGAAGAAAGAAAGCGACAAACATGGAAAAAATAATCTAACCTCCTGGGGTCAAAAGTGAAAATACTAGTACATATTCTTAGCAATAGAACTTATATCTTTTGAAAAACGAATAAAGTGTCATTTTCTTTGTATCGTTTAAATTTAGAAAAAAAAACAACTTTATCTGTGAGACATTAAGTTTTAAATTTCGATGTCATATTTTGTTGTATGGGGGGGGGGCTGCAGGAGGCTAAAGGTAAAAGTGACCCGTGATGTCTTTGTACATTTTGAATCTTCTAGCTTTCATCGTTTCATGTTTCAATTAAATTACGGTTTGTATTGAATAGAATAACTGCTATATCTAACCCTATATGAGCAAACTGCAGATCAAAGCAATCTAATAAACATAGCATGCAGTTCTAAAACCCAATATAAGTTGGACAATATTTCCCGATGATAAAGTTTCGATCGGGACCATCGAGGAGATTGGTTCTCAAGCTTCGATGCTGTTAGAAATTCGATTTAAAATTTGTGACTACTTTGTTACTCGGCTGTACTGTAACCTATTACCTATCTATATTTGAGTCGAGCTGCTCTGCTTCATTAAATCTGCTTCAAAGTCACGAGTTTTCTGAGAATACGTATATTCAAACAAATGATTATCAATCATTATCATGCACATTTTTCAAAGGCCTCCCTCTTAGGATGCCACAATGAATGGCAACTCGTCACTTACATCCGCCAATTGCCCGCAACTTTACGTCTATTGATACGTCATTTATATAATTTCCTTCACTAATCTCAATATCTACTTAATTGCCACCATCGCTTGATATTGATTTAAGCTGCTTAAATATAGCGAATGCTGACCGTTGGCACAACTAGAGTACTATTGACTTATGATAACATCAATAACTGATAGATAGGTACGATTGTTTTTCTTATTTTCATTCGATGTGCTAGTATCAGTACTGATATTTCTGAACTCCTTTTCATGTTGATCTGTTTAGATATTTCTCGGCGATGTTTTGTATTTAATTATTTTGAAATTACATCAGACTCGTACGTGATTTCATTCACTTAATTTACCTTTTCGATAAGTAAGGAGGTAGGTACCTACTCATTGCGTACCTAATAACATTATAACGCGAAAGTGCTATTGAAATGAATTTATGATTCATACATAATATGATTAACACTGTGTGCGGGTCGGATTACTTTAAATTCTACAATAAACTTAAGGTGAGCAGTTTTTATTTATTTTTAAGTCTGGTTATTGATTAGGAAGCACTATCTCCCATCCTGTGTATCAGTATTACAATTATAAATAATTTATTTATATTTTATTGTGAATATAACTATCTATATATGTTGTAAATGTGTATTGTATGTCTGGTCGCTAATTATCATACTTTTTTCTATTTTTTTTGCTTGTACATAAATGTATTGAAAATTGCATCACCGGCTAAAATCTATTCATTATTTATTTCTGATTTAAATGTTCCGTTGTAGAAATCGCTTAGAAGTGATAAGTCCGTGTATCGTTAACCTTGTAAAAAATCCCATAAGTTTCATACTTGTTTTTTTTTGTATTGCTTACTATTTGGTGTTCAATAAAGAGTGTCATTTCATTATATTGTTTTGTTATGCAATTTTGCATGTGACATATGATCTTAGTAGGTAATTTAGAGTTCTTCTTAAACTCTGCTACTTTATAATTATAAAACCAATTAAAGCTTAAAGCTTTATAACCATTGTCAAA
>NC_133496.1:9449378-9587566 GCF_025370935.1 Choristoneura fumiferana | reverse complement strand
ATTTAAACTCAATCCGACTGCTGAAAGTTGTCGAATTTAACTTGCAAGATTTGACTACAGACAGACAGACAGACAAGGGATAGGTGAAACGTTGAAGTACCTTATTATAGCATTCAAGATGATGTGTTAATTTCGTCAGCATTGTCCGTGTGTGTGCGTTAAATGACTTTTCTGCCAAGTTTCTGCGGCGCATTCTTCTTGGCAATGATGGTCTTTCCGAAAGCGCTTGTATGTAAGTAGTTTAAAAAATGACGTGTAAAAGTGCTCATTGCGGCCTATTTACTGAATAAACGATATGAAATTTTATTTGAAATTTAGCTTTAAAAACATTACGTAACTTGGACCCCTGCCCTTTCACATACTTATAATACTAAGTTGTATTGCTCCGGAAATACTGTCTTAGCTGGTTCCATATTTTTGTTGTGCGTGGGAAAATGTTTCGCTTAAAGCGAACGATGCTAGAATGCCAAGTTTCCAACCAGGTGATTACGCTAAGTACGATGGCGAAACCTGGCAACAATCCGAATTATTCATCTGAGCACTGAACACACACATCAAAAAAGTCTTTGGATTATACCTAGAAAAATTTGATGTTTTGATTCAGTATAAGTGATATACTGTCAAAACTGTCTAGGGTTCCTATTTTTGGGCGGTTTGCCCTTTGGGTTTGAGTTTGAGTTTTAGTTAAATAAGTATTCATATAGAACGTACATAAGACACCATAAAAGCTACAAGTAATCACACACACGGTCCATTCGGATTGCACTAATCCCTCATAACTCATTACAAACATTTCTGTACCCGTTTAGTGAGATCCCAAAGCCGACACATTAATATCTGCCGCGAATATTCGTAAGAAGAAACTCAACTTACAACGCGAGCATCGAGCATAGCCTAGCCTGCCCGAATTCAGCCGAGTTCCGAAACAATTTATTTCCGTAATACGCGTACGTCAAGTGATGTCCCAAATAGTTTATTGCCGGATGTTTTGGCCCATGCGAGTTATAAGTAAAGGGTTACCAAACAAATGTAAAATAATTACTTACTAGCCCTCTCCCGCAGCTTCCCACGCGTACTCGTAAACAATCAGATCTAGCAATTAAAATAAAATTCTGAAATCTTACTAATCTTACCAAAAGGATTTCGAAAACTTACATCGTGGTCTTTAGTAACGTTGCATAAGAACGCGAATGCCAAATCTGATTTCTTCGAAGCTTGTTGTTGACATTTTAGGATTCTAACCCGATCACCTGGAAATGTTAGGATAAAAGCATCTTATGTGACCTTCCAGATTTTTAGCTACATACTCGCAGCTGAATATTTAGAATAACACATTAAGGGCCGTATGAAGGACTGTTCAGTCGGATTTCAGATGCATAACACATTTTATTTAAATCCGACTAGTCACAGTCATCTAATCGACAGTCAAGCGCCTAGCGACTGTCATTTGGTGCAAATGGAAAATGGGACAACTCAAAATTATACGTGAAAGCAGAAAAATGACAATTTGAAATACATCAACAAGGAATATTGTCTAAATAACGTCAAAAATAGAACCTTGTTCTATGGTAAAACTGACGAATATGATATATGCCGAAAAAAAGAACACTTGTATTTGCGTACACTCAGAAAATGACAAATTGTAATTATTGTTCCAGCCGAAATCATTTGTTTTGGGCCTTAAGGTATTAAGTTAAGATTTGATTTAGACAACATTCACTTATTGCTTATTTAATTTTGCTCCTAATTTATAATGGAAAATATTCCATTTGGATTAAATTAATTTATTACAAAAATAAATTTGGTTGTATACATTTTTCAGTACAATTACATTTTGACAAAATTCACTTTGGTTCGGCTCGGTAGGTGAGGTTGATATTATTTTTGGTCCAAATTCAAAATAGTCAATTCAAGTGGATGATTTTCCGTTTGCACCGAATCACAGTAAATTGCATAAAGAAGTAACAAACAGAAATACTCAAAAACATTTACATTTATTAGGTATATAAGTAAAAAGGATGCCAGTTAAGTCTTCTCCTTGATATATATGTATTAGAACTGATTAAACCGCTGGGAATGTAAGTAAGTTCTTGAATAGTAAACATCCACCGGAAATCGAAACGTGGAAAGGTTTCTTCAAGGAAGATTGCTGGATTGATCAAATTTGTTGTGGGTAGATAAAGGTGCGACTACTGCCTGTTGACATACTTTACAAGGTGTTCATTATTAAACTAAAAACCTCTGTTAGTTTAATGCATTCTTAAAAATACTTTAATTGTTTTAAAAGTATATTCATAACGTTTTGCTAAGTCAGTGATTAAACTTAATTTCTACTTCTACGTACTATTATCTACTCTATTCTGTGCCTATTCGTCATACGAGTAGGTGATGTTTACTATTTTCTGGGCTAAAATTAGCAGGAATCATCTAAGCATCAAGGTCCGCCCGGATTGCTACCACCATCTTGCTCGCTAATCCAGCCGTGAAGCAGCATTGCTTGCACCGTTGTGTTTCGGCGTGGAGAGTAAGATAGACGGTTAAATTACTGGCACTTGAGGTATCCCATCTTAGGCCTCTAGGTTGGCAACGCATTTGCAATACCCCTGGTGTTGCAGATGTTTATGGGCGGTGGTGATCTCTTACCATCAGGAGACCCTGTTGCTCGTTTGCCATCCAGTCGAATAAAAAAAAAAGATATCGATCGACTCACACAATGTCGAATAGCCCTTTACAACCGAGAAAGTAGAGTCATGAAATTCGGAAAACAAATTTGTTTTTGTTAATAGGTACTAATGGTCTGAGTGGTTTGAGAAAAATAGTTGAAAAAAATCGTTAAAGCTTAATTTTCAAGAAAGTTGCGTGCACGATCGTGCAACTTAGTAAAATAAAAATACCAGCTTCTAATAAAATCATTTTTCTTTATTCGACTGGATGGCAAACGAACAAGTGGAACTCCTCATGGTAAGAGATCACCACCGCCCATGGACACCTGCAACACCAGGGGGATTGCAGATGCGTTGCCAACCTAGAGGCCTAAGATGGGATACCTCAAGTGCCAGTAATTTCACCGGCTGTCTTACTCTCCACACCGAAACACAACAGTGCAAGCACTGCTGCTTCACGGCAGGATTAGCGAGCAAGATGATGGTAGCAATTCGGGCGGACCTTTCATAAGGTCCTACTACCTGCAAGTGCAACTTATTAACATTAACAACATTATTTTATTATTTTTAGTTTCGGTTATTGAAAATGTTCCATTATTATGCATACCAATAAGCTTCATAATTTTAACCCAACTCGTTTTTAATTCCATGTCATATTTTCGCATGTAATAGTTATTTGTAGTACCTTAAAGTCGTCAAAGCCAAAATATAATTATTAAATTTAGGCTATAACAAGCACTTATGAATGTCAAAAATAAAACTACCACCGGTTCGGAAAAACCTCTGTTGAGAAGAATCCGGCAAGAAACTCAACGAGGTATATTTTTTTTGAACAGATTTACAATATTATTAAATGTTATCTATACACAAGTATTTAACAAAACTTAATTTTTAACACAGTAGGTTCGCTATTTGAAGTAAGGGAGCGCCAATGCGGATTAGAATTATTTCCATATATCCCTGTCCAATGTCCATGATACGAGTTTAATCATTAACTTTATAATACGCCTTAGATATTAATATCTTCTTGAGAATAGATCTGAATGTTGTATTCGTTTCATTGTTAATCTTTTTCTTTGGAATTATTATAAAAACATAAGTATACATTTTCCCAGAAACGACTTTCTTGTTTTAACCAGTCTGTAAGGTGGAACTTTAAGTTTCCCTGTGTTTTTAGTAGCCTTTGGCTTATCGACGTTAGTGGGAAAATCACATATGTTCTTCCTAACATACATGATTATTTCAAAAACATAAAGCGACGACATACTTTCAGAAATCGTCATTCTAGTAATTTCTATTGAACCAAAATATACATAAAAGTTTGTAGTTATCGTATGCCGTATTGGTATTATTTTTTGTTATCTTAGTGTAAAGTACCTAACTTGTCGTAGTTTAAGATTTAATTGAGCGCAACGCCAACAAACTGTCTCACAGTTTGGCGAACATTTAATTTAAGGTACAATGTATTTGCATTTTTTATTTAAATAAATTGAAAATAAAAAAGTAGTTATTGTAGTATTCGACAAGTGTTTGGATTTAGATTGACTTTAAAAGAGAGAATTAAATAACTTTAGAGAATCAAGTCATCATCATCATCATCGTCATCAAATCAGCTGTGGAACGTTCACTGTTGGATATATTAGGCCTCCCCCATATACCTCCAGTTGTTTCGGTTAGAAGCGGCCTGAGGAAAGAGTGGTTCAAAGTATCCATACCAACTAATATTATAAATGTGAAAGTGTGTGTGTTTGTATGTTTGTCCGTCTTTTACGTCAAAACGGAGCGACGGATCGACGTGATTTTTGGTATAGAGATAGTTTATGGGCCAGAGAGTGTGACATAGGCTACTTTTTATTCCCGAGGGAACAGCCGCGATAATCCAATTCCACGCGAGCGAAGCCGCAGGCAAAAGCTAGTATGTTAAGTACATAATTATCTTTCTGCGTAGGCGTTGTAAATTAAAATGAGTTTAACGTATTTCGGCAATTTTCCTTGTTTGCGCGCTTTTGGTATCCTCCCACAGATGATGAAAACAAGAAAAATATTGCTGAAAGGGCACGCCTCTAGAAGGTTTGGTTGATATTTTACCAGATTATCAGACCACTTGAAAAGGGATTTAAAACCATTATTTCATAGACGCACCCACAGAGGATCGCGTGATGACCTGGATGCGTTCTGGAGTGACGGAATAGATATTAGATATACTTAAGTGCGGACAAGGCTAACGAGAAGTCCTAGCGAGAAAAACATAGATGTATTGTATTTGATTATCAGCGGTTGGTATACTTTTATAGGTTTATGACTTTGAAATATAGATATCTTGTAGGTTAACAAGATTTCTATTGAATTATAAAAAAAAGGTTAGATCATAGACCGATTTATTGTTTTTTTATTTAAGTAAATCGAGACAATGACATTTAAAAAAATACTTTTTCATTGTTAAAAAAAACCGTTAATTTTTGTTTTCTAATAATGTCTGTAATATCTTCGTAGAAGATGGATGTTCGCATATTTTCTGCGTTCTAATAAACAGATCTTAACCTAATAACCTCAGTTTGATAGAGTTGCTTATTCATAATAAAGGATAGCAAACTACCTATTGTTTGAATTAATTGTAAATGAATAACTACTCGGACTTCCCGTGGCGCACTTATCAGCTTTTAATGACGCATTGTTAAACATTATTTGAGACTAGTCATCTCCTGTGGTTGCCTCTTGCGATTTTGAGAGTTGACACAACAAACAGAATTATGAGATTGAAGTAATTTGTACAACAAATTTTTGACAAACAAAATACAAACGCACAAATAGATACTGTATATTGCTACAGTAATCACAACATAAGACTTCAAAAGCTAGTTGACCTAAAAATAGATAAAACTTTTATTTTTCCCTTTTTACAGTTTTGAAGTTGGTTTCATTTTTTTTTGTTTTTGTCAAACCAAGTTTACATTAATATTCTTGCTGGGGTCATTTTGAGTGAATGATTGATATTGTTTATTTTATTTCGAGTAAGTGAAGTTTCTCTTATCCTAAAATTTTAATTTGACCACCAGATTGATTGGTTCAAGCGTACGAAAGCTGTGTTCAATAATATACTTTATATCTGTACCCCTCTATGTTATGAGTCAAATAAGATTCTTTATTTTTCTTCCTTCGCCAAAATAAGGTCAGTATTGAACATGAAACTACCGTGAGACTCACTCATATTAAATATAATGACCCGGATAACTCACGTCTTAAATCGAGTTTAGCTCGACATGTTTCGGGCTAATCCGTAGCCCTTCGTCTTCGGAGCAACGCGACTCAGCGGCTGCTGCAACACGCGCACTGCGCGCCGCCGCTCTGCTCGCGCGACTACCCGACGAAACTGACACCGGCACACAACTACCCGCGTTTTCATCATCATTACAACTGTCAAATGTAGGGTAGCACACAACACTAACAACATCGCTCTGTAAAGGTACGTTCACACACACCGATGACGCAGCACGAGTATTTAACACCGTTTTCCAACTCGGAGGTACCGTCCAACCACTATCCCGGTTGAAATTCGGGCTACGGATTAGCCCGAAACATGTCGAGCTAAACTCGATTTAAGACGTGAGTTATCCGGGTCATTATATTTAATATAAGGTCAGTAGTTGACAAACAAACAAAGTATACTATGTTATGACGTAAATCCTTGCGTTATAAGGAAAAAAATTGTATGTTAATGAGAGACCAGGAAATTTCGATACGCACGTGGTTAGGAACGGGAGTCCATTATTTTTCCTCATAATGCAGGTGGATAAAGTCTAGCAATTATGATATGGAGTAAATCATTTTAGGGTTCCGTCGACAAAATGGTAAAAAAGTGAAGTGTTCGTTTTTGTTAAGCGCACGAATGTTTTATGCGATAAACGCTGCGCTAAACGCAATGCGTTTGACGCACATCAATTTTGCATCAGATAATCAAATTACCAAACATTGTCTTACGCGGTGAGCGCAGCGTACAGCGCATGCATTATCTGATACGAAATTTATGTGCGGTAAACGATTCTTAAATATACTTCAGGTCAAGTAACCATTAAGCTTTTGGATTCTGAGGGCAAGCTCACGCCTGCCGCCCCCTAAGTTAGCTCACACGTACTCATGTCATGCTCTGAAAGCAGAGCGGTTCCGAAGGCATGGTATTGCTTCCGTGCCCATAAGCCCTATGGGATGATTGTTGAAAGTCATTACGTAATGTTTGACATAATGTATTGTTTGTCAGATTGTTTTTTTTTTCAGAATTTTAAAAAAACAACCTAAACTACAGTTCTCTAAAGGATGACCATTTAAAAATTTCAGAAAAATAGATGGTTTCGGCGGGAAAATTATGCGACTAGATCTAGATACGACATCGACAACATTAATACAGAACCATGCCCTGACAAATGGCAAAAACGGAACCCTTACAGTTTCGCCATGTCTCTCTGTCTGTCTGTCTGTTCGTCCCTGAGCAAACTCAGGGACTATCAGAGCTAGAAAGCTGTGATTTTGCACGAATATATATTTAAACTATGCCGACAAAATGGTACAATAAAAAATAATAATAATAACAGTACGTCTCATAGACGTAAAGTGCGATGATTTTTTTTCTCATCCAACCTTGCAGTGTGGGGTATCGTTGGATAGGACTTTTAAAACCATTACGGGGTTGCTAAAACGATTTTTCGATTCAGTGATTTGTTTGCAAAATATTCAACTTTAAAGTGCAAATTTTCATTAAAATCTCCCTCGAAAATCTAAACCGGTGGGTGAAAAAATTTGAAAAAATTCAGGATGGTAGTAAGTATATACAATACTTACAAGAAAAACTATGGCGTTTAATTTTTCTTGAGAATTATAAGTAGTTTAAGAGTAAATAGCAGCCTAAGGTACAAAATATATCTAAACTTAGAATATTCCATACAAAATACGAAATCCTTAGAATAATATTACTTATTTTTTTCGTAATGGCTACGGAACCCTATTTCGGGCGTATTCGACACGCCAGTCTTGGCCAGTTTTAAATCCATAGTAACTGAAAACTTCAGCCGGTTAAATTGCCTCGTCTGCCTTTGCGTTTGACCCAGTAATTTACTAGAGGCGTCAGTCCTAGTTAAATTCTAGATTATACATTTACGAGATGCAGGTCATAAACTAGGCGGAATTGCATAACAGCATTAAAGTTTAATGGGTTTATATCAGGAATTCCATTATTACTTTATTATTGTCATTTCTGCGCTTTGCAAATGCTGTGGGGGCACAGAGTAAAAAAACAGTAAGCAATCTAGAAATAATATCTGAAATATATCATCTATTTTGTGTAACAGTGGACGTCTTATGGCTGATAAGATTTTGATTCGTTCTTTTGCTGGGCACAAGCCTCTTCCTAGAATGAGATAGCTTGCGCTAATAGTACCCACGCGGGCGGTCCCAATGTCGTTTTGGGAACTTCATTCATACACACCATTGGATTGCTTCACCGCAAAGTTCGTGGTTAATTCCAAATGTAATTTATTTGGCATATGAATTTCGAAACATTTGGAGGTGCCTACAACAGACAAGTTTAGACTTGCAAGAAAAATCATGCAAGTTGCAATACATTGCGAGGCCGTAAAGCCAACGAGTTTGTAGTGGTCAATCGAGCGCCGCAATATAATGCAACTTGCACGATTTTTCTTGCAAGTCTAAACTCGGCTTAAGATTAAATCACTAGGATACCACCGTCCACCACTTGCAGCCGGGGGCTACTCTGTAATGCAAAATCGATGTTCATATCGTACTATCTCACTCACTGTTGTATTAAAAATTATTAGCGTGAACGGGACAGCACGATGCAAGGCTCAAATTCTAAACTTTGTAGTTTATGGTCTGCTTTCTTGGCCATTATTTTGGGTGAGGCAGGGCGAGAGAACAACACTGACTGCGTACGATCAAAATGACGCGTTTGTTGAGGTCTGAATAAATAAATAATAATCATAATAAATAAATGTCATGAGGCACTTTACACCAATGGACCTAGTCCCAAACTAAGCAAAGCTTGTACTATGGATAAACATACTTATATAGATAAATACATATTAAACATCCATGACTCGAGAACAAAGATTCGTATTATTCATACAAAAATATCTGCCCCGGCCGGGACTTGAACCCGGGACCTCAAGCTTTGTAGTCAGGTTCTCTAACCACTCGGCCATCCGGTCGCCGAATGTTTATACTGTGGCAGGTTTGGCAAAGGGTTTAAATCTTTGTCTGTGGCTTTTAGTTTGCGCTTTGCTACAAAGTTTTTGACAAAGAGCATATAACCACTACGTTTTAGTTTTTGAGTCCAGTAAGCCTGCGGGTGTTTTCGTGTTTGCAGAAACGAAATACTTAAAGGGCTGCTGGAAATGTATCAAAGTTTTATGAGTTCTCTTTTGCTTCAGGTTCACGGGCATATTACGCTTTTAATAGATAGATATCGTTATTTATTCAGAAACAATATACATTGTTTGAAATACAGGAAAAAAAATACCTCAAAGATAAAAATGTTACAGAAAGAATAATAAAATATTATTATAATAAATCACCTAAAAAATCTACAACCCCTCCTTCTTCTCTTTTTAGATATGGCTTTTCTGTCCTAATTAATAGGGCAATTTCGCCAGTGTCACGGTAAACTCTCTTTGAGAGGGATGTTGTACGGTGATTGTAGTTTTTGCAACTTGATAGTAAAATTCCAAAAACCACGTGGAGACAACTTGCGCATTAAAAAATGCCAGACACGAGAGCAATATAGAATTTTGTGATCACTGTTCACTGTTAAGGTTAATCGCCGCATAAAACATTATCAAAATCCAACCCCTCCATCTCTGTCTCTATTGACAATGTATTGACATTATTATATTATAATTAGGTAATTTATTAAAGATTTGTAAATGCTACCCGTTACTCGCGGCTCGAATTTATTTGGCTTTACTGACACGCCACTATGCGTAAGTGCAATTTAAAATTTTATTAGGCAAGTTTTTCGGAAGCCCCGTAGAACATTTGATAGGTCACTTGTCGCGTAAAACCAGGAGATATAATGTAGGATCAAGTCCTGATTTTTCTTCTTTTAAATCAATCCTCTTTCTGTCTTTCCTATCGATTTTTTAACATTAAATTACAAATATAATATTTAACATTCTTAAATAGTTTGGTATAAGTATAAAAAACACATCTATTGTTTCCCATAAAATTTAAACTCCGATTTTAACAATCCATAACGTTATTCATCATAATTTTTGCAAGTCATATTATCTTAAGTCATAACATTAAACAGTATAAAGTGAAGTTCCGATTTGCGCAGGTCATAATGATTGATAGTCATAACATTTAACGTCATAAAATCGTCGTTTAAATACAATAAAATCGCTCATAATAATTATAAAAATGACTTCAATTATTTATCAGAAAAAAATATTATTTATTTCAATACATAATATTTAACCGATCGAATGTATACCTAACTGTAGTTGTATGCATAATAATCAAAGTTCATAATAAAAAAAAATATAGAATATTAACCGGGCTGCTATAAAAAAAAAAAACCTAACATACTTTAGCACTTTCAAATGTATGCCTGGAAATGTTTCTGAGTAATTATCTATATGCCTATCAATATTATGGATTTGTTTTCTTAGACCTAGACACTTTAGGCATTAAAACGATATGAGCAAAAACCATTAGTACGATGAAATATATGGCTCAAACTATTTCTGAATAATTATCGTTAGATCTTTGAACGTTATAGTTAAAAATGTATGACTTTTGTGATTAATAGAATTTAATATTATATGCCATTAATATTAGAGCTAATAAGCATTATACTGAACAAAAATTATGACTAGTGATGTTTATGTTTATAAATTATATGGATATCAATTTCTGACCATCGAAATTCGGAACAAAAAATGTATGGGAAACAAAGGGATCCCGTAAATCCGCACATGAATTTGGAAAAACTCAGAGGTGCGAGCCGGGGTTTGAACCCACGATCCTCTGCTTGAGTGCCCATAGGTCAAACCACTCCGCCACCACAGCTTCAGGCTTCTTTATTTGGATGCGACTTTTAATTACAAAAGCTTCCGATGTGACATGAAATATTTTCCTTCCACCAACGCTATTCTTTAAGCATCATTTCTCTTTCATTTGAATCATTTCAGCGGAAATTGATATCATTTTTCTCCAAACCACCGTTTGTCAACATTGCCTCTGCTTATATTTTGCAAAGGAAGTGCGAGCCAAAATCCGGCTGCTTTACAAACATGTCCTGATTTATTGTAAGTATCAATACCTAACTATCACATATCATTCGATCAATCATCATCAACCGATTAACGAAGTCTTAGGCAAACCGTTCAATTCATATCAATTTTGTAGAGTTTATAAATTCAAAGCTATTTTGGTTTTTGAACAAAAAAAAACACGAGTAACATTAACATTTATTTTAAATCTTAAATCAAACACAAAAATCACTATTTAGAAAATCGTTGTGATTTTAAATTACACGACCCTAATGAACCAATACGACTGTCGCATCCGAACGCCAGAGAAAAAGTGAGTGTCCTACCGAAGTCACACCATTGATGCAGCATCCCATCCAAGTACCCATCCGGACGGGCCAGCTTCAGGGTTGCTAGTAGTAAAATCTTCTAAGGCGGCCGTTCCGGTCGATGATCGGCCTCGTCATCTTCATCCGTATTGACGCCATCCCTCTGCAATGGCTGCATGTACATCGAGTCCTCGTTCACCTGTGATCACACCCTTAAACACACAAAAATGCAGTATTTTACAACGTGCTCAATTGGTTGTCTGGAAGAGATCGCTTTTTTGCGATAAGACCGCCTATTGTCTACCTGAATTTTTCTATTTTTGTAATGTCTCTGTACTGCTTTTGGTGATCAATAAAGAATATTT
Source organism: Choristoneura fumiferana (assembly GCF_025370935.1). Classification (NCBI taxonomy): domain Eukaryota; kingdom Metazoa; phylum Arthropoda; class Insecta; order Lepidoptera; family Tortricidae; genus Choristoneura; species Choristoneura fumiferana. The sequence goes on along the minus strand of NC_133496.1, from coordinate 9,575,951 downwards.
GTATTGTATTGTATTGTAATAAGAATATATTGTGTTTTAAATTTTGAATGATATATATACTCAGCGGCACAAAATTTGGACCACTTTACATACAAAATTACCTGTTATAATACTGTTACGTTCGTGGGGTGGGTTCGTGATTGAAAAGCACTTTTAACACCGATGAATAAGAGTAGGATTTATTTTCACACTGTTAATTAACTTTACAAAACACTTAAAAACAGTTCACAGTAATTTCGCACTCTAAAACTCACTTACAAGTCGCTTTGATTCTCTTCGATGTTTATCGCTCGGTATCGCATTCGAAACACTGTCCTCCGCCGCAACCTCACCCGGCTTATATACCCCCGGTGAATCGGTCCACAAAGTTCGAGAACAGTCCAGCTAGGACGTCATACCTACATCTCGAATGTTTCCGGAATATTCTAGTAACTGTGTGAGAGAGATAGCACATGAAAGAGACAGACACTCTACTCGTTTCCGAAAACCCGTTTTCAGGTTATGGCGTCATTGGATAGAGGGTGGCCTGAAACGGACTGAAAACATGTTTCAGGCGCCTGAAAACAACGGTAACTTGGGTGAAATTTTGATAAACTAATATGTGATAGAGCATCCTCTGAAACGGCCTGAAACCGTATTCCAGCCTACTGAAAACGCCTCCAATGGGTCGAAAAGCACGATCAAAGTTTACCACCTAACCCACCGCCGTAACAATACAATTGAAGGCCAGATGTTTTGCCGCTCTGTATATTATCATACCTATCTAATATTTAATATTTATCTCACGTACTATATATTGCTAAAATTACCTCGACGGTTCGGCGACATTGCAGGCGGCTGAGGTAAAAAAAGATAATAAGGAAAGAAAGATTTATTTGGTTCCATCAGTACCACCACCATCAGGTGAAATCATTTTTTTTTAATTTTCTTGTTATTGAATATCAAATAAAAGATACTAGCCCATTCTAAATATAATAATATTATAGGATTATCAAAAAAGTGTGAAATAAAATTAAAAGGATCCAAAACCCGACTGCTTTAATTTAAAAATAAAAAAACTTAAAGCAAAAAAAAATTCCAGTACTCTAGAGGTGTATTATATAAGTAAAAGTTCAACAGTTCTGGTGGGACACATTACCGTGAATTTTTGATTAGGTCACGATGTTTAATGGCTCCCGCCTCTGAAGTTTAAGTCAGTTAAATAAATTCTAGACTAGGTAATTTATTGAATCAGGCGTTACTTTGCGGAGGTCCATATCAATGAACTAAAAGAATTAGAAGCTAAGCTTATGCAAAATATGCGTGTTCATGCAGTTCCTCCACCTCCACACTGTAAAAACACACACAAATCTCACAAACCCATCTATCACCACCACCACACTACACTGACGCGTTTCGAACTCAACCAGAGCTCATCTTCAGAGTGACACTACCGTACACCATGCTACCAGTTGTTGTCTAACAATTGGTATCATGGTGTACGGTTGTGTTTACAGTGTGGAGGTGGAGGAACTGCATGAACACGCATATTTTGCATAAGCTTAGCTATAGTAAGGTCGCGGGTGAGCAAGGCAATTCTTTTAGTTCATTTTTAAACTAGTTTTTTTCCTTTTTAATTTTTATTTATAGTTTTTTTTTAAGGCAGTCAGGTTTTTTATTTTTTACCGACTTCAAAAAAGGAGAAGGTTATCAATTCGGTTTTTATATTTGTTACCTCATTTATGAACAGATTAGAATTATTTTTTGATTCGTCTAGGAATTTCTTCAATTAGGTCCCATAAGCACCAAATCAGGATCAGATGATTGGATCATAAGGAAATCGAGGAAACTCTTCAAATGTTGTAGGGCTCGTGCATTTGCTCTTGAAAATCATCATGAATGGAACTGATGATGAAGGCCACAGTTGATCATCGGAGTTACTACTCAATAACAAGTATTTCACGGGTTGAATTTTATTTACTTCAACACAGTTGCTGAGCAATTTATGCTCCTCGTATTGCATATGGTAAAACGGGTGGTAAAGCACCAGGCAGGACTCCTCAATAATGAACGTCTCTGCATCGGAAAAAGCAATCTTTCGTCAAAGGTGATGAGCAGTTGATATTAAACTATTCTATCTCAGATTATTTACACTAAAAAGTGTGTGGAATAAATATACTTAACAATAAATTTAACCGACTACAAAAAACCATGAACACAATTTTCTACCAGTCTGAAGTCGGTCGGTGCCTCAGCACGAGCCAGCAGGAGTGATTGAAGCCCAATATAAAGTGCGTAGGTGAGGTAGATGACTATAGTTCCACTCCTGCTTCGTGCTGAGGCATCGACCGACTTCAGACTGGTGGAATATTATTTTCGTGGTTTCTTGTATTCGGATCAATTTTTTGTAATACATTTTTTAATCGTTACACTTGCCCTTGTATGGTAAGCGGTATTGATACAGAACCGAAGCAAATCAACTGAAAGGACGGTAAACATGAAGTGACGGAGCCGTCGGGATGTGAAAAGTGTTTTACTTGGCTCGAAAAATTGTTTTGGTTGATGGGAGATTTATGACGGGCCAGTAAGGCGAATGTGCTAGAAAATAAGGGCATACGCGTAAATATCTCCGAATAATTTATGTAATTTTTAGGGTTCCGTAGCCAAAATGGCAAAAACGGAACCCTTATAGTTTGGCCATGTCTGTTTGTCTGCCTGTCTATCCGTTTGCGGCTTTGCTCAGAGACTATCAGTGGTACAAAGATGTAATTTTGCATGAATATGTAACAAAAATATTAAAAAAATGTATGTGGCAGCCAAATATGCGGTCTACCACCCTAATAAAGTTGATAATCGTTTGTCAGAAAACAATAATGCCAATAGACGTGTCTGTCAACTTGAAAGTTCGACTTTAGTGACATATTCATTTGATAGGAACTTGTTTAAAAATTGGTAGACCACTTATTTGGCTGATGGTACCTCCCACAGTAGGGGTGATTTTTTTCTTATCCAACCTATCTCATAAAATCATTGGGGGTTGTGAAGACGATTCTTCGATTTAGTGATGTGTTTGCGAAATATTAAACTTTAAAGTGCAAATTTTTCATTTAATGGAATGTTTTACTGAGTACCTATTCTGTTCAATCACTTGACACAGACATTTTTTTTCGCCGGCATTTAAGGACGGAATATATTAACCAAAGGTATTAGGCATTTAAGAGATTTCTCCATTGTATATTTGGCTATGGTTAAAATTTTGCAAAACTTTTAAAGTAGGTATGCGTTTTAATTTTATTTATATTTCAAGTGATGCTTAGTTAAAATGGTTCATTTCAGTGATATTAAAAATAAAGGACATTATGTAGGTAAGCTAAATGTTTTTATTACTTAATGTTAAATGATTTTGAGTACTTACCATTAAAATGGAAATGCATAAATCGTTTCTTAAATACAAAAGCGACACAAATCAAAATTATTAAATAGCGTTTAAAATGTGATTATCGCAATAAAAAAATATATTTTTATTTTTATTTGTGTCGCTTTTGTATTTAATCAGCGAAATAATAGAAAATATGCATATTTATCCTAACATTGTATCGACTTGTCTAAAATGTTAAAAAGAAAAGGCACATTGGGTACTTATGCCTACTTATACTTCGTTGCAAGTCCTTTTTTTTAATAGCTTATAATGTGTCCCACTGCAGGGCAAAAGCCTCCCCTTTCTTATTCCACTCGTCTCTACTCTTGGCCAGCTCTTGCCAATCTGACTGGAAACGGTCCAGGTCGTCCTGCCATCTCCTCCTAGGTCTGCCTCTGCTCCGGTGCCCGTCGCATGGAACCCAATCGGTGATTACTTTGGGCCAGCGATCCGGATGCATGCGGCAGACGTGTCCCGCCCAGTCCCATTTTAATAAAAAACTTTCAACAAAAATAAAAAACTTTCAACATTCTTTTTCTTGAGAACAAAATTTTAGATGTGTCCTTTTGCATTTCGACGGCAGTATACCGTACCAATATTAGTGAGATGAACGTTTTTTTATGTTGAGAACAAAAAGTAGTAAATTATTTACTAAGTGCATGATCACTTTGCAATTAGTGTGTGTTTTATTTAAAAAAATGATTGTGAACGATTCATTATCAATTACTAGCGTAGGTCGTGCTCACGTCTCTTGAATCGCTCAGTATATTTAAGGTGGTACCTTTCACGCTATACCAGAACTGACACTTAAAATAACGTCCCTCAAAGTCGCGGTCGGTCACGATACCGCGACACGCGACCGCAATCCGACAATTCCGGTTTCCTTCCCTCGGGCGATAATGAAATAAAATAATTTACACACGAGAAAGGAAAACTGTTCGAAGATAAATAGAAGAGTCATGGGATTTATTGACCAATCTGAATTGGCGTGATGTTCAATTGTTTCGAGTTTACGATCAAAGTTTTGGCGTCTATTAATGATGAGATTGTTTTATGCACGATTATTCAATAACGTTAGTTGTTTAATGAAGTCACGTTAGATATTGTTTAGTGCTTTAATGTTTTTTTCACTTTTTATGCTCGTAAACTATATACTATATACTAAATGCTGGATCTAGGCAACATAAAATACTAAATACTAATACTATGATCCTATGTTGGTCGAAATAAAAATTATTATTATTATTATAAAATGGCTTTTTTATGGTAGAGTTTTATGCACTAGAGTGCATAAAGTATAATCTTCTACTGAGTTTTTTAAATATTTTAAATATTAAAAAAAAAACTGGTTAAGCAAGACCCGATTAAAAGTGCGTAGCTCAAAAAATATTATGTAACTTTATGTGGACTCCTGTTACAGGTAATCTAAGTTCACGTTTTCTGGCACTTGAACTCAAATTGCAAAGCCTATAATTTGACACGCCACTTATCCTGAAATGTATACAAATTACTTTTTAACGCTCCATTTACATAGATCGTTGCGGCAATTTGTCGGTAGTTTGTGAATTAGCGGTGAAAATTACTGGCCATCTCATTTGGTATTCATTAGTTGTCACCTGGGAACTTGCTACTAATTTACTGATCGTAGTATGTTTCTCGCATGTTGGTAGATAAAATATTTAGCGCTAAACTACGCTTACTAAGCGTTACTTTGCGGAAGTCCATAATTATTTTATCTACGTTCATATCATAACTTCCCTATAACATTTTCAGAGACGATAAGCAAATGACCTACATTAAGAAACTTCTATCTGTGGTTGCATCTTAATGTTTATATTATAGTGCCGGTAAGCGACACTTTAATTACATTCAAATTTCGACCATCTTAAAATAAAAACAAAAATCATGTTTGCTCGCGATAATCGAATTAGTCGAATGTTCATTCAATAATAAAATTATTGTTCCATACATTTTTTTTATTGCGAATATTACAATCGATTTGAGAATCAAAATCGAGTCAAGCCTAGATTTTTTTATGAATTAAAAAAACTAGAACTGTCACTGTCAGTCATTTATTGAAACTGAGGTTTTATGCCTGTTTACAAACAAGAACTACTAACTCGAAAATGCAGGTCATATCTAAACATATTGTAGAAAACTTATGATATGCATGTAGATAAAATTATGTATGCGACTGTACATAATCAGGCATTATGTATCAGTCACATAAATAACTAATGCGTGCTGAAAGCATGGTGAACGGTTATGTTGCTCTGAGGTCCTTTTTTAATGGCTGTATCTTATGATTACGTTGAATTAGAAGTTTGATTTTTTCACTGTTTCAAACAGGACTTGAGTATTTGGGAGTAATTTCAGGCTGATACCTTGATGGCCGATGGGGTCAGAAGTCGAAGAAGAAGGTCGAAGGTTCTCGAATGGCGTCCGCGGACCTGGAGACGAGCTGTCGGTAGGCCTCCAACAAGATGGAGCGACGACCTGGTTAGGATCGCGGGATCGCGTTGGATGCGGAAAGCACAAGACCGGTCTGAGTGGAGAGCCTTGGGGGAGGTATATGTCCAGCAGTGGACGTATTTCGGCTGACATGATGACCTTGAAAAAAAGTATCTTGTGAGATAGATAAACAGACAGGCGGCCAACATTTTCCATGAGAGATACGGAATCGTAGAAACGCAATTCTTCAGTATTCTTTTCGACTTGGTACTCAACTAGATTATTATTTAGAAAGGAAGAAATCTATTCTTTCTTCCTCTTTCATAATATTACTATTCGCAAACATTTCTTTATAGATTTCCACAACCCGCCCAAGCGGTCACTACCTACTTACATTGGATAGTTCACTCATTTTTTTAATTGTGTCATCATCTCTGACCCTTGTCGCTTAAGTTTTGAAAGTCATTTTGTACGATTAAGTGAATTGTAAGTACTACGTTTAGCTGGTTTTTTTAGGCGCTCTTTGTTTGTAGATTATTTGCCATGTAAAATGTTTTTCAGGCCTATTTTTTGTTTGAGGTGTCTTAGGTTTTCAGTTGGTTATTAACACTTTGTATATCATATAAATTGAGAACCTAATGTATAAATTATGGGTCTGGGTGACTTAAAGCTATTGTTATTGTTTATTTGTATTTTCTTCTTTTAAGAACATTTATTTAAAAAAAAAACTTTTTTTTGATGCCAATCGGCCTTTACTAGAAATAAACACGTCCAAATTTGCGTTTTATCCTATAACTTATTTTTCACAACTTTGGAATTTAATTCAATGGAAAAACTTTTGTATCGTTTGAAAATAGAAATATTTTATTCGCTCTTTAGTAGGTACACGACATGCACAGTACATAAAACATACGATATATTGACCCGGATAACTCACGTCTTAAATCGAGTTTAGCCTGACATATTTCGGGCTGATCCGTAGCCCTTCGTCTTCGGATCAACGCGACTCGGCGGCTGCTGCAACACGCGCTCTGCGCGCCGCCGTTCTGCTTTGTGATTTAAGACGTGAGTTATCTATCCGGGTCAATATATTTAATATGAGTGAGTCTCACGGTAGTTTCATGTTCAAAATAATAAAAATCCATTAAAATATATAGTAATGGCATTAAAATAAAAACAAGCCGAAAGACGTCCACTCAGTGGTCTTGTGTTTTCCGCATCCACCGCGATCCCGCAATCTTAACCAGGTCGTCGCTCAAATTTTGTTGGAGGCCTGCCGACAGCTCGTCTCCCGGTCCACGGACGCTATTCGAGAACCTTTTGACCCCACCGGCCATCAGTCCTCCGAGAAATGTGTCCCGCCCACTGCCACTTCAGTTTCGCAATTCTTCGTACCTTAGTTCTACTGCAGATATCATCATTTTTAGGGTAATAAACTAAAAAAAAAAAAAACGTAAAGTGGGGTGTTTTTTTTTCTTGACTAACCCTATAGTGGGGTATCTTTGGATAGGTCTTCTAAAATCATTTGGGGATTGCTAAGACGATTTTTCTATTCAGTGATCTGTTTGTGAAATATATTAACTTAAATAAGTGCAAATTTTTATTAAAATCGAGCGTCCCCCCTCTAAAATCTAAAATGTCGGATGGAAAAATTTGAAAAATTCAAATATATCAAACTTACAAGAAAAATTATAACGGCTAAAATTGCTCGAGAGTTATTAGTACTTACCAAGAGTAAATAGCAGCCTAAGGTATGAAACATAACTAAACTTGGAAGATTCCGTACATACCTACACAATACGAAATCCTTAGAAAAATATTACTTGATTTTTTCGTAATGGCTACGGAACCCTATCCTTCAATTCCCATTTGAAGTCATCTAAGAATAATGAGTCAATATTATCGGTCGCTGCCGTACTACAGACGGTAAAGGAAAACAATTTCTCCGAAAATGTCAGCATGTCAAATAAGGAAGGAAGCTACGTGAAATCGTAGTATCGGCGAGCTACTGTGACGGAACAGTAAAGCATTATTAATATTTTGGTCCCGAAATGGCCAATATTTGCTACATACAATACAATAAGAGCACAATACAATAACTCTTCATTGAACACCAACACATAGTAAGCAGTACCTATTTCTTATTATATGTTAAAATGATGTTTTAGCTTAATTTTATAATTGGGTGAGAGCACCTAAAGATTTTTTCACAGATTAGCTAATAAATTACGCATTGGTTTTGTTTAATTTGAAGAATAGGCACTAGTTCTACCACCAGGAAGAACCAAGAATAGAGTGTTTTTATGTAAATTTTATTGCTTTTGTCACCGAACGACAAATTTTTCATCCTAAAAAACATTCGCTATTTGTCGGCAATGGGACTAAGTGCCTTATAAGTAGGTCCAAAATCAGACTACAAAAATAATAGATAAGGATATAGATAGTATGACATCATTTTTTTTAACAAAAAATGGAACCGACTACAAAAACCTTCAAAATATTTTTCTACTAGTTTGAAGTCGATGCCTCTTCTCTAAGATCCTACCATCAGGTCTCGACTTGGTGACAATAGGACTACCTCGGAAGTACCTATGTCATTTACAACAAAAAAATAATTTTGAAATTCGGCCCACAATTGGCGGAGTTATCGCGTAACAAACACAAAGAAAAAAACAAACAGACGAATTGAGAACCTCCTCCTTTTTTGAAATCGATTAAAAAGTAAGTGTCACTGAAACTAAATCATTGTAATTACTTCATCATCATCATCATCATCATCAGCCCGAAGACGTCCACTGCTGGACAAAGGCCTCCCCCTTAGAACGCCACAATGAACGACAACTTGCCACTTGCATCCACCGGTTTCCCGCATAATTACTTACTTGCAATATATCTTTGCTGTTGCCATTAATGCCATTATTTACGGTTGTCTATAGTAAAGCATGACTTGTAAACAAGACAAGTTTTTGCACCAAAATTACTTACTTCTACGGTAGAAAACATGTCACAAACAAGGAAAACTGTGTCATTGCTAGGGACTTTTAAGGTGCGTCGATCTTTCATTATCATTTGTTTCTGTATTTTTTATTTAACTTATGAATTTATTAAATGTTGTTTGTTATACTAAAGTATTTTGCAAAGTACAAGTGATTTTACTGTCTTTTGTTGAATAATTTACTAATTGGATCATATTTTACAATTCTAAAATATTCATTATCATGATGAACATACGTTTTGATGGGTAATTACATTTCACTTTCTATGTACTTATGCCTCATAAATATTATACTTCGTTTTTAGTAAGTAGTTCATAAATAAGTTATTTAAGTGTCAAGGCTTGACATGAAATACTAGTTTAAGTATATAAAATTATCGGTGATGTGAAATTCTCATTCTATGGCACGTGTTTCTAAATTTATTTATTTCTTGTTTATTTAAAACTTCATAACATGTTTTGCATTAAAGTTTTTCGTGTAGGTATTCGTACGTTTTTGTTCTTGTTCATAATAATGTGATACTATTCAACAAATAAACTTCGTACCATATTTAATTAACACTGTTACATATTTAATAAAACTTTTGATTTGAAAGGAGTTGAATTTTTTTAACTGTCAAACGTATAATTATTTTATTTAATTATCGTTTATTGCCTATTATAACCCAAAAATCGAGAATTGCCGTATTTTTTTAATATATCTGTGGGAATGCGGGTGGATTGGCGGACGAATGATTTGATGGACAAGAGCGGACGGAATGACCGATGATTTTTGAATGGTGAAATGAATGGGCCAAGCGAGTGAGTTAGAGACTGCGAGTTACGATCGGGTGAGCCTTGGTGCTATTTGTTTTTTCTATTTCCATTTGCTTTTTTGTATTACGTATTCACTAGTTTTAATTTTTAATAAACTTTTTTTATTTTTAATTGGAAGAAGTTTGTTTTTCCTTCACACGATCCCACATATATATTTTTCTAATTTTAACAAGAGTATCATACTGCTTTCAAAGGATCTACTGCATCACATTCGTATAACATAAAATGGGGTAATAAATAATATCTCGCTCTACCCAAATAGATGCTTCGAAGAACTATGTTCACCGGCGATTAGAATTGTGATGAGTCGCTATGAGGAATCTGTTGTGTTGTTACGATGCAGATCATATAATAAATTTTACGCGTGTCGACGGCACTTGCTAAAGCTTTAAAATTTTAACCATCTAAGAGAGTTTATAACAAAGTGTGATCTGTAATAATGCTAAAAGCTACCATGATGCATACCAAAATCTTATTTTTAATTTCAAAAAACACCAGTCTGTTAAAAGCATTCTGCTAATAACGCATAGAATCGTAATAACAAAGTTCAATAAAGCATTGGACGTTATTAAATACTCATTTATTAAGTAAAACAACACATTATTACAGCTGTAAGCCTATTCAATTTGAATAACTAAAAACAGGAAAAAAATATATACAAAAGTTAATACTCCACTACCATTCTTTGCCTCAGATAATCTCAGCCATCGCGACAACTTCGTGGCATTAACTTGCAAAAAATACTATGTCATCAAAATAAAACCAATAAATGTGCAAGCATAGCGATACAAAAAAGTAATTTATTAAAATTTTATCTCTTTGTCCTCAGGTACTCAACGTTAAAGTTGTTTAAAGAAATGTGGGTCAACATTCCTGAAAATTTCTCCACACCCGCACCCTGAAAGAACCTGCCATGACCTCCGAAACCCCTATCGATGCCAAAAAGAATACAGACGCCAAAAAAGACTGCGCTAAATTTGCAGAAGATAAAGCAACAAGCGAAAAAGCAATAGAAGGTGACAAACGGAAAAAGTCTCACGAACTGATGCGCTTAGTCTACGAACTACCAGAAGACATTAAAAGACCGGAGGTCACTGAAAACAACAACATGCTGAAAGAAAACCCACCAGTTATGATTGTAGAAATAACAGATCAGAATGGTTGTGAACTGGACAAAAAATGTGATAACGATTACCTTACAGAAATAGATTCTAGTCCCGAAAACTTAGGCAATAGTGTCGTATACGACGTTTTAGCTACTAACGAACTAATAATGCACGCTGAAGAGTATAAAGAAGTGATAGTGTGTTCGTCGCCGGACGATTGTACCGACGAAGACTTGTCAAAGCTCAAGAAGTTGCTAGAGAGTAGTCCAAAAATTCTGGAGAGGTATCTTAAGGAGTGTGCGTCAAGTGATGAAGTGAATAGACTGCACAGTTTGACTTCGACGGGGCCGCTGTCGCCAAGGCCGAACCACCAGGCGCGGAGTACGTCGGTGACGTCAGATCTGTTCCAACTGTGGCTCGCTTCGTCGCCCGTAAAGGTAAGTGATAATGACATGTGTAACTGACACAAGCAATCAGGTTAGAACTACGGTTGCCAAAGCCTGTTTCTATGTAGTAGGTCTGGCTTTGACTAAATTAGGGACAAAGTCGTAGTCGCTTAATGTAGACTTAAAGCTTTTGTTTCAATAGACATGTGAAGAGTTTGAGTATGAATATGCCCAACTACTGTCATAAAAGAAGTCATGGTAGCCCAGTGATATGACCTATGGCCTCTCAAGCAGAAGGTTGTGGCTTCAAGTCCGGGCTCGAAAGTACCCCTAAGATTTTCAGAATTTACTTGCGAAATAATATTTGAAAATTTTATTGAGCTTTACGGTAAATTAACACAATTCAATGGAGTGTACGAAGTTCCCAATACGTACTGGGCCGACCTGGGAACTACAGCCCAAGCCTCCTCATTCCGAGAAGCCTGCATGTGCTCTGCAGTGGGACGTATATAGGCTGAGTGACGTTGACTGCCACAATCAAGTATTTGTGTGAATAATACGAATGTTTGTTCTCGGGTCCTGGATGTTTAATATGTATTTAAGCATGTATTTATCTATATAAGTATGTTTATCCGTTGCCTAGTATCCATAGTACAAGCTTTGCTTAGTTTGGGAATAGGTCAATTGGTGTCAAGTGTCAGTATTATTATTATTATTTCATACAGACGGACATGAAACAAATGTCTCAGATTTTGGAATTAATGAGAAATGGATCTATTGTGTCTAAAAGAACTATGGTAGTTTCATCTCTTTCTATTAACATAGTTATATCTCTGGCCATCAATAGGTGAGTCCACGTACTAACCGCGTGTTAGCTGACGTCACGCACTTATGCTGACAGAAGTCATATAGAGGCAATGAACAAGATATAAACGCGATGATTAAAGTGCGTAGGGCTCAGGCGTAATAAATAATACTACCGGTGAAGAATTAGCCATGCTAACTTTTTAATATGTATGGAAATCTCAAAACCATTTCGAGAAACAAGCTTTCGGTACAGTTTCTATGTATCAGATTTAAAAAAAAAACATACATTATTAAGATATTCGTTGAAATGTTTTGATCTTCAAATGACCTTTCTCTACGTCATCAAATGAACAATGGATAATGATTCCTATGCCTTATTCAAAAAAAAAAACACCGACGTCTGTCTAGTCTAAGTCAAACACAATCGTGACGTTGACGTATCGTTTCGTTTTGTAGTAATTGTAGTTTGTTTGTTATTTAAACACAAAGAGTAAATAAAACCAGCATATTATCCTCTAACGGAACAGAAAATGGCCAAAAGGACGGCTAATTTCGAAAAAGCCGATTCCCGGAATTTGCCACTAGTGGACAATGTTATGATACTGGAGTTCATGACGAATTCTAGCAACCACAACATCGCTGAAATAAGAGGAGCTAAAGCTCTTATGTAAGTAAATTTCTGGCTTAAAAATAACAACTTTATTATTTTGATACCAAATTAAATAGTACTACAGTTGAATTTATTTTCTCCCCTTTTTAGGTCATCCCGGGATAGTTACTTGTCCTCAGCTGTGGGATATGTGGAAGTGCAGAGAAGCTTGGGAATCTGTATTGTCAAAGCCAGAATTGTACCAGAGCATAGAACACAAAAGTCATATACTGTAATGGCCAAAATAAGGGAAACTGATGCCGAAATCTTAGTCAAACTGTTCTGATTGTGCAGCTTCTGCAGGTAAGATCTATTAAATCTTTCCTTGCGTAACTTTGATTGATTTAAAAAAAAGTCTTTTTGTAACTATAGTTTTTTTATAATGTTTTTTTTATTACTTACAAATATAAAAAAATAGGCAGGATGTTACCAATTTAACCTCAAATCAATCAGTTATTTATACCAACCTCTTCTTTTTAAGGTGGCTGCAAGCATTCTTTACTGCTTTTATTTTGGCTTGAAAAGCAGAGTTGTGAGCCTTCCTGCACATCTACACAATGCTTCTGGATTAAGCCTACTTTGGGATCTGAACGAACTAAACATGTTTTGGCAGAAGATGTATACAAAAATGTTAAAAAAATTAAGATGGCTCCAAGAGATCCTACAATTTTACAAACTTTTTATGAACAATGTGTGCAAAGAGATGCAAAAGGTTCACTAATATGTAATTTACAACAACAATTAAAAAAAAAACTTTTAATCTCTTTGACATGTCGGTAGATTTTTTTGAAAAGGAAAGTAATCATGATTTTGAATATTTTAAAGACACATTAGATCACCAAATAGGTAAAGATGATATAGAAAAAATAAACCAAGAAACAGCAAATCAGGTAAATAGTAAATATTGGCATTATATTCGGCAGGGACGGCTCACTGCTTCAAAATTGTATGAAGCTGCTCACTGCAAGACTGATGGCACATTAGTCCGACAAACTTTTTGGAAAACTTTTATATATCCAAAAATAATGTTAAGTGCCAAATGTAACTAACATCACAATACAAGTAACTTAGCCGTATTCTTGAAATTTATATTTATACCTATGACTGCGCGGAGCGTTAGGGTTGGCAGCTACAATAGTTACATATATGTGAATATTTATTTTTTAGCTTAATATCATATACATGTTAATGTAACAGTTGATGTATACAAATTAGTGTATGTGTAGTATACATACTTATGAGTTCTTCAATGTGTATGTATTAATGAGTATTAGGATGATTCTAATTTTGTGCAGTTTTAAATGGTATATTTATGTCCTTGGCAGTACTACACAAAATGTTAACAACTGAAGAATGTTTTAAACTAAATATGTTTTTAATTTTTGTCCTACTTTTTGTATCACAGAAACATATTTTATTATTATTAAAATAAAACAATTCATGTCTTTACAAATTCAGTTTATTTTTATTAAATCACCCTGCAAATTTATAAGCCCACAAGCAATCATTATGATTTGATCCAAGAAGCCTACATGTTTGTGATTGACAACAGAGTGGGGCTTTAAGATTTTAAATTCTCTAATTCGCCTGATGACACGCTCAACATGGATTCGCAAACTTGCAATCGTTTTGCTCTTAAGGACTTCTTCTCTGGAAGGTTTCTGATTTGCGTAAACGCTTGGTGGACGCAATAGTTTTATATTCTTATTTACTAATGCAGACTCAATTTCTTTGAAGCCTCTATCGGCTAATATCACTGCGTTAACAGGAAGACATTCGATCAGGCAACTCTTTTCCACAAGGGCTTTATCAGAAATCCGCCCACCATAACCTTTGGATATAAAACTGATAAAGCCACTTGGAGTACAACCAATTAAATATTTTAAAGTATTACAGCTTTTATACTGAGACCAGGTTTGAGATTGCCTCAAAGGATTTGTGGGTTTTTCTATCTGAATTTCAAAGCAGTCTATTATCATTTGCACATTGGAATAGTCAATTTTGAAAACCAGAGGTAAATTTCTTTTTATTTGTAAGGCTGATGGCAAGAATATAAAGTTTTGGAAATAATTTGCCAACACTTCTACACCTTGTTGGAAAAGATTTGTCATCTTCGGTCGAGTTATTTCAAATACATCACACATTCTATCCAATGTGTCATTCTGTTTGATTTTGAATAATGTAATTATCAAAGACATAATACTTGTTTTTATTGCACTTTTTTCTACTATAGTGTTTATTAACCAAACATATTTTTGAGGAAAACCTAAATAAGTTTTTGGGTTTTTATAGATTAGTGCTAAAAATAGATTTTTCAAATTAGATTTAGTTGAAACAATCTCTTCACTTTCTGTTTCTGAAGGAAAGTTATTTATTGAAGGACTAGATGCCTCTTGTACATTGACAACTTCTTCCTCCCACAGTGAGGTACTGCTTCTTGGACTTTGGCATAATATCTTCTTCTTAAAGTGTGTATTTGTTCCCTTATCAAAACACACAATCTTTTCACACTGCACTGCAGCATTCACTTTGATTGGTAATGTTGATCCTGAAGTACTAGGTATTATATTTTGGTTTAACTTTTGTTTCTTTGGTGTTTCTTGTGTGTCCTCGCATCGTAGTAAATCACACAAAACAGATCGCTTCTGACCCACAGTTAATGGAACGCGTCGAAGCTGAGCATTTCGTGCCATTACTGGTTGCTCATTCATCAGCTTACATTTGTAATAATTTTGGATATCTTCTCGCTGCAAAATAAAACAATATTATAATAATTAATAAATACGATCTAATTTATACGAGTACTCAATGGTCAAGACTTTATTATTATATATAAGCGACTATATTATATACAAACAATTGTGTAAAAGTAATGTGTTTGTTTTAAATAAGTACATACGTATAAATGATCTTCACAACAAAACTGCAAATAGTTTTTGATGTATTTTTGTTCCACTTTACGACACCATTCCTCTTGCAGTCGTTCTGGGATTGGTACGAATAACAAATCCGGGTTATCCCGGCTGTTATTCGGACATAAAGGGACGAAACACTTGTAGCCTTCCATTTTAAACAAGTTCCGTATGCGATTTCAAGTTTTTGAGTTTAGCAGTCCGCGGTGACGTTAATACCTTGACGTTGACGAAACTGTTTTTTTTTGTGCAGTCAAAGACTACACTATCCATTGAGGATTTGATGACGTCACGCCAGCAATAAATTGATATATATTTTTATAGTAGATAGGATTAATTAAAAAAAAAAATACCGAAATTAGTTTCTTAAAATAGTCTATATTTATCAAATACATTATAATAACCATCCAAAAAAAAAATGAAGCATGACCAATTTAGCCATGCTAACTTTTTTAATATGTATGGAAATCTCAAAACCATTTCGAGAAACAAGCTTTCGGTACAGTTTCTATGTATCAGATTTAAAAAAAAAACATACATTATTAAGATATTCGTTGAAATGTTTTGATCTTCAAATGACCTTTCTCTACGTCATCAAATGAACAATGGATAATGATTCCTATGCCTTATTCAAAAAAAAAACACCGACGTCTGTCTAGTCTAAGTCAAACACAATCGTGACGTTGACGTATCGTTTCGTTTTGTAGTAATTGTAGTTTGTTTGTTATTTAAACACAAAGAGTAAATAAAACCAGCATATTATCCTCTAACGGAACAGAAAATGGCCAAAAGGACGGCTAATTTCGAAAAAGCCGATTCCCGGAATTTGCCACTAGTGGACAATGTTATGATACTGGAGTTCATGACGAATTCTAGCAACCACAACATCGCTGAAATAAGAGGAGCTAAAGCTCTTATGTAAGTAAATTTCTGGCTTAAAAATAACAACTTTATTATTTTGATACCAAATTAAATAGTACTACAGTTGAATTTATTTTCTCCCCTTTTTAGGTCATCCCGGGATAGTTACTTGTCCTCAGCTGTGGGATATGTGGAAGTGCAGAGAAGCTTGGGAATCTGTATTGTCAAAGCCAGAATTGTACCAGAGCATAGAACACAAAAGTCATATACTGTAATGGCCAAAATAAGGGAAACTGATGCCGAAATCTTAGTCAAACTGTTCTGATTGTGCAGCTTCTGCAGGTAAGATCTATTAAATCTTTCCTTGCGTAACTTTGATTGATTTAAAAAAAAGTCTTTTTGTAACTATAGTTTTTTTATAATGTTTTTTTTATTACTTACAAATATAAAAAAATAGGCAGGATGTTACCAATTTAACCTCAAATCAATCAGTTATTTATACCAACCTCTTCTTTTTAAGGTGGCTGCAAGCATTCTTTACTGCTTTTATTTTGGCTTGAAAAGCAGAGTTGTGAGCCTTCCTGCACATCTACACAATGCTTCTGGATTAAGCCTACTTTGGGATCTGAACGAACTAAACATGTTTTGGCAGAAGATGTATACAAAAATGTTAAAAAAATTAAGATGGCTCCAAGAGATCCTACAATTTTACAAACTTTTTATGAACAATGTGTGCAAAGAGATGCAAAAGGTTCACTAATATGTAATTTACAACAACAATTAAAAAAAAAAACTTTTAATCTCTTTGACATGTCGGTAGATTTTTTTGAAAAGGAAAGTAATCATGATTTTGAATATTTTAAAGACACATTAGATCACCAAATAGGTAAAGATGATATAGAAAAAATAAACCAAGAAACAGCAAATCAGGTAAATAGTAAATATTGGCATTATATTCGGCAGGGACGGCTCACTGCTTCAAAATTGTATGAAGCTGCTCACTGCAAGACTGATGGCACATTAGTCCGACAAACTTTTTGGAAAACTTTTATATATCCAAAAATAATGTTAAGTGCCAAATGTAACTAACATCACAATACAAGTAACTTAGCCGTATTCTTGAAATTTATATTTATACCTATGACTGCGCGGAGCGTTAGGGTTGGCAGCTACAATAGTTACATATATGTGAATATTTATTTTTTAGCTTAATATCATATACATGTTAATGTAACAGTTGATGTATACAAATTAGTGTATGTGTAGTATACATACTTATGAGTTCTTCAATGTGTATGTATTAATGAGTATTAGGATGATTCTAATTTTGTGCAGTTTTAAATGGTATATTTATGTCCTTGGCAGTACTACACAAAATGTTAACAACTGAAGAATGTTTTAAACTAAATATGTTTTTAATTTTTGTCCTACTTTTTGTATCACAGAAACATATTTTATTATTATTAAAATAAAACAATTCATGTCTTTACAAATTCAGTTTATTTTTATTAAATCACCCTGCAAATTTATAAGCCCACAAGCAATCATTATGATTTGATCCAAGAAGCCTACATGTTTGTGATTGACAACAGAGTGGGGCTTTAAGATTTTAAATTCTCTAATTCGCCTGATGACACGCTCAACATGGATTCGCAAACTTGCAATCGTTTTGCTCTTAAGGACTTCTTCTCTGGAAGGTTTCTGATTTGCGTAAACGCTTGGTGGACGCAATAGTTTTATATTCTTATTTACTAATGCAGACTCAATTTCTTTGAAGCCTCTATCGGCTAATATCACTGCGTTAACAGGAAGACATTCGATCAGGCAACTCTTTTCCACAAGGGCTTTATCAGAAATCCGCCCACCATAACCTTTGGATATAAAACTGATAAAGCCACTTGGAGTACAACCAATTAAATATTTTAAAGTATTACAGCTTTTATACTGAGACCAGGTTTGAGATTGCCTCAAAGGATTTGTGGGTTTTTCTATCTGAATTTCAAAGCAGTCTATTATCATTTGCACATTGGAATAGTCAATTTTGAAAACCAGAGGTAAATTTCTTTTTATTTGTAAGGCTGATGGCAAGAATATAAAGTTTTGGAAATAATTTGCCAACACTTCTACACCTTGTTGGAAAAGATTTGTCATCTTCGGTCGAGTTATTTCAAATACATCACACATTCTATCCAATGTGTCATTCTGTTTGATTTTGAATAATGTAATTATCAAAGACATAATACTTGTTTTTATTGCACTTTTTTCTACTATAGTGTTTATTAACCAAACATATTTTTGAGGAAAACCTAAATAAGTTTTTGGGTTTTTATAGATTAGTGCTAAAAATAGATTTTTCAAATTAGATTTAGTTGAAACAATCTCTTCACTTTCTGTTTCTGAAGGAAAGTTATTTATTGAAGGACTAGATGCCTCTTGTACATTGACAACTTCTTCCTCCCACAGTGAGGTACTGCTTCTTGGACTTTGGCATAATATCTTCTTCTTAAAGTGTGTATTTGTTCCCTTATCAAAACACACAATCTTTTCACACTGCACTGCAGCATCCACTTTGATTGGTAATGTTGATCCTGAAGTACTAGGTATTATATTTTGGTTTAACTTTTGTTTCTTTGGTGTTTCTTGTGTGTCCTCGCATCGTAGTAAATCACACAAAACAGATCGCTTCTGACCCACAGTTAATGGAACGCGTCGAAGCTGAGCATTTCGTGCCATTACTGGTTGCTCATTCATCAGCTTACATTTGTAATAATTTTGGATATCTTCTCGCTGCAAAATAAAACAATATTATAATAATTAATAAATACGATCTAATTTATACGAGTACTCAATGGTCAAGACTTTATTATTATATATAAGCGACTATATTATATACAAACAATTGTGTAAAAGTAATGTGTTTGTTTTAAATAAGTACATACGTATAAATGATCTTCACAACAAAACTGCAAATAGTTTTTGATGTATTTTTGTTCCACTTTACGACACCATTCCTCTTGCAGTCGTTCTGGGATTGGTACGAATAACAAATCCGGGTTATCCCGGCTGTTATTCGGACATAAAGGGACGAAACACTTGTAGCCTTCCATTTTAAACAAGTTCCGTATGCGATTTCAAGTTTTTGAGTTTAGCAGTCCGCGGTGACGTTAATACCTTGACGTTGACGAAACTGTTTTTTTTGTGCAGTCAAAGACTACACTATCCATTGAGGATTTGATGACGTCACGCCAGCAATAAATTGATATATATTTTTATAGTAGATAGGATTAATTAAAAAAAAAAATACCGAAATTAGTTTCTTAAAATAGTCTATATTTATCAAATACATTATAATAACCATCCAAAAAAAAAATGAAGCATGACCAATTGGCTCTCGCATTAACAGTTAAGAATTTCCTGTATGCTTACATGACAAGCGGATTGTAGTGTCTTTATAGTGAGCAAGAATTTAACAATTAATATGTAGGTAGAGAGATAAATTTATTTTTCACCAAAAATACTGTCAATTAATTATTATGAAATTAATTAAAAACAAAATAAATAAATAAAGAACAAACGCAAGTCGAACTCTTAGGGGGAGAGCTTCGTACGATGAAATATATTTTTTTATTGTGCCCTCATATTTAATACACACATTTTTTATATGTTTTATTGTACTCTATAGGTATAAAACTATTAAGTGTAGTTCATTCCCTAAATTGAAGAAATAAAAAAAACAATTAAGTATCGTTATCTTGCCCATGAATTACATATTAAAAAATAAAAAATAGTCTTGAATACACTGTCAATTTAATGATAAAAAAAAAATATATCGTAGGTTTTGTTTAGTTCCGTGATATCGGGAATCCTAAAAATGTGGCTGGCATGCAAGAAATAATTTGCAAAGAGAGTTTGCAATTTCCATGCGGTGTTTGAAAATTATACGACAGAGTGGTGTTCCATTTTTAAAACCACTTTCATTAATTCCAAGAAGAATTTATTGTGTAACACATTGTCCGAGCTACAACTTTTTTTACTTCAATCTGGGTAAAACAATGTTTATACTCGGTGTAGCAAGTTTGTTTGTTGAGGATACAATGTAGGAATTATGTATTTTATGTTTGATTGTTTAGACACAGGTGAAAGGACCGAGTAGGGTATTTTTTATTTTTCTTCTACTCAAATGTTTTCTTATCATTAAAACTTAGGCTATTAAAAAGTTTTGCAATAAAGTGTCTTGACACCGCAATGCCAGGAAATGTATTGTTTCCAATTTTTCTTGAACAAATGATAGACTCGCTTTATTAGGGTCACATATAGCACTTGATTCAATTTAGTTGACTCCACTCGATATCTTATCTCTACAGGTGTTAAGTGCCTTTTACTGATAACGCTGGTTACATTGAACCAGTTAGGTTAGGTTTACTAACAGCAGATACTCTTGCTTGCCATGGATATTTGGATGAGCGTTCTTGTGACAAACTGTTATTTTTTTCGGCCAGCCACACCATAAAGTGTAAGTCTGCGAAAAAGCAAGTATAATATAAGGCAAGTATAGGTGCGCATTCTTAGTCTACCTTTTTCTTTCATTCAATTCTTAGCATCAATATTTTTTATCGATCTATACATAATAATTATTTATCTACATGCATATCATAACTTCCCTATTATATGTTCAGAAACGACTATCAAATGGCCTTTATTAAGAAACCTGGTATCTGCGGGTGCATCTTAATGTTCACATTAAAGTAACAGTGCATCTTAATGTTTACATTAAAGTATCGGTAATTCTTTTTTTAACAATGCATATCTGTACATATTGTAGAAAACTTATGACATGCATGTAGATAATAATTATTATTCAAAGTCAAAGTCAAAGTCAAAGTCAAAGTCAAAGTCAAAGTCAAAGTCAAAGTCAAAATCAAAGTCAAAGTCAAAGTCAAAATACAGGCCATATCTGAACATATTATAGAAAACTTATGATATGGATGTAGATAAAGTTATGTATGCGGCTATACATAATTAGGCATTAAAACACTCGTGTGATCTTATTATGAAACTCGCCTTCGGCTCGTTTCATAAAACCACACTCGTACTTTAATGCCTCTCATTATGCACCAGCCACATAAATAACTATTACAGTCTTAAACTACCCTGATCTTGCAACTGACTGTTCTTTAGTCTTAAGATCCCTTGCAAGTGTCGATATAAGTAATCGAGGAGTGATCGAACGAAATCTATTTCTTTCTGTTTTCAACTACCGTTGCCTTTATAGGTGTTGAGTTGACTTGCATTGATTAAAGAACTACATAAAAATGGTTTTTATTTTATTTTATATGTTACATACAAATATTAGAATATTTTTGTGAATAATTTGCAATATCTGAAATTAATTATGGCAAATATGCGTTCCGGGGCAATTAATGTCTGTGTTTTGAGACAGTTTTGTCTTTCGAAAACCTTTGTCCTCCCTTTTTTCCGAACAAAACGGAGACTATGGAACACTGTGGGCATGCTCGATATTTTTATGGTACGGTTTTAAGATGTATTTGTAATAACAGACTTTGAAAGTCATACTTAAAAACCTCACGCAACAGTGCGCCATCTAGTGAGACAAAAAACGATAGCCTTCATTGACATGCGATAGGGATTGACATTATCACTTGAGTCCTTCCGCTCTCGATACATAGATAATGCTAAAAGCCTCTCTAAACTGAATAGTAAATCATGTGTGTAGTAACTAAAAACCAATACAGTGAACACAGAGATAGCGTTTACCTATTCTGAGGATATAAATGAAGCAAATTATGATACATAATGAGCATTCACTTGAATACTGTACCACTACCATGAGTTTACAGTGACCGTACTCGATAGCGAGCGACGGCGTAAATTATTTGTAGAGGCGCTGTACAATTCTCCATACAAATAATTAAGCATGAAAATGAATTACCTACCAACATTCATTAAAAACTTTTACAAATAAATATGTCAGAATAAACGTTACAAATTTACGTTTCCTCCGAATCTGAACTCATAATATTGTCTTTGTAAAATTGAAAGCAAGCACAAACTTACGAAATTCAAAGGCAATTAAAGGACTTAAGAAAATATTTATAATGGGTTTCAAATGAATTGTGTATATTAATAACTGAGTCTCAACCTGGACAAAACCTGGACCTGCTGGCAAAAGAAAATATATATTTCATGAGAAGAAAATATCAGCATTTTATGAATATGAGTGTATAATGATAATAAGATCATACGTGGATAAAACAGGCAAGCTCCTATTTAGTTTTATTTTATCTTATATTTAGAAACGTGACAGTTACTTGGCTGCATTCTAAAAGTTAAAGTTCGTAATAGCACCATTATGGTACAATAGTATAATAAGAGACGTCGCATTATTGTTTTACTGCATTAAATTAAAACTTATGGCTATTGGTACGTTGACGACCGTGTTTATGCATAGACATCGGCCTTTTTCCGGTCGTAGAATGATTTAAATATACTTAGGGAAAAAAAGTAATACAAATAAATGTTTTTGGATTATGTCACATGCTTAGTGAGGAGTGGGTGGTTTGATCATTTTGTGAAACTTGGACAAAATAATATATGATTTTTTTAGGAGAAAATGCGAAAAAGACGAAAAAGGAGGATTGTAGAAAATAAAGTATTACTATATTTATAGGCGGTACCTAAATAGAAATACAACAGTTTAACAATTTTGATGATCAAAATATTTGTGATAGCAAAGGTATATACTTAGAGCCCTTAATCTAAAGTAAATTAACAGGAGGGTATTATTACTCGTACGTTTAAAAACCGTTAGGTGTAAACGACGCATGCACAAAGTTTATTTAAAGATTGTACATAAATACAGTTTAGCAACTGGCCACCAAAAGGAAACAAAAGAATAAGCGAATCCTGTCATAGCCGTCGTCCGCACTCGTGTTAATTTTAAGGTATTATTATATTGTTTTCACTTCTCATGCTAGTAAAGTTCGTATTTCTAGCGATTAGGGCGACATAAAATGACTTTTTATGCTCTATTCTAGTGCATAAAATAAAATCTTCGTCTAAGACCAGGTAATCAGATGTCAACAGCCACAAACAAAAAAGTTTCAATAACTAATATTAATTTTATATAAAACCTGCAAAATCAATCCAATCAATTAAAATAAATCAATAAAACTAAAAAAATATAATTATATTATGGCAATGCATGAAAAAAAGGTGCCTAGTAAGTGAACAATTGTTTCCAGTGTTGCTATTTCATTTCCTCGCCATCGGAATGAAAAGCAGAGTGTAAAACTCGAGCATTAAACCCATTTTCCGCTCGACGTGTCTATCCACCCTCTCCGTACTGGCTCGGGTGGCTATATGAACGCCTCGGGTAAAATGGCTCGCTTTATGCTCTCGTTCTACAGTCTACTATTTATTTTGAATAATTTACACCCCAAAAGACCAGTGTCTACAGTCAGGTAATGTTTGCACCTGCTCTGTCTTGCAGAACATCTTAATAACGACTTTTTTTGCTCAAAATTATCAAGAAATGCTTAAGTCCTGCAGAATAAAATAAAAGTGGCGTGTCTCGTCCTACTCTATTTATAAGAAACATTGTATTTGCATAAAACGTGCGTTCACCCCGAGTCTTTGGGAGTTTATGGCTTGTTACTCGAATGGTTCAGGGAGAAGGGGGTCGTATATTTAGTCCCTTAACAACATATTTATAAATATACCCTCAATATTGTATCATTAAGGATACTTAAAGAATGTTCATACGTACTCGTTAGGGTAAATAAGGAATGTGAAATCTTCACCATGGGGGTTCTGAACCAAGGGCGTTCTAGGTATTGCCGTCGCAAAATAAAGTCATGTGAGTGCACGGCAATACCTACGGCAATAACTAGAACTAGTTTGTGTATGATTACTTTTACCACTCTTAGGGTTCCGTACCTCAAAAGGACGAATCGGAACCTATATAGGATCACTTTGTTGTCCGTACGCCCGTCATTCTGTCTGTCAAGACTAAGGTCAAGACCCTTTTAACTTGGGAAAGCGCGGAGGTATCAAATCGAAATTTAAATTATAATAGGTACTTAGTTCTACAGTCTCTTGAAGCTATGAAAAAATCAAACTTCTAATTCAACGCAATCAACATATACAGTCATTAAAAATTTTCCTTTGCATTTTGTTTAGGAAGGGGCTCTGCTAACACTGGATTTTCATAAATACCTACAAATTTGTACTGCGTGATTTTTTGTGGTTGATGCTGCTTCCCAGCAGTACTTGTACTGTCGTAGTCCAAAAAGGATAAGAATAGATAGTACAATTACTTGTACAAAAAGCAATAATAATGGACCAGGGAACTGATTTGTGTAATCACTTTTTTCGAAAATACCATTTGATAGTAAAAAAGTTATGTATAAGCAACGAAATTAAAAAAATTATATTTGTGTGACGTTTAAAGAAATTGCATTGGTACATGGCATTTGAGATCCTTCTCGAGGCGTTTTTCACTATCAGTGCTTGCGGGTTTGCCTCCCCTGTTTGTATTATTTACAGACCCCAACTGTAACCCTCGAGAAAAACGAGGGCACAAAAGCTTTGTTTTGCAAACTCAGTCGTAAAGAATAGGGAAGTAAACTGCCTCTTGCCGGCTTGTTTGCTTCCTCACTTCAGCTGTTGGTCCGCTCGCCTCTAACGGGGGACGGGACACATCCTATTATAATAATTATGAGTTTTCATGGGTCCGGTGTTAAATGAGAGATTTTTGAATGAAAAGCAGCGAGATAATTTGCTGAGCCGTTTTTTAGTGGATTTCCAGTAACTTTGCTTGAAAATAAGTTTTTTGGTAAAAATTCCTTTTTTAATACAAGATTTTTTTCCGACTGTACTTTTTGTTGGCTGTACTTGCATTGTCATCCAAACTATGTAAATTTCAACTCGATGCCATAATCCGTTGATGAGTTCCGTCCTGCAGAGACAATTTTGCCTGGACCACCAGGATGTCACTACCAGATAATTGCATTATCACCAGATTTACATACGTATGCCATATTTCAAGTCAATCCGACTACCGAAAGTGGGTCAAATTCAACATGCAAGATTTGACCCGCACAAACATACATAATTTAGTTACATACATACATACATTTCAAGTTAAATAAAAGCTTGTAAAATCACAACTGTTAGCTACAGCTACATTCGTAAAAACAGGAGTAGTTCAAAATTGTACAAGTGGTCGCCTATAGTGAATTGGTGACTGTTGTCTTTACAAAATCTATTCAAGAATGAGGAAGTTACGGTATGGTTCTAAAAATGACATCGTAAAATGGAATCCTAATCTAACCTGAATTATTGATTAAAGTTACGTACATTAGATTTGTATCCCATTATTATAATAAATGCGAAAGTTTGAAAGTCTGTTTGTTTGTTTATTTGTTTGTTTGATACTTCATCACGTCTAAACAGCTGAACCGATTAAGATGAAATATTAATTAAGATTAAGATAGTTTTTATCCCGAAAAATTGCATAGTTCCCGCGGGATTGTGAAAACCGAAATTTACGTAATTGAATTTTATAAATTCTCTTTTAAACTGCATTTTTTCTGCTGGAGGCTTTATGTAATTTGTTTCCTCGTTGTTTTCGTTGTTTATACCGGTTAAACGTATAATAACGGTATCGGTATTGGAATACCGTTCAGGCAATTACTTAAGTTAATGTGAGTTTCTTGGCAGGCAAAATATTCCTAGATGACATTAGTATCGTGAAGTACCTTACAGTTCTGTTTTGATTACCTACAATTGGCTCATTTAGTTATATATATAGCCAATCATAAACTTGATACAAATTTCAAAGTTTTCAAACAGACCTCATGATACACCGCCGACTACCTAGTCTGTCTAAGCTAATGAGACGAGTAAGATAATTTTCTATCTTTATTTTAGTTACAGGTAGCAGCAGAAGGTGTGTAGATCATTTTGAGCATATGTTTTAAGTGTGAATAATGTGATAAGAATGATTTTTCAATTCGAAAGTTTACACTATCTCCCTAAAACAACGTTTGTTTACTTATAATCCCTCGAAAAATAATTCAAAACCGAAAAAAAGGATCGTCGAAAGTAAAACTATGTATAGTCGACCAAGAAAATGCTTTACCAATTTAAATGACATTTCCTACTTCAGAAATCCATACTAATATTATAAATGCGAAAGTGTGTGTTTGTGTGTTTGTATGTGTGTCCGTCTTTCACGTCGAAACGGAGCGGATCGACGTGATTTTTGGCATGAAGATAGTTTATGGGCCAGAGAGTGACATAGCCTACTTTTCATCCCGGAAAAATGCACAGTTCCCGAGGGAACAGCGCGCGAGAACCGAATTCCACGCGGGCAAAGCCGCGGGAAAAAAGCTAGTAAAACAATAAGGCCGATTGTCATATTGACTTGTGAGTGAAAATAGGCTTTAACGTTTTAAGCGCTACAAATTACATTAAACCTTATGGTGGTCAATTTCTTGGTCGGCTATACTTATACTAAATTTAACGCGAGCTAAGCAGCGGGCAAAAGCTATTCATCCATAAGACTGCGATTCCCGCCGAAGATACAGCAAGCACATTATCCCGACTAATCGCTAAAGCCGCACGTCCTAAGATAATGTGTCCGAAGCAAATCTAAAATTCCCGACGCGCAAGCTCCAGAAATTCCGGTAAAGGAATTCAATCTGTTCCAGGGACTAATTCGGTCCGTTACGGGACCCGGGTTGCGATATGAATATTAGTAATATAAGAGATGCGCCGAATATGATATTCATAAAATGGGTCCCACTATCTGTGGTACCACTGAAAAGTAGTGTTGCGGCTTGCCGTAACATTATGCTGAGTGGGACCCACTTTATACTACTTGATGTTTATTTTATTCTTTCCTACTAGTGTATTTCTCTGTGTAAGTATTGAATATAATGTATAAATAATTTTTTTCTCTCTCTTTTTCCCTCCCTGTCTCTCTCTCTCTCTCTATCAAAAATTTGAACGCCGAATATAAAAGACTAGCCGTTACTGTGCCCAGCGCTTGTTATTTCAAAATTGTATCCCTATCCCGTAGGAATTACGAGATAAAAAGTAGTCTATGTGTTATTCCAGACGTCCAGCTGCCTACATACCAAATTTCATGCCTCTAAGCCCAGCGGTTGTTATTTAGAGATTTTATCCCTATCCCGTGGGAATATCGAGATAAAAAGTATCCTATGTTTTAATCCAGGTTATTAACTAACTTTTTGCCAAATTGCATCCAAATCCGTCTAGCCGTTTCAGAAAAGATAGAAAGAAAGTATACATTTATTTAAGTAAAATTACAGCTAAAAAACAGACAATTTTATACAATCTTATATATTAGGCACCAAGAGAAAATAAAATAAACATTGTGCCGAATGAAGTAAACAGGGCCATACTCAGCGTATTGCTACAGCAAGCCGCAGCGCTGGTTTTCAGCGTGAAGAAGTAACAAACATACCTACTCACTCACTCACTCACAAACTTTCACATTTATAATATTACTAGCGATTACCCGCGGCTTCGCACGCGTAAATCATTAGATACAGCAGTTGAATTGAAATTCCGGGAATTTATTAAATTCTCGTGGGAATTCCCTAAAATTACATCGTGGTTACATTGACGTTAAATTAAAACACCCAGACCAAATTTCATGACTCCAAACCCAGCGGTTGTTATTTCGAGTTTTTATCCCTATTCCGTGAGAATATCGGGATAAAAAGTATCCTATGTTTTAATCCAGGTTATAAACTAACTTTTTGCCAAATTTCATCCAAATACGTCCAGCCGTTTCAGCGTTCCATCGCGGGGTATCTATTGGGCGAACGACTTGCTCTGTCCAATTTTTATATGAAAGAAAGAAAGAGAGATATTTATTTTGGTTCCATCAGTACCACCACTTTACAGTAATAAGACTAAAACTAGCACTAAAACTATGTTACTTGGTGACACGACAGGGCACTTAAAAGGGCTCCATTCAACATGTGTTGTCACACGTAATGTATAGCAACGCTGGTTATATTAGGCAACAAATGAAGCCAGTAAAGCAATAAAACCTTTTGTAGCAATTACTTACTTCCGATTTCAATTTTATTCCTACTGACCTAATATGATCCATATCGTTTGACGTTTTCAATATGTTCTAAGATTTATCATTCAAGGTGATTTTTCTAACATGCGTTAGATAAGATGAAATTTTCCATAGACAACACACAATTCATTGTATTCAAGTTTCAGATAAGTAGGTAAATAAGAATGTTACCAATATTTGCGAAATTTGTGTGTGCTTTTATTACTTGTTCACCCGAAAACGGCTGAACCGCGTTAATTGATATTTGTTAGATCGTTTAAGACCCTGAGAAGGAAATAGGATAGTTTTTATCCCAGAAAATTGCGAACTTCCGACGGGATAGCCATAAATGAATTTTTCGCAGACAGGCTCGCGGGAAAAAGATAATAAATAAATATCTACAGTTCAAAAAACTAAGAAACCTTGTGAAATATAGTCAGACCAATGGACAGCCGAATGAGTGAGAACAATTTAGGGTTCAGTTTAGATTATATACATACGGAACCATAAAGAGGTATTTTTCTACCAATTATTAATCTAATGTTTTACATTTCGTCTATCAATAGTCCACTTATAAAACAGCAAAAGATCTCTGTTTATTTCTGAGGCTTCTATGTCACTCGGTCAGTCATTTTCAAACTGTGTTTGCAAAAGTATTGGTCACGATAAAAATAAAAAACAATAAATTAAAAAAATCAAAAAAATTGACTGCCTTAAAAATACTAAAAAGAAGAAAACAAGTCTAGTGGGCTAGAACTTTGTTAAGTAGCTACATAACTTAAAGTTCAACAGTCGGGCCCTATTAGGTAAGAGTTTTTGAGTGTCACGATTTAAATGGGTCCCGACTGTTGAACTTTAAGTTAGCTACTTAACAAAGTTCTAGCCCACTAGACTTGTTTTCTTCTTTCGTATTTGTAATATTAATGAAATATTATTAAAGAAATAAATATTTTCAGGTTACAACAATATTTAGTTTCCCCGTAGGGTTCCGTAGCCACAAAAGTTAGCGAACCGCTGCACTAGATAACAATAAGAAGCCGTATAAAGGTTAAGTCGACCACCCGCGACCCTCTAATGGCCCAGTGTGACTGCGGCGTGACAAATAGCGGACAAGGCGTGGACAGAAAATAATCTTATTTCGAAATAGATTTGTTACTTCTTGAGTGATATTGAAAAAGTTATTGACGATATGCTTCATGTTTTAAGAGAAATTAATGGATGTTGTTTTAGGTAAAATAAAATATAAATAGATCCTACGTACAAGGGCTTAAGTGTAAAATCCTTTGTAGGACCACTATAGCAAAGAAAATTGATACGAAAAGGCTAACATACTTAGAAACGGAGGAGTTTCTGGGTCCCAAGATACAGGCTCAGCCTAGTTTAGGGTCCGCCGGGCACTGCTAATTGTATTTCGTATATGTTACATAATAAACATTTTTCATTTTCATTTTTCATTTCAATTTTTTCATTTCATTTTTTCATTTCATCTAATAATGCAGGTAGGCTACAGAGTGTTTCTTCGTCTCGGTAAAATAATATCGTTGGAAAGTGATTTTGATGTTTATTGCGAAGAAGTTATATAGCGGCTTTTAGATCAAATAAGTCATCATCATCATCATTGATATCAGCCGTAGACGTCCACTGTAAGGTGTAACTCGTTCTGAGTTGCTTCGGTTGGAAGTGGCCTGCATCAATCATCAACCGGCGGTTACTTATAGTTATCTATTTTAAATAATTTATTGAATCAGGCGTTACTTTGCGGAGGTCCATATCAATGAACTAAAAGAATTTCCTTGCTCACCCGCGACCTTATGATAGTTAAGCTTATGCAAAATATACGTGTTAATGCAGTTCTTCCACCTCCACACAGTAAGAACACACACAAATCACACAAACCCATCTATCATCACCAGTTGTTTTCGTTGTTGTTGTTGTGAGTCTAACAACTGGTGGAATGGTGTACGGTTGTGTTACTCTGAAGATGAGCTCTGGTTGAATTCGAAACGCGTCAGTGTGGTGTGGTGGTGGTGATAGATGGGTTTGTGTGATTTGTGTGTGTTCTTACAGTGTGAAGGTGGAGGAACTGCATGAACACGCATATTTTGCATAAGCTTAACCATCATAAGGTCGCGGGTGAGCAAGGAAATTCTTTTAGTTCATTAGTTATCTATTTATAAATTTGATTCAAATTTAACCTGATCGTTAATAGCTTCGTTTAAAGGGATGGTACAGCCCGGGCTTAGCTGAGCCAATTACTACGGCGGCGTGTAATCCGGGTAATCTGCCGCGATCTACGGCTGTTGTAGATGAAATATAGTCGGCTGTACTGATTAGGGCTCAAATGCCTGTTTTGGCCTTGATATTAGAAAAATGTTTTTCAAGCTGAAAATAGTTTTAACTCTCTATTTAACTGTCTCGCCTTGTCTGCTTGAAAAAGCCGGCCTTGTGGTTTGACCTATCGCCTCTGAAGCAAGGATCGTGGGATCAAACCCCAGCTCGCACCTCTTGAGTTTTTCGAATTTTAAAATTACATTTAAATTTTATCACGAGCTTTACGGTGAAGGAAAACATCGTGAGGAAACCTGCACAAACCTGCGAAGCAATTCAATGGTGCGTGTGAAATTCCCAATCCGCATTGGGCTCGCGTGGGATCTACGGCCCAAGCCCTTTCATTCTGAGAGGAGGCCTGTGCCCAGAAGTGGGACGTATATAGGCTGGGATGATGATGATGATGATGATTTAACTGTCTTAGATAATTTTTATTTAAAACAATAAGCAATAAAACACAATACATTAAACATTTAAAAATATGACTATGTACAAAAAATATATAACCTAGCCTAACCTATAAATAAAAAATCCCTCCTAGTGTCGTCGCTGTTCATTGTGCCCAGAAGGCTGGCAGCATTCCCGCGTTGTACTGCAAGACTAATCCTTTGCCCGAAATAGCTGCCAGCCCCGGTCACCTGAAACATCAATGACCCGCGCGGATATCTCTTTCGCGATATCACGTGCGCCTGGCCCCCACGGCCCTAGGGTCTTTACACCAAACGGCGCAAAAATATAGCCCTCCCCAAGGGCTGCATATTTGCGCCGTATGAGCTGCTCCGCTGTTGCTGCTGCGGCGCCGGCCATGGAGGACGTCGCTGGGATGTGTTAAGGAGCTAGCTAATTAATGTATTATGTAGTGTATTTCGCGTCCTTAACTAACTGGTCTTTTTAATGATTGATTTGAAATAGGCACATTGACAGTTTCGTCCTAACTATTCATCTATCTCTTTTGACAAAATTGGAACTCCTAATACGGTTTTTGACAACTCTTGGATACACGCAGTTAGCGCCATACCTACTGCATATAGAGAAAAGCGTTTTAGCTTTCTAAAGCTCCAATTTAAGTTTTAGCTTTCTAAAACGCTTTTCTTTGTGCAGTAGGTATGGCGCATACTGCGTGTGACATGCAGTTGTATGTCTTTCTATATTTAGTCTTGAACTTGAAACATTTTTATCTCTGTTTTAAATGGTAGATAGCTTAAAAATTGTTTTTCCGTTCATTAACACGTGTTGACAAACTTTGACTTATAAAATAAATAAAAAACCGGCCAAGAGCGTGTCGGACACGCCCAAAATAGGGTTCCGTAGCCATTACGAAAAAATTAAGTAATATTTTTCTAAGGATTTCGTATTTTACCATCCAAGTTTAGGTAACTATATTTTATACCTTAGGCTGCTATTTACTCATAAACTACTAATAATTCTCAAGCAAACTTAGCCGTTATAGTTTTCCTTGAAAGTTTGATATACTTACTACCATCCTGAATTTATTCAAATTTTTCCACCCACCGCTTTAGATTTTAGAGGGGGGGGGGGACGCTCGATTTTAATGAAAATTTGCACTTTAAAGTTGAATATTTCGCAAGCAAATCACTAAATCGAAAATTCGTCTTAGCAAACCCCTAATGGTTTTAAAAGACCTATCCAACGATACCCCACGCTATAGGGTTGGATGAGAAAAAAAAACACCCCCACTTTACGTCTATGGGAGGTACCCGAAAAAAATTTTTTTGTATTTTTAATTGCACCATTTTGTTGGCATAGTTTACCTTTATATCCGTGCAAAATTACAGCTTTCTAGCATTGATAGTCCCTGAGCAAAGCCGCGGACGGACAGACAGACAGACAGACATGGTGAAACTTTAAGGGTTCCGTTTTTGCCATTTTGGCTCCGGAACCCTAAAATGGTCAAAATACCGTAATGCACACTATAGGGTTGGATGAGAATTTTTTTTTGAATTTTTAATTGCACCATTTTGTTGGCATAGTTTACCTTTATATCCGTGCAAAATTACAGCTTTCTAGCATTGATAGTCCCTGAGCAAAGCCGCGGACGGACAGACAGACAGACAGACATGGCGAAACTTTAAGGGTTCCGTTTTTGCCATTTTGGCTCCGGAACACTAAAAATGGTCAAAATACCGTAATGCACATTTAGTATTCCTTTTTGAAGTCAATAAATCTGTCCACAAGTTTTGATTTAGAAATACTTTTTTTTTAACCTACATAATTGTACCACAAAGTTGCGGATATATTATAACAGTTTGTCCCAGATATTCTGATCGTTCAGCGTTCTAAATCTTTGTAGAAAAACTCAATACCGCCTCCTGATTTCCATGACAAACAGATCAAAACGGAGCGAATGTTTCGCAAATATACTCCGTATAATGTGACTTAGAACTTATCAAGGCAAGTAATGTACAGCAATAAACCTTTTATAAACAGTACGTTAACGTTTATGTGCTGACCATTTTATGCCATACCCTTGTCAGGATAGATCTCCTGCTAATCATAAAAGCCAATAAACTTTAATAGCGTCCTTAGTCTCATCCACACCACTGACATCTCCAAAGTGTACATTACCAACATTAGACTTGTTAGATCATTAACCTACTTTCGTTAGTTGAGTCTTATGTTTCGACAGCCCCTCCGATAATTTTCGTTTAAGTAATTTTGACATTTCGGAGAGCTTAGTCATTTTTAATACCGATGTCTTAAGTTTGGTTACGATGGTTTCATTTTTTTTTATAGTTATTAATTTCTAAAATACACGGGAACGGATATAAATAACTTAAAAAGAAATAAGTGAAAAGAAATTAATATTATGGAGACTAGGAATGTTACGGATATGAAATTTTGGCATCCGGATACGGAAATCACAATATTATTATTTCGGTATCCAAAAAGTACGGTTACGGTTATGAAATTAGATTTTATAATTAAATTGTTAAATTAGTTCTTATACCATTACAATTTGTCATTATTTCTAGGTTATCATTTAGTACCTGCTAAAACAAATAATATAGTAAACAATTATTACAGCTAATTATTTTTTAAGTGTCGTGTTGAAACAAAAATACCTAGGTACTAATTCGTCAATTTCATTGTTATCTATCACGTTTAAAATTTTACGTTGAAGACTTGGAACCAACTATATTCATAGAAAACGTCTGTTAGGTATTTTGCATTTCCATACTGTTAATATCTACTTTCTAAGACTATTGAAGCGCACATTACCTACATATATTTTATGTCTCTTCACTCAACTCATCGCTCAGCTGAGCAATCGAAACCCTCCTGATTTACAATTTATAAAATGCACTCGAAGCTTTCTTCGGAACAGAAGAACGCCTCCCTAGGATGTAATGGGCCATTAATTTAGTATGCGTACTGTCACGGCCTTTTTATAGTTGTTTTTTTGTTTATCGGCAAATGCACTCGTGTTGTAGGAAGAATCTACTATAAGTAGTTAATTTCGCAAAATTCTTCCTGATTCTTTGTTGACGTTCAAGAAAATTTGAGGTGTACTGCCTTTTTGGCGAAATATGTTTCGCCAAATTTCACTTAGCAACCAACCTTTCGCCGAAGTTTCATTTGGCAAACCAATCCTTGGCATAACTTTACTTCGCATTTTTCTTATTTCGCAACATTTTTATATTGCAAAATTTTACTTCATCACACTTTTATGTGGCAAACAATTATGTAGCAAATGATTGGCTAAGGCAAATAACAAATAGTCAAATAACATTTGGCCAATTTTCATACGTAAGGTAGGTATATCAGTCACCATACATAATAAAATGAATAAATGTTACATTATGTGGCGGTGAGCGAGGGAAGCGAGCGAGCAAGACGAGACTAGGCAGAAGCGACTTGGATAGGTTAGGTTCAGAAGGCTAAAGCGGGAGCGAAGCGTAGCGTAGCTTCCGCCTTAGCCTTCGATGTTAGGTTTTTTTTGTAACAGAACGGAAAAAATCATTGGCTTGCTTGCTTGCTAAATTAAGGAATGCCAAATGCCAAGCGCATTGGACGAAAACACAAATGACATCTTAAAAAAATCCCAGGTAATAATTTGCATAATATCATTGATCAAGGAATGAAATTTCGCCTAAATAAAAATAAAGGGTAAATTGTTTGGCAGTTAATAATTTGCTAAATAATTTTCGCCAAAACATTAGTAAACCAAGTTTGAGCATACGAGGTTTAAGGGTCTTAGGGGTGATCGTTTTGGTATTAAGTAGGAAAAATAAATATAAAGTTATCATTGAAAAAAAAAATGATTTTAATTAATTCATCATCATCATAATCCCATCCTATGGTCCCACTGCTGGGCACAGAATGAGAGGCTCTCAGAATGAGTGGGCTTGGGCCGTCGTTCCCACGTGGGCCCAGTACAGATTGGGAACTTTACAAACACCAATGTTTTTTGTAGACGACGCATGTACAAAGTTTAAATAAAGAGTTTGTATACCAACGCTGTCTAGCATTTGGCCACTAATAAAATTGGAAAGCAAGCAGCGCGGAAAGAAAACAAAAGAATAACGAGAGTCCTGTCACAGTCCTTGTCCGCGCTGCGTGTTTAATTTTGCATTATTATTAAAAAGTTGTTTTATTTTACTAATTTACACTCCAAAGATCAATATACAGTCTACAATTTTGATTCATTAGTTAAATAAAACTAATGCACATACACAAACATCACGCCTCTATTCCCAAATGGGGTAGGCAGAGCACACGAAACGATACTGCTTCGGAGCCACTTTTAGCAATTTTAGGTTTTAAGTTAAATAAAAATAATTCTACTGATTGTACTGATTTCTCATGGGAATTCACAAATCCGGAATTTATATTTCTGAAATCTAATGGCTTACGAGAATTAAATCGCGAATAAAGGCTAGTTTATAGCTAAAAATAATTTATCACGACTACTAGGTACCTAAAGACTTGGCTTAAATGTTTTGTAACCAAGCCATAAACTCCATAAAAAAAACTACTAGGCACCTATATAAAAAAATACTTTAAATTACCTCGAAGTTTCGACCACGTTGCAGCGGCCGTGGTCACGAGTTGATTTCGGTCAACTGATTAAGATAAATAAACAAAGATAGTTTTATCAATTATAGCAAATATTTTTCACCTGATGAGTTCTGTGACGTTTCGAGTTTGATAGTTTTAGAGATGTACCATTTATCGAGTGAACTGTCGATTTTTAGGGTTCCGGAGCCAAAATGGCAAAAACGGAACCCTTATAGTTTCGCCATATCTGTCTGTCTGTCCGTCCGCGGCTTTGCTCAGGGACTATCAATGCTAGAAAGCTTGAGAATTATTAGTAGTTTATGCGTAAATAGCAGCCTAAGGTATAAAATATAGGTACCTAAACTTGGAAGATTCCGTATAAAATACGAAATCCTTAGAAAAATATTACTTAATTTTTTCGTAATGGCCACGGAACCCTATTTTGGGCGTGTCCGACACGCTCTTGGCCGGTTTTCTAAGAGTTATTAGTGCCTATTTTTGGAGAAGTTGCATTATATTTTAAAAAATAATATTTTTTAGTTTTCCGCCCACTGGGCCAGCGCTTTCTCGTTCTCGCTCGAAACAATCCCTCAAACGAATTACAAACTCCCAACTCTGGGAGTTTAAAACAGTTTTTTTTACCGTTTCGGTATTTTGTCATAAAGTAACAACAAACATAACGCGAAACAGTAACAAAAGTCAACAACAATAATAACAGAAATTAACAATAACAAAATACAATGCAAAGAAAATGCAACGGAAACTCAACTCGTATACAAGGCGTCGCGTTGCACAGTGATATTTATTTATTTATTTATTGTCAAGCCATGTTCATTACAATAAGATGTCACATTAGTAAATAATATAAGTCGGTCCATGACGCCCTGTAAGGGCACACAACAGCAGTTTATAAGTACCTAACTAAATCTAAGATTACATAATGTCAAAACTATATTAATTATACGAAATTATATATTACACTCATACATTATTATATATTAATACATTATAAAATAAAATTATTTGATTGATTGATATTATTCCATGTTAAAGAGCTAGTAAATGTAATGATTTAAATAATATACATGTGATGTCAAATAAAAATAAAGATGAAATTAAAAAAAACTATACAGATACTGACATGCACTTGGCCACAAGATGGCTGCAGCCGCGTTCCAAATAGCCGCGTTTACAAAATCTTGCAAGTTTTGTTTAAAAAATTAAAATATCTTAGTGTTCATTGTTATTGAATAATGAACCGCGGCAATTGCCGATAATGTTGTGTCACGTCACTATTCTGTTCCGTTTCACCCATTGCGTGTTTTAAAAAAATAAATATTTTTATATCGAATTCGATGGAGTCTATTTAATGGACATTGATATTACTATATATATTTTCAAAATGTACAGTTTCAATTTTTTTGATTATTTTTCTTCAAAATATAAATAATTTAAAAAAAATTTGGCGATCATAGTATGCGAAATTCGGAAAATTTTCAAGTGTCACAGAAGTCATCACAGTTGAAAAATACTTGTAACATAGTAGTATAATCAAGTCCCGATATCGAGTTACGAGTGAGATTAATAGAAGTTGAATTAATTATGGCTAGGTATTTAATAATAATAGAGTGATCTTAATCTTTATGAACTTATTAGCGACATTCCTGTTCTAAATCATGGAAAGTATAAGAGACAAAGTTCCAAAAGGAGGTGAAAGCCGTAAATCAAGCCGTGGGCAAAGTTACGTCTGAACTCAGACGTAGCCAAGTTACGAACAGGGTGTTGTGAAGTGGGCTAACATCTAAGTTTGTATGTGCCTGCACGCCAGCGTTAGATGACTTATGCTGTCATGCGTAGAAGGCAGCTTCGTTTATGTCATGCCTAAAAAATACAACTGGAACAACTGAAGCAACCGGAGGTTTATGGGAGAGGACTATGTCTAATAGTGGACGTCCTACGGACACACACACACACACACACACACACACACACACACACACACACACACACACACACACACACACACACACACACACACACACACACACACACACACACACACACACACACACACACACATAACAGCGAGAGAGAGAGAGGCACGCACGCTATCAGTAGGTACTTTCGAAAGGACGAACAACATTAAACTTAAATCGAATTTGTTTGATCATTTATTTATAGTAAGGTACCTATCTAACATTATTATTTCTTTAGACAAAATTGAACTATTATTTGTTTCACTAAAAGTGCCTTACCCGGAGAGTTTCGAGCTTGGACCCTCTTGAACTAAATAAGCTTAACAATTTAATATAATTCTTTCCTGAAATTAAATTTGATTGGTACCCTTTTAGGGAGCGGGTAGACCTAAAAGGGGAACACAGGGTTGTGGAGGGATTGAGCCCACGTTAAAAGGCATCCTGTAGGCATTTAGCGGGGACGGTTCCCAGGTATCCTTTGATATGACGCTTTTTATGTCCTTTATAGTAGCTTTAATTTTTCAGCGGGTGCGTAAAAATATTAAAGCCAGTCTGTGCTTTTTAACGAGCAAGGGGGAAAGATAACAGTATCTATATGGATGATTTTATGGATGTATTTGTATAAAACGAGCGGGTTAGTCACCTGGATTGGTGAGGTGAGCACCATCAAACATATAACCATGGACACACGCAACACCATGCGTTGCTTCGATAGAATATACCTAATTGGGATGCACCAAAAAAAATAACCTATAGTTTTTATCTTATTTTTGGAAAGAATAGGATATTTTAAGATACCATTTTTATTGATTTTGAATTTGGATAAATATTTATTTTTTTATAATTTTTTTACGAAATACGCTGGATGACGTCACAGTGAGACAGCCACATTCCATTGCCTGGAAAAATTCAGGTCGTACATAACATAATCTGTGGCATTACAATTTGACAATAATTCAAGCACGGTTTAGGGTCCTAAATGAACCATGACAAATAGTTTTATTTTATTTCTCTTGGTGGAGTGCCGAGCCCCTGGAGTGAGAGTGGACAGCATTGCCAACCACAAACTCCGGACTCTAGAGCTGCAGTGTGGAAGACAAAGGGAAACCACTACACTAATTTCTCAAGAAAGTCGTCATAAAGGTGTGCAACCAATCTTCAACCGACGATCACAGACTGTCTAGTGTAATACGGGTACGAGTCGCGAGACAAGGCGCGAGGCGATGTACGAGGTGAGAGTGTGACCAGACGTGCCTGCCTCGCCTCGCGCCTCGTCTCG
This sequence comes from Choristoneura fumiferana, assembly GCF_025370935.1. Taxonomy (NCBI): domain Eukaryota; kingdom Metazoa; phylum Arthropoda; class Insecta; order Lepidoptera; family Tortricidae; genus Choristoneura; species Choristoneura fumiferana. The sequence continues at coordinate 9,536,848 of NC_133496.1, read as the reverse complement.
CCCCTCGCAGCGCTCGCGTCCGGAGCGGTTTTTGGGCACGAGTCAAAGGACCTCGCGACGACGACGCTCACGCTTCATTCGGGTTTGAACGTTATGCCACGCAGGTTGCAAGCTGAAAGACAACTAAACTCGCCACGAGAGTGTAAGCAGGAAGCTTATTTACCATCGATCCGCGAGCCGCAGACCGAGATACGAGGCGAGGCAAGAGGCGAGAGTGTAAATCTCATAGAACAACTTACAAGAAAGAGAGAAGATACGCGCCTGCTACCGTCAAGACCAAGCGTGAGGTGAAACGCGAGTGCTCGTCCACACCAGGCTTCTCCTCACATGCTTCGCGATTCGTCTCGTCTCTCGCGAGCGAGTGTAAATTGGGTAAATACACAGACACCATGTACTGTACACTAGGTATCTATATTACTAATGGACTCACCAAATAGCCGGCCAAATGGACTCGCCCGATGGCCAACCAATTTGGTTTATTGTTGAAGCCTTAATGGACACCGAGGAATGTGTGGAAACTCTTTGACATGTAAATTTTATTTAGGTACCCCCACGTTTCCTTTTCAGTAAATTGTAACAATTTTTATCTGAGTTGTTACACCCTACATTGCCAACTTTTGACTACCTTATAGGTATTAAGAATGTTTATATTCAGCTAGGTATCAATTGCGTTAAGTTTCGGCTTAGATCCCATTAAAATTATAAATGCGATAGTTTGTAAGTATTTTTGTTTGTTCCCTGTTTACGTCCAAGCGCTGAACCGATTTGTATGAAATTAGGTTCCTATACTCATAGTTCGAGTCCCGGGGATGGAAATAGAATAGTTTTATCCCGGAAAACTGCATAGTACCCGCGGGATAGCGATAAACGAATTAGACTTTATCCGGGGCTTCGCACGCGTAAACCCTATGAATTTTGATTGGGCCAATCAACTATTTTACCGACACTTTGGGCGTCTCCTGCGTTACCAAAATTGTCTCTGGCGTTACCAAAAAATCGTTTTTCCAACAAGATATTTCACGGTTTAATAGGTTGAACTTACGTAATCTATTAAATTAAAGAAAAAACATGTTTACTTACAAAAATCTGCAATTGTTTGAAAAATGTCGCGGACAGATTAGTGTCGGTAAAAAATTTGATTGGCTTAACTATATTCCCATGAAAACTCCCACTTATTACATCGTGGATTTTATTAATGTTTACATAGAAGACATCCATGCCAAATTTCTCTTCTCCTATTTATGTTTTTACTGTGTTTTTGTTGTGATGTAGTGTGTTTTTTTTTTCAATAAATGTTGTGAGTTTGAGTTTGATTTCAAGTCGTTCTTCTTTCTTTCTCCTTTCTTTCCATTTGAATCAAATCCATTCGCCGTTTTAACATGGAAGAGTAACAAACCTACACACACACACACTCACAAACTTTTGAATTTATAATATTACCTCGTAGGAGTTATGTCAACTCTTTCAGTGAAAAATTCACGTTCAACAAAATCTTTTCAAACCTGTAGCTGCTTCATAAATTGCGGATAATGACGGTGTAAATAAAAAGAAGTGAACGGTTAAGATACAAAGGATCCTTATCGAGATTTCACAAAAAGCTTGTTTACAAGGTATTATCCGGGAAGGCAAAAATACGTACGGAAAAGAGGTGTTAAAGGCATAGATCAAACAATGAGAAACGCCGGCTCACGTTTATTTCAGAGCAGCAGGGCTACTACGAAACTCTAAGTTCGTGAGGAAACCTGTGAAGTAATTCAATGGTATGTATGAAGTTCCCAATTCGCACTGGGCCCGCGTGGGAACTACTGTCCAAGCCCTCTCATTCTGAGAGGAGGCCTGTATCGAGCAGTATAGGATGTAAATAGGCTGGGATGATGAGATGATTACGATCACGACGGCGGCGCCACCCGTACTGAAAATATCTTTCGAGAATATCGAAACTAGTCGGACCGTATAATACCTATATTTAGGTACTTAAATGACAACTCTATTAGATGTAAGAAAAATTGACAAAGAGGTAATTTAAAGTTGCACTCCGCAACAATAATCTCAGGTCTTTAAAGCCGAGTTTAGACTTGCAAGAAAAATCGTGCAAGTTGCATTACATTGCGAGAACGTAAAGGCAATGAGCTTTAGTGGTCAATCGAGCGCCGCAATGTAATGCACTTGCACGATGATTCTTGCAAGTATAAACTCGGCTTTAAGATGTAAAACGAGCGATTAAACGCGGCAGAGAAACTGAATAGCGTACCAGAGTGGAACCTTTGTGCTACTGGTGTCATTGGGACATTCCATACATTTATTAAAGAAATCATAGCGGAATTGATTATGAAAAGGTCCAAACGCGATTCACTTTCCTTGATTGTAAGTATTATTATTTAAGTGAAAAATCATTATTATTTGTAAATAAGTTAAAAAAAAGAGAATTGTATGCAAAAATTGAGTCCAAGTGAGTCTGGACACACCAATAGTAACCCTGTAATGCAAATATGACTTTCCAACCTTCCTTAAAAGGTATTTACCACGTCTGCCTTTACTGAACAATATAACACAATTTTGCGTTCATTATGAAAAGCAAATTGCGACTTCAGTGTACAAGTTTATTTGAAAAGAGAAAAAAATGCGCTTCTTTTATAAACCCCGCTTTTTCTTGACTTTAAGAGAAATGTAAAAGTTTTAGAAAAGCGTAAATAAACTGCAAATGTGTTTTTACTTTGTGAAGAATGCGTATTCTTGTCGCAATAACGCCATAAGTAACATTCCGGTTAGCTAACTGCAGCTCATGGGCTTTAATAATTTTGTATAAATTTATACAACGTATTAATTTTAATTTACGTTATCTTTACGGGAGCATGCATTCATCATCATCATCCGTCGGAAGACGTCCACTGCTGAACAAAAGCCTCCCACTTCGAACGCCACAATGAACGACAATTCGCCACTTGCATTCACCGGTTTCCCGCAACTCTCACGATGCCGTCAGTCCACCTGGTGGGAGGCCTGCCAACGCTTCGTCTTCCGGATTAAATTCATTGCATTGCAATAGGTCCAATGAAGTTAATTTCTCACAGACACTAGTGGCAACCCTCGATATATAAGTGTGTTTATGTGTTAGTTAAGTTTAAGGTTAATTTAATATTTATATTATTGCAGTGCCCTTACAGGGTTTGATTCAATTTTGTATTGTTTTCAAGGCAAAACAAAAAAACTATAATAATAATCCTTAATATCGTATATTACAAGGATATATACTCAGATACGCAGTAAATGTTTTAAAATTTCCTACATCCCGCCTGAACGATTGAAAACATTTATATTCATGAAATTACTTTTAAATAACAACCAATATCACATTAAAATCTCATTTAGCGACGATATCGCAGAACTCCAGTCTTAAAACTTAAAATGGAAACCGCATCGTCTGCTGAGAAGTCGCTCGGGGTTATTTTTCCTTTTATTGTTCCCAAAACAAGGGAAACTCTTCTTCCAGCAACTTTACGGTTACTTGATGGTAATTTGCATGAGAATATTTTTTTGGAACTTACTACAATGATAAAGGTTATTCCTTGCTAGGTTAATTTTTGATTATATGTATACAATATAAAACAAAAATTAATTACTAAAGAATAAAGTAACCCGACCAACGCTGAAGAACTGCAGAAATGTGTATCTTCTGAAATGAACCGATGCAAAATTAAATTTAAGGTAAAAAAAGTGTTATCCAACAAATATTTTTAAAGATTAGTTCATGACAACGTAAGGTAATATAATATTATTGAATTATTGAATTTACATAACATAAAGCTAACTTTTAAATTTTAGGTGAATCTGATCATGCGAAGAAGATAAAGTATGAATTGAATTCAAAAAAATAGTTTTTTGGTAATTTTACAGGAATTGGTCTAATCCTAAACTAAACAAAGCTTTTACTATGAGTACTGGGTAGTGAAAAAACATTTTTATACAACGTGGTTTTTTTGATTTACGTTACCATTAAGGGGAGGAAAAAGTTAATTATCAATTAGTTTCTATCAAACAACTAAGACGTCTGTTGAAGTTAACGGAAATCAATAAAATCACGGTGTACAGGTAAATTATTAAAATCCTCGCTACACATCCTCGCACTGCTTAGCTACTTCGCATATCTCTGGTGGAAACGCGGCCCAAATTGTAAATAAGGCCTTTGATGAGTATCAACTGGCAATCTCGCTCGACACATTCTTCAGAATTATCACCGTTTCAACTACATTATACTTTTCGAGTGTGGTGATAAGATAGCCGGAGGGCCGGGAAAAGTGTGGTAAACAATTGAGTACTTTTACAACCGTGGGTGGATGTTCACTTGTTTTGAAAGATTAAACGATAAATAAACAAAGCACTTATTACGGGCCTTCAATAAGGAATACAAATTATATTTAATGAGAGCGACGCTTTCGTAATGCTCTCGAACATGGAAGTAATTTAGTAAAATGACTTTTGTTTTTTTTTTCATATTAATTAAAATTTGTCCATTTGACCTGAACTGGAGCGCGAATTGTTTTTATTTTTATTTATCTAAAACCCCCAAAAAGTTTAGTTTACGGCAATTACTTGGTTGGACCATTAAATAAAATAATAATAATAAATATCATGGGACACTTGACACCAATCGACCTAGTCCCAAACTAAGCAAAGCTTGTACTATGGATACTAGGTAACGGATAAACATACTTATATAGATAAATACATACTTAAATACGTATTAAACATCCATGAACCGAGAACAAACATTCGTATTATTCATACAAAATATCTGCCCCGGCCGGGAATCGAACCCGGGACCTCAAGCTTCGTAGTCAGGTTCTCTAACCACTTGGCCATTCGGTCGTCACTAAAACAATAATACCTCAAAAATAATTTCATGAGTAATGTTATAAAATAAATTAATGAAAAAATTGATTAATACCAACATTTTTCTGTACGAGCTTCATTACCATTTAAAAATCTAAGCGGATAGAAGTTAATCGGAAGCGGATATATGTATAGGTACAGTTATCAACAACCGTCTCTATTTAGAACACCAAAAAAGTCTACGTAGTGTGAATTTTCGTCGTTTCCAGGATTGCCCCAATACTATTCTAGCAAATGACGTCAATCGCAAATGCGGCGGTAAACAGTTCCCCCGTGAGCCAACTTGTACAATCAACCAATAACAAGAGTAGGCGTGAAGTTTACACCTAAAATGAATAGTTTTCCCGGGTTTGTTTTACCTTAATTTGTGAGCACGTTGAATACAGCTTTTTAGATTTATCACCTACCTACACCGTGTTGTCTTTAATTTCCGTTAATTTTAAGGGCACATTCTAGGTCTTCTTCTTCTTCTTTGTCGGTACCTTCATTGCTAAAGATCGTGTCTAATTCGTAGTGACGGCTCGTTGTACTATGCTTTCTCCTTCGCTTTCAGCTTTTTTATTTAATAGCTCTAATGAACATAATTTATCTGAGACACAAGTAAATTGTTGCAGATAATTACTATTTACTTAACCGGATATTTGACGGTTGCTCAATTAGTTAGTTCTTGATCGGCCTTTAAAACGTTCAATCCGGCCCACTACAAAGTGCAAAATTCGAACGTCGTATCTGGCCGCCTCGCTGACGATAATATTATTTTACGAGAGTGAGAGGGATGGTAAGAAACTTCGATTTTCGAATTTCGTAGTAGCCGCCCTGTCTCGATAAACTGGATCCGCGCCCGTTCACGAAGTCCCACCAAGTAACTTTCGCTTGCAAAATTCGCAAAAATAAGTACGCGGTTTGTTCTGAACATTTAGGTCATGCTTCGCTGATCGTTCACAGGCTGCGGTTTAACTTTAATGATATTAGGCTCTTGATGTAATACTACCCAAAAGAACATAGGGGCCACGTGAGTTTCATTGGTGAAACGAAAATACCAATAAATACTTTCAATACTGATTGATTTTCGCATCTTTAAAATTCAATATCATAACTAATCACTCTTCCGTCACTATTTTCTGTACTCGTCACTTATCCAAGAGTGAAAATGTAAATTAAAGGATCGCGTTGCGTTGTTGACTACCAACATGATGGCATTTGGTAAATCTTTCTTTTCTCCTTAAAAGTATACTTACAAACTCAATCCTAAAGCCCAGTTTAGACTTGGAAGAAAAATCATGCAAGTTGCATTACATTGCGAGGCCGTAAAGCCAACGAGTTTGTAGTGGTCAATCGAGCGCCGCAATGTAATGCAACTTGCACGATTTTTCATGCGTCTAAACTCGGCTTAAGAGCGTTTTCACATTACCCGATCCGATATCGTTATAGGACGACGATACGATATCGGGGCAAGTAAAATGTATGAAATATGTACATGTCTTTCACATTGTTCGGCCCGATATCAGATATCGGAGCCGACACCGATATGTTGTGGCACCATCGGACGCCCGTGAGCTGTCCGACGATAATATTTGTATGTATGCTATAATGTCAAACTACAATGTAAAAATGGCCGCCACGCATCGGTCTTTGCGCACACAGAGACAATTTAGATAGGCATAGGCGCATAGGCGTATATCTAAATTGTCTCTGTGTGCGCAAAGACCGATGCGTGGAGGCCATTTTGAGCCGGCCGTACCGAAACGATTTCATCGGAAATATGTGAAAACAGAACATGGTGCGTTGGCTATATCGGACCGGATAATGTGAAAACGCTCTAACTCGCTGTCTCAAAATTTTAACACAACAAAAGCTCATGATGAAACCCGTATCACCTTTTCCACCAAATTTCTTTACCAGAGAAAATAATTAAATAACATCATTCAGACATCACCTGTCAACTACACAGCTTTTGAGAACTTTGAAGAAGGTAAAACTGCGCTCCCGGTCACAGAATTGTCTGGTCTTTTTCTTACTCGAGGTAAAAGATAGAGGCGGGACGTGGAGTCTCGAAAATGAAGCACCTAACTTTAATTAAAGCGATTGCCTTAGGACATGTAAATTTAACGTCGTGTTAGAGAAGCGGAATGCTGTCGTCTTCTCTTTTCGTATGAATGAAAAAGATAGCTTTAGTTTTTTCCGCTACTTAACTTTATAAAACGTTTTGGTTTGGATTAGCTTTAGGTTTAAGTTAAAAGCTTAAGTTTTAAAGGAATTTCCAATACCTTTATTAAAAATCCTTGAGTTTTTAGGCTGTGAACTTCTGAAAATTTTCTTAGTTTTCCTTATTAGCCTTGTTTTATTTAAGTGATAGCTATTTGCAGTCCAACGACCGCTAAAATGCTTTTAAGTTTCATTCTCGCCATAGTTCCTTTACCATTTTGAAATTAGAGACAAAAAACAGTTTAATATGAAGCAGGCTCGATTTTAAGGTTTAGGTACTTCCCTTTAACCTATTACTTAATTTAAGCATCTACGAAAAATTTGTCGAACGAAATGATAAAAGAAACCATATAGGTACAAGAGAGAGACATAGTTTTTTTCAGCGTCTTCGCTCTATATCAATAACAAAACGAAATTTTCGCAGAGCAGAAAGGTACTGCTATCAACAAATAGTAAAATTACAATTAATAATAACAAATACTTAACACCTAAAAAATTGGAAGGAACATTCAGTGTGCGAATCCGATTGGCACTTGCCTGGATTTTTCTTTTCCGACACCCTAAAAAAGAGTATCAAACCACTTTTTGCTCGCAAACATACTATTGTAGGCACGGGACGCTTTACCGTTTGAGCAAAACGTGTGAATGGGGTTTGACGAAAGCCCATTTAGAAAGTTGAATGCTCTTTGTGCTGCAGATTTTCGTACATACAATAAAGACAACTATTGCTCAAATGACTGTGAAATTGCTTTATTTTAAAGCAGCTCTACTAGTTTCAACCGTTATTAGCCTTTTTTATTATGAGAGGGAGAAAAACGAGCAATTGGGTCGTCTGATGGGAACTGATCATCACTGCCCATGAGTACCACCTATCATATCTATATACTTTGAAGAAAGTATAAGCCCTAAGCCCCGATGTCATGTCCGGCAACGCTGCTGAGTCTCTCATTATGTTAATTTATTTATTTATATGACGGGACACGATGTTAAAAAAATACCCATAAAGCCTACAAAAATACCCATAGTAAACAATAATCTATCGGCTATCGGTTTCGATTTAACAAGTTTCTAATGCGTTTTTTCTTTTACCTATTTATTTTATAGCAGTCAGCTTCAAATTTCGAAGTCTACAAAAAGTTATAATTCAACGTAGATAATAAGTGAACATTTTAGAACTTTAATCTCAAAGAATATTTGTATTTTTCTGTTTTAAGCAGAACTACATTTTCAGTAAAAAAAAGGGAAAAATGGAAATAAGCCCTTTTGAAAAGACACTCCTAATTTATAAAAAGTATATCTTTAAAGTAAATTTTATTTAACATTTACCTTTTCAAGTAATCCACTGGATTATCATCATTAATAATGTAACGCTGTCATTAAAAAAGGACTATTTAAATGTAATGTCAGCAATATTAGAGATTATTTCAACCTTCTCAAAATTTAATAATGAAAATTGCTGATTACTGTCTCTTTATTTTTATGAAACCCTTTCAATCTAAGTTCCCCACAGAAATAATTATTACCAGGCCCGCCTAACCCGACCCGAGGTTAAGAACAAATTAAAAAACCCCTGACTACCCTTGTGGAATGAAAATTTTCTGTATTTTGTTAAGCAGAAAGATAATTTTGGTAAACGAAGCGAAAGTGACCCGGTTTGTCCTTTAATTTATCCGACTTTAGAATTTTGGGTGTCGCATGCAAACTGGTTAACCTAATTGTGATTGATGTTTTTTGAATAATCTATGGGTGGTATTTTGGAGATCTTTTATATGATATTTTGTGCTACCTTTAATCGATCATGATTTATAACACTTTAAATTAGTGTCATTAGTGCCTACTCTCAGTAATACAATATGATAGATGCGAAAGTTTGTTATTCTGTTTGTTTGTCTTCTGGCTGTTACTGAACCACGATTGAGATATCACCTTATAGGATAGGCCATTTATATTGCATAGTTTCCGAGGAATAGCCATAAATGAATTCTATGCAGATGGAGTCGCGAGCAACAGGCTATTATTTCAATTAAATACATAGAACGTAACGCAACGAGCTATAGAGAGAGCTATGCTTGAAGTTTCTTTGCGCGATAGAATCCGGAATACGGAAATTCGTCGAAGAACTTAAGTCACCGACATGGTTGGAACAATATGCAAATTGAATGGCAATATATCGCTCGAGATCACCGGGGAAAAGTCCTCGTGTAAGTGGTAGGATGCAAGGTCCGTCCGGATTGCTACCACCATCTTGCTCGCTTATCCTGCCGTGAAGCAGCAGTGCTTGCACAGTTGTATTTCGACGTGGAGAGTAAGACAGCCGGTGAAATTACTGGCACGTGAGGTATCCCATCTTAGACCTCTAGGTTGGCAACGCGTCTGCATACCCCTGGTGTTGCAGATGTTTATGGGCGGTGGTGATCTCTTACCATCAGGTGTCGCAGACCTCTTGAGGGGAGTCGCCGAGGCAACAGGCTATTATTTCAATTAAATTACATAAGAACGTGAGACGTTCATTATTCGGAGCTATAGACCCGGAGAGGCTATGGTCCTTGGTCGTTGCCTTTGCGCGAGCCTACAAGTGTTCCGGATCATGGACGAGGAAGGATGTCAGTACTCCGGAAGAGGCCGTCACTTAGTGTCAGGTTCGTAAAGGAGCCGCCTGAGCCGTGAGAGTGTAGCCGAACGGAGCTTTGAAAGTTATAGCCGTGCAAAGCTGTAGCCGTACGGAGCTTGTAAGCCGTACGAAGGTTTGTAAGCCGTACGAAGGTGCCCTGTAAATTAGGTGGTGTCAGTTGTGGTCCAGTGCTAGATTGTTTGCCAGTCACTCCTCTGCAGCGATGCCCCAACTCTTAGGGTGTGCTGAATTGCAGTGAGTGGCAGAGACAATCATACGGAGTTACAGGCAGGCAAAGGAAAGTGATTCTAGTTTTATATAATTATTTAAAAAAAACAAAAGGTAAAAATAAATAGCCTAAGTGACCGTTAAAATTTGAAATACAACAGTTCACTAAATAACCGTTAGAGGATTACATTTGAAATTAAACGTTACTTAGTTGAGTTTGAATTTATTTTAACACCGGTAAGCATCCGTTGCATAAAAGTAATAAGCATTAACATAGGTTCTGAGTTTATAACAACGGATGAGAGAAATTAACAAGTGTTAAAATATTAAGTATAAGAAATGTTTGAAATAAAAGATTCCCTGGCCAGGGGAAGCCTTCAGTTCAATTACACAAAGTTAAATTATAAAGAAATTAATTCTAATAAAATACACAGAAAAACACAAGAGTTAAATATCGGAGAACTTACCAAGTCTGGGCGTATGGAGCTTTCGAGGGAGCTGTTTAGTGTAGTGTAAGCTGTTGAATGTGTGTTTTACAGCTGTGTTTCAGCTTTTAAGGGCGAGAATATTACAGTTAGAATTCCCCCGGTCACAGCTGATCGACAGCACCCTTGGCCGACAAAAACGGTCAAGGGTGAGTTGGTTATAGATATATTTAGTCGTACAAACTCGTGTAGTAAATGAGTGTAATAAAATGCCTACTTTTATAAAATAAATAAGTAAATAATAAATAAATATTAAATACATATTATTACGTAAATAAATAAGTCAAGAGAAAACTACGGTGGCGACCTCTAGAATTCGTCCGCCATTCTGCTCAGAGATCCCTTATTGAAGTAAGCGCCATCTAGCTTACACTGAGCTAACTAAGATGTCAGCGATCGCCTATGTGCATTGTGACACAGGAGACCCACTTGCTCGTTTGCCATCCAGTCGAATAAAAAAAAAGAGTGGCGACCACAACCGGAAGACGAAGCGTTGGCAGGCCCCCACCAGGTGGACTGACGACATCGTGAGAGTTGCGAGAAACCGGTGGATGCAGGTGGCGAGTTGTCGGTCATTGTGGCGTTCTAAAGGGAGGCCTTTGTACAGCAGTGTACGTCTTCCGGCTAATGATGATGATGATGATGATGATGACATAGAACGTCTTTAGGGTGTTGCAATGATACATTCGGTACTATAAATATTGTACACTTGTTCAATATTTATTTGCATTAAGTACCTATAACTAAAGAAAATACAAATAATTAAAATGTAGGTACCGAGGTAAATAGAGGCTTGTCATATTTCTGCAAACTGAAACGGGCGCTTAATGTGGAATGCAGGCAAAGTCCTGGGTATTAAGTAGGCCATTTTTACACAATAACATTTAGTATTTAAATTGTAAGCTCAAAGTCAAAGTCAAAAGTCAAAATATCTTTATTAAATTTAGGCTATAACAAGCACTTATGAATGTCAAAAGAAAATCTACCACCGGTTCGGTAAAACCTCTGCTGAGAAGAATCCGTCAAGAAACTCAACGAGGTATATTTTTTTTAAACAGATTTAGGGGCTGTTTCACCATCCATTGATTAGTGTTAACTGGCGGTTAGGTGTGATGCCGTCTCTATTTGTTTTGTTCGAATAGACGGAGACGACATCACATTTAACCGTCAGTTAACACTAATCAATGGATGGTAAAACAGCCCCTTACAATATTATTAAATGATACCTATACATCACAAGTATTTAACACAACTTTATTTTTAACACAGTAGGTTCGCTATTTGAAGGGAGCGCTAATGCGGATCGGAATTATTTCCAAATATCCCTGTCCATGATATAATCATTAACTTTATGATAATGATTTTTTGATATATGTCTTCTTGACAATAGATCTGAATTTTGTATCCGTTTCATTTGTAATATTTTTTGGAATTTTATTATAAAAACGTATGCAATTTCCCAGAAACAAGTTTTTGGTTTTAGGCAGTCAGTGCAAGATGGAACTTATAATCAAAATACACCAACCGTGCCGTCGCCACATCGGTTAACTGCCGTATTTTCCAAACTGCAAAAGCAGCAGAACTCAATCTACCCGCGATTGCTGTGACGTGAGGTCCCCACTGTAGTTTAGAATCGAGCGTTATTCCTAAAAATACTCTGCAGTGACTCATCAAAAGTAGATGCCACACGTGAACCAGTACATTATCTTTACATTTTTACTAGTAAAATATTTGGTTAAGTCCACAGTGGCTATAATTTACATTTTCCGGGTCAACAGTTTCCCCTCGGACCATTTATTTTCATAAAATATGTGTCTGTCAAATTCCAGCAATTGAGCGAGGACCGAATAAATAATTTTTCATTTCTCTCCATCGTGCACTCAAGTAAAAAATAAGTATAATAGCGCAGTATTCGCCGATAAACGTCATAGTTTGGCGAAATTAGTGATGTAACTAAAACTATGTTACAATTACACCTTTTTTGAGAATAAATAAATAAATATTAAGTAAATAAATTATTTATTTTTTACTTGAGTGCACGATGGAGAGAAAGGTATTACTGGTACGGCCGGGCCGTGCCTTTGTTTTTGTTTTGCTCGACTCGGCGGGGGCACTTCCGTGCCCCGGATTTCCTGAGTGTTCTTTTCGTCGTTGAAAAGTTTTTATCGACTTTAAAGTAACCATTTAAATATAAGTAAGCCTATATCCAACGTCACGTCAATCCGCTGATATGATAACGATGATGATGATGAGACATTTACAGCGAAATACACGCCATTAAATGCAAAGAATCACAGAAGCATTTTCTCGTCGTGTTTTCGTTGACTCACTGAAAAGTTCATAGTATTTTTTTTTATTCAACTAGATGGCAAACGAGCAAGTGGGTCTCCTGATGATAAGAGATCACCACCGCCCATAGACACCTGCAACACCAGGGGGATTGCAGATGCGTTGCCTACCTAGAGGCCTAAGATGGGATACCTCAAGTGCCAGTAATTTCACCGGCTGTCTTACTCTCCAAATTTAATTTAGGTTCACACATTCAGACATTACTATACTCGTGGATGGGTTAGTCTGATCCATAGGTAACCCCAGCAAGCTCACTAAGTTTATAAACCATTGATCTTTATTGTATTGTTTGCAGAGATCTCGATCACCAAGCGGATCCGCGGCGCAGAGGCAGCTAGAAGAAGCGGACTTGTTCATGGACCTCATTAAAGACGTAGCCAATGAGCTGGACATTGATGTTTTATGTCACAAGGTAAAAACAGTGCTTATTTATACACACGTTTCTGGACTCTCCGGGGGAAAATCCTTGGACTAATGCTCCCAGACATCAGTCAATGATTTTTTGGTCGACTCGGAACGTCTTTTGCATGAAAGTGACAAGAAAGATTGCCTTAACCGCACGGTAGGTAGACAGAATACACCTGCAGTGATCATACAACAATCTAAGCAAACATTATATACAGTATGTATTTACTACCTGTTTTATTTACGTGCAGTCGAGTTGCATCTTTACAAAGAGTCCAATCATTAGCATAGATTGAAGTTATTTCCATGTCCAGACTTTGTGACCCGAATTGGCCGTATAAGCCTCCAATATAGCAGCACCATTGTTCCCCAGTGATTATTACATGTCTTGTTAGCGAAATTGTATAAGTAACGCAAACATATTCAAGACATTTAAAATAACATGTTCATGATCGAATAACAGCGGAAGGAATGATAAGATCCTAATATTAATATGAAAATAGACAAACTTTTTTTATAACGTTTTAAACTTTCGTGATTTTCACTCATAGTCAAAATACCACAAACGAGACTTATCACGCTAAACACAACGAGTAAAACATGTGGTTGAAACGTCGAGGTAAATATTACTCGTGTGTTTGTGGTATTTTGACTACAAACTTTTGATAAAATATGATAGAAAACCAGCATTTCATCTGTACAATAGTATGTCTCTCCATTTCTTAAATAACGAGTCCTCCTGCTGTGGCAATACGTGCCTGTATAATTAGAGGTTTAATTTGCATAATACTCTGGGATTAGTCACTCGCAGTGCTTAATCGATTGCTTAACAAGACACCGTGAAATTGCTGTCTATTGGATTTCCTTGGGGATAGAGGGTGGTTTTGGTGGTTTAAATAGTACATTGTGCCTTAAGGGCGGTAAATAAGGAATTACGAACGAGAGTCTATTAGAAGCCCGACGTCGAAGACTGAGGGCTTTGATGAGTCGATGTTCGTAATTCTAGTACCGCCCGTGCGACATACAATGTTTTTCATCACATTTGCGAGTAAAATTGTATATTTGTAAAAGAAAAATTCATATTTTTTCAAAAATTGCCAATACCGCTGATTGCGCTCTTGGCAGCGCCAGCTCCCCGCCACCCTCCCCCTACGCAGCATGTGCATGGCGTGCGTGTGCAGCGTGCGCACGGAGCAGCAGCACACCATGCAGTAACAAACTCATTTACCGACCTTGGGCATCATGGCATGAAAATGAGTACAGGCAATTACTCATTTACCGACCACGGGTTCCATGAGAAGCACATTAAGGTCGAGGGTTTTATTTGGGGGGCTGCAGCCAAGGCAGCCTGCATATTACGACACGGTTTACGAGCAAGTGCGATGAAAAATTCTTAAATTAACAAGCAAACAGCGTAAAAGAATATAATTTAAGTAACACCTAATTAATCAAAAGTCTTCGTATTTTAGCTGAGATATGGATCTGCTACCAACGTGGAAGTTTAAGTTATAATTTATTGAATCAGGCGTAACTTTGCGGAGGTCCATATCAATGAACTAAAAGAATTTCTTTGCTCACCCGCGACCTTATGATAGCTACGTTTATGCAAGATATGCGTGTTCATGCAGTTCGTCCACTTCCACACTGTAAAAACACACACAAATCACACAAATCCATCTATCACCACCACCAGACTACACTGACGTGTTTCGGACTCAACCAGAGCTCATCATCAGAGCAACAGAACCGTACACCATGCTACCATATGTTACATCTGGTAAACGTAGCTATCATATGGTTGCGGTTGAGCAAAGTAATTGAAAGAAAGAAAGAAAGAAAGAAAATACATTCATTTAACGCCATAAAAAAACAAACATAGGAACAAACATAGAACAAATAGAGACATACATGACGCTAAATTTTTTTAATTAATTTATCGTCACTACCAATTTTTCATTCTTTTAAATTTTTGCACAGTTTGAGCGATATTTAACTTACTTAAGATGCAACGAGATTAGAAGTTGCTAAGATCACGCTACATCAGGAAGATTTCAGTTTTTTTTGTCATTACAGTTCTTTCCAACAGAGATTCTTTAGTGTACTAAAAACAATCTACTTTATTGACAAAATCAGTAACAAACACCAGCTTTCATTTAACGGGTGTTGCATTCAAATTGAAGTTTACGAGCGGCACTTGTAACTTCTGTAGTAAAACGTTAAAATAAAACAAAGTTTATTGTGTGCAATAAAAAAGAATTTAAATTTGACGAATTAAACCGCTTTTACCTAACTCGTTAGCTAGTTGTAACTCGTTGCAACTCGTCGCGAAGGTATTTTTAATGTAATTAATGAAAGTACTACTTGGTGTTGTAAAACATCTTTAACAGCAAAGTAGGGACTTTGTAAAAATAACTTAATTTGATATTAAATGATATTGTAACGGATAACTCAAGTTTTAAACCGAGTTTAGCTCGACTGTTTCGGGCTATTTCGTAGCCCTTCTTCTCAGGAGCACGCGAGCAGAGCAGAGCAGAGCGGTGACGCGTAGTGTGTGTGTTGCGGCAGCCGCCGAGTCGCGTGCTCCTGAGAAGAAGGGTTACGAAACATGTCGGTCTAAACTCGGTTTAAGACGTGAGTTATCCGTTACAATATCATTTAATATGAGTGAGTCTCACGGTAGTTTCATGTTCTAAACTTAATTTGAGTAGCAAAAAGTCTAATAAACGAATATGATGTAAATTTGAAAGTTGACTTTGAAACTCAATTTACTACTTAATTTAAAAATAAAACTATTGCTTACCATTTTATATAATCACAAGTATCCTAATCAATGCTATTTGTATGTATGAATATCCAAGTGTAAGCAGAGAGAGTCCCTCTCCCAAGCATATTACAAAACGCAGTGAATGGGTTATTTTAAATAACAACCGTGTTGCTGTACGGATGTGAGACGTGGAAAATCAGTAAAGACATCTCGCATCGCCTCCAAGTCTTCATCAACCGCTGTCTTCGCCGTATTCTCGGTTTATACTGGCCCAAGAAAATCTCCAACATAGATCTGTGGGAACGCTGCGGTGAAACACCAATCAACCAGCACATCAAACGTCGCAAATGGAACTGGATAGACCACACGCTCCCAAGGGACCCCGAGCACATCGAGGCAAGCCCTATATTGGAGTCCCCAAGGAAAGCGGAAACGTGGCTGCCCTAAGCAAACCTGATGGCGGACGATCACTGCAGAAGCGAATTCAATAGGAATGACTTGGAGCGAAGTGAAGCGCGAAGCTGTAAAGCTCAAGACCGTTTTTGGGATGGTATGCACTGTGGACGCCCTCTGCCCCATCCAGGGGACATAGGACAGTCAATAGGTTATTTTAAATGGTTATTGACACAGACAGACATAAAAATCAAAATTTTCAGACTTTTCTTATTGGTTGAGCTACCTTTATACCGACATTTATGTTTAGAATTTCTAGAACAATCGGAAGCCCCCTACTCGTATAGGTTTTCGGTTACAACAATTTGTATGAAAAAACCTTTTTAATGACTTTACGTATCTTTTGATTGCTAGAAGTTTGATGGTTTCCACTGCTTCCAGGAGTAGCAGACCCAAAGCAGACCCGAGTATTTGTTATTAATTTTAGCTTGATACCTCCTCGCTTTTCGAAGAAAAAGGGTCTTGACAGACAGATCCATTCATATCTTAACATTTTATACGTATAACATAGGTACTTACCGAAACTTTTCGGTGATTACCGGTTGTGGACATCACTATTTAGGAGATGTAAAAAACAGGTAACACATGAAATGTCATTTTAGTATCTTGGTTTAATAAACAGAGTATAGTGGTTTAGAAGTTAAGAGACCGAATCAATCGAAATGTGTACGGGAAAATTTACGAAAATGTAAAACTAGTGGGTAGGTATAAATTAATTCCCCATAAGCCTCGGTCTTACATTATTTCCGTCAATAACCTAACCAACAAAAAGTTGGAAAACCCCCGACTTTGTCACTTCAAAGTTCAATATCTCAAAAACGGCTGAACAGATTTTGATGAAATATGTCTGAGAACCATTGCTAGAAAACCTGCTTTCAAATAAAAACAACTTAGGTGCAAAGTAAATACCCATTATGCTTCTAAGAGTCCTACCACAGCGAACAAAAGAGCTGATGATCTTGAAACGGCTTAACCGATTTTGATAAAATTGTCTAAGAACCATCGCGAGAAAACCTGCTTTCAGATAAAAAATACCGCATTCAAATCGATTCACCCGTTTAAGAGCTACGTTGCCACAGACAGACACACAGACACACATAGCGGTCAAACTTATAACACCCCTCTTTTCAACCCCCGACGCAAAAAGAGGGGTGTTATAAGTTTGACCGCTATGTGTGGCTGTGTGTTTGTGTATCTGTGTGTCTGTCTGTGGCACAGTAGCTCTTAAACGGCTGGACCGATTTGAATGCGGCTTTTTGCGTCGGCGGTTAAAAAAACGGTTTGAGCAGACTACTAATGGACCATTAACATCACAACGCTCACATTACTGGTGTCCCATAAAGCTGCACATTTAATCTGTATGCGGATGGTACGCGGCGAGCACCGTGCGCCGTATTGACCAATTAAATCAATGACTACTACTGCCGTTTTATACGAGTATATTGCGCTATTTGCTATTCGTTTTCCATTATATTTACTGTTTGTTTATTCAAGGTGTTAATTACATAAAACCTCAGAAACCCCAAAATATTTTATTTTATTTTAAGTAAGTTGATTGAATTTATTTTGGATATATTCATTTCTAACTCTACGACTACACTCATGATTTATATAATCTAAGAAACATCGCTAGCAAACCTGCTATCAAATAAAATAATAAACGCATCAAATCGGTCTACCCGTTTAAGAGCTACGGTGCCACAGATAGACAGACAGACACACACACACAGACACACATTGCGGTGAAACTCATAACACCCCTCTTTTTGCGTCGGGGTTAAAAACATACATACATTTTTCAGATCCTGGTGAACGTGTGCTTACTGACGTCAGCTGATCGTGGCAGCCTGTTCCTCGCCAAGGGCATGCCACCAAACCGCTACCTCCAGGCGAAACTGTTTGACGTCACCAGAGACACAGGTATATAATATAAATAAAAAAGTAAGACTCTATGACCTGCACACTAAAAGTTCTCTCACATAAGGCATGCATCGAGTTTGCACTCATTCAAACGCTCCTATGGTTAAGGTGGGGTGAAAATTGATGCAGTTTCTGAGGACGGGTCGGCTGCATTAGTAACAGTAAATAAGCCACCAATTCCAAATTTCGTGTCTCTAATATGGAGATTTCAAGATTTTATCCCAACCCCGTGGGAATATCGGGATAAAAAGTAGCGTATATATTATTTCAGACGTCCAGCTATCTACATATAATTTCATTCAATCCGACTACACACATACTCGTACTTACAAAGTTTCTCATTTAATTTATCAATAGGGTTCTTATATAAAGTTGTTGCCATATTCATTCAAGCATATCAAATCAGAATTTGATTGTGCCAGTTATGTGGAAAATTGCGTCTTCATTTAATAATGTCTACTCTTTTACGTGGGAGTAAATATGTACTTACATAATCAAACCTTAAGTTGACTTAAAGGTCGTACATAATTATTTAGCTTTCTCATTTAATTCACTGCTTTTTTAACTTGATTGAACACTTGAGGTGAATATTTACATAGGGCTGACGCGCCAGGCATTACTTGCATGGCCGCTTGCCTATATTACGAGTACTGTCAGCCCCACGCCAGGAATATAATATAATATGATAGGAAAGGTATTTTTAAGGGGTGATATCATCGCCCGCTACTATATAAATGTCAAGCAGAAATGTTAACGTCCAGTCCAGGTAAATATTATTTCTGGCCTAAAAGTTAAAGACTTGACTGTATCTTAATGATTTTGCGTGCAGAAAGTTGTAATACGCAGTTGTTATTACGTACGCAGGCTTGTCGTATTCTTAACAGCGGGGCTACTCCGAAATTATAAAATTGAAGTTCGTGTCGTTCCTTCCCTCTGACACTTATACTATTTAATACGAGAGTGAGAGAGACAGTACGATATACTAACTTCGATTTTCGAATTTCGTAGTAGGCTCTCTACACCCTACTTATACCCCTAAAATGTCGGAACTATGAAATAAACGTTATACTTGTTTGGTAAACAGTGTGAGTAATCACTTACCCTCAATGATTTATAGTTCTAGGAAACTATTGGATGAATCAAAATGCATTGCTTTTGTTCTCGTTCAGCGACCGAGCCATAATAAAATCGTTAATCATCTTAATTTTATTGAAAGTGGGTTTGTTTTCTGTCGTTTTGTTGATGATTTGGTTAAAGAAAGTAATACTAGTTGGGATGAAGGTTATTGGAAATAGTCGTTCAGCCGTGGACGTTCGATTTTATCATGATACTAGCTGTTGCCCGCGACTCCGTCCGCGTAGAAGCACGAACAATGGTTTACGTATTCTCAGACCTACCTACCGAATATGCACAAAAAACATAAAAATCGCTTAAGCCGTTTCGGAGGAGTTTGGTCACAAACACTGACACGAGAATTATATATACGAGTAATGATATTTTAAGGAAGTCAAAAAACATAGCTAAGTAGTGACGACTTAAATAACGGACATAAAACTTTGTCTATGAGTAGGTAGTCTATCGTTGGGTATGCTATATTTTGTATGTTTCTAATGCTTATAAATAGTTTCTAATAACATTATCAATAAGTAATAAAATCTGAATGATCGTTTTGAAGAACGCCGTAACTGTCTTCTTGGTTGAAACAATGAGTCATTAAATAGTTATTATATCGTACTTGATCCACCGGGACCTCACACATATTATTGCGAAACCAGGAGCCAACAAGTGCATAAAACACGGCATTGCACCCGAGACGGAAATTTCCACTCGAGCTGCAGGTGAGGGTTGATAGTTAAGCTTAGGGCAAAATGAACCGTTGAACCGATTTAGATGAAATTTTGTATACAGATAGATTGAGTTCCGGGGAAGGTCGTGGGATAGTTTTTATCCCTGAAAATTGTTTAGTTCGCGCGGGATAGCGATAAAGGAACTTTACGCGGATCGAGTCACGGGAAACAGCTAGGGCAACATAAATGGAGACCACGATGTGAGTTTTGCGAATCTCCATGAAACTCTTAAATAGTTTGGTCAGTTAGATTATTGAAAAAATTCGGACACGTATTTTTTTATGTTAAATCAAACAAAAAAATGATTATAATTTGCATAAGTTGAAGTAACGGACGAAATCTCGCTTTTGCGACACTTTTCACGTCACAGGCTCCCAACTCCCGAACTTTAATGCACTTAAACATTGTAATTTTTTGTTTGATTGACAAAGGAAAAAATGCATATCCAATAGTTTCTTATAATGTATACTTAGGTAATTGATGGTAGATTTTTTCACATAGAACTAAATACTAAACTAAACATTGTAATTTCAATTAAGGTTATCGCGTAAATGTAATTTCATTCCTAATTACCATTTTATTCATCAAAGGCATAACATCTTAAGAACGTCCTTTTTGGAATCAGTACTAAAAGGCCGGCAACACACTTGTGACTCTTCCAGTGTTGCAGGTATCCAAGGCGACGGTAATCGTTTACCATCAGGCAATCCGTTTGTTCGTTTGTCCCCTATACCATAAAAAAAAATCGGGTAAGAAGTACCTAGGGTAAACCATACAGTAATTGGCCACGGTACAGTCAAGGGCAAAGATATCGACACGGCCAAAGTTACAAAAACGACTTTATGCACTGAACATTAAGGCCGTGTATACATATTTTTGCAACTTTGGCCATGTCGATATCTTTGCCCTTGACTGTACTTGCATTAAATTATTTCAACTTATATTGCACTTGAATTAAATCAAAAATTTACATAGAAAAGTGATGATAAATCATAACAAATATCGTGCTAATTATAATAATCTAGTCGCTCTTATCATATAATTATTTGTATTGTTGTTGTTTCATATAAAAAATTCAAGTAGGCACTTACTGTAACGTGGCCAATTACTGTATGGCTTACCCTAGTCATAGAAGCTTTGTCTTAAAGTCTACTTGGACGTTTGTTGAACAGTTAATCATTCATTATGCTCTTAGTGGAATTAGGAGTAAAGAGCATTCCTCTTTGCGATCCTCATTAACTATTAATTAAGGCTAGAGTCAGTACGTACTTAATCAGTTAATCTTTTATTGAAAAAAAAACTGGCTTTGTGTAACTCTTACCCGCGCACGGAGGGTTCCGTACAAAATTTGTAAGTATCTGTGAATATCCAGTGTTAGCAGAATCCTGTTCCTAGGAAAAATGTACCTAGTGTGTACTTTTAGATTGGTTACGTTGATTTCTGCAATCCAGCAGGGCTAGTACGAACTCGAAACTCGAAGTTCGTGTCGTGCGGTCCCTCTGGCTCTCGTATTAAACAGTGTAGTCTCGTATTAAAAAGTGTCAGAGGGACCGCACGACACAAACTTCGAGTTTCAAGTTTCGTAGTAGCCCTGCAGTTGTTCTAGAAACTTGAATTTGAAACAACCAATAATAAAAGTCTGTAAACTTTTTTTTACTCTGTTAATTAACATAGACACTACTATACTTGGTTACCGTAACCAATCTCAAAGTACAAACTAGGTTCATTTGCTGCAGCTCTAGGTTTGAAGTTAGTTACGAATATTGTGATGTTATGATAATTTGAAAATGGCTTATTATCTCCACTTGTTCTTGGTTAAAAGGGTCTTGCTCGACTAACAGACAGACATACAAACAGACAATGAAGTGATTCTATATTGGTTCCTTTTTTGTGAGGTAGGTACCAGCTAGTAGCGTGACCGAAACATTTCGATTCCCACGAGGTTGCCTAATTTTCAACACACCTACTTCTTTCATTTACTCGTCCTTTGCTCGCCACTTAAAGGTACGCCACTAGTGGGTCCTACCCTGAAATTTCATATAATTTGCAAGTGTTAATAGTTTAAGGCCCAGTGCTCAACATGCTAATCCATACTTATATTATAAATGCGAAAGTGTGTGTGTAGTGTTTTTGTATGTTTGTCCGTCTTTCACGTCGAAACGGAGCGACGAATTGACGTGATTTTTGGCACAGTGATAGTTTATGGGCCAGAGAGTGACATAGGCTACTTTTTATCCCGGAAAAATGCACAGTTCCCGAGGAAACAGCGCGCGGGCAAAAGCTAGTATCTAATAAATACCTAACATCCGATTATCACCCCTATGTAGGTATTGCTAATGAGAATGACTTAAAATTAAAGATCGCAAACGCCTGGTGTTTATTTTAGTTACATTAACAAAAACTAATTTATAGAATCAGGCGTTACTTTGCGAAGGTCCGTATCTACGAACCACCTACATTATATGTACAATTACTTTACTGTGCTCACCCGCGTCCTTATATAATAAGTGCGTCTATGCAACAAATTTTACGTGGTGTGGTTGGTGGTGGTGATAGATGGGTTCGTGTGATTTGTGCGTGGTGCGTGTGCGTGTTCTTACGGTGTGGAGGCGGAGGAGATGCATAAACACAAATTTATAGCATAGCCGTAGCTATCGTAAAATTGCGGGTGAGCAAAGTAATTGTATTTAACAAAACTCTCCACGCAACAATGCCGAACACGCTTAAATCTATTTATATTTCACTTTTTAATTACCTGCTCCCAAAACTTTTCCTATAAAAGAATACCGCATTGTAGCTCCGAAGTGGACCTTTTTCGTAAGAAGGAAACTTCGTAAGTTCGCCTCCGTTTAGGCACTGCTAGCAATATTAATGAAGTAAGGAGGACACCGTGTATTGCCGAAGTAAAATGGACCTTGTATCGTTGATACCATGATTTGATTTATTTGAGGCTTAGTAGTCGTGCAATACCTTTAGTTACCAAAGGTAAGGTTTCGGTTAGGTAACCTGCGTGGAACAATTTAAAAAAAACATGACGGATAGAATAATTAAGGTGTCTGGAAAAAGGAAATGCTAAAGATAAACTAAGTTTTTGATAAATTTTAAATATATTAAATGCCAGCTTTCCTTTGGCAGACGGCATTTTACTGGCTTTTATTGGCTGTAGTTTTAAAGTTCCTTAATTAAAATGGCGAAAACGGATTGATGGGAGCAGAGGTTTTTATCCTCTCGCTCGAGTCTAATAGAGCCAACAGTTTTCGCTCTTTTAGACTCCAAGTGCCGGCTAAGTACCAGCAGATGTTCCTGCACTCCGACTTCTAGCCGGTGGGTGTGGTCTTCCGTCGCTTTATTTATTGAAGTAAGAATAAAAATCCCTAAACAAGTTTTTTTTTCTCGTTACGTTTTTTTTGTGATTTAAAGGTCTTTTTTGTGGTTTTTTTCTTGTATCATTTGTATTTTACAGCGCATTCATCATCCTCATCATCCCAGCGTATATACTGTGCTGCTGCTGCTGCGCTGTAATTTTTTATTCGCAAATAAATGAAATGAAATATTTTGCAATATATAGGGTATCTGTCCGGTCGTCCATCAGTATTTTTTTGGTAATTAGGCATAGGTGTCCATAATATCAATCACATTTGCAAAGTAGCAGGTACGTTTATCATAAATTACTTACCTTAAGCTAGATAGTACTAATTCTTCTAATTAAATATCAACTTTTTGTTAGACTGTTTGTATCAGGTGAAGTATCCTCATTTCAACATAAAGTGAAACCACGAAACTTTTCGAAAACGGCAGAGCTTTCATCTCACAAAAGCCATTTAGTTACATTTTAAATTATCTACAAATGTTCAAAAGAGATTATTGTTGTGACATAATGGAACATTCCAAGAATTCTAATAAGCTGCCATCTTACAAAACAATAAGTCATTGTATACAGGAAGGATGTGGCTTTCTTTTATTATTATTTTTTTGACTAGCTTTTACTAGCGACTTCGCTCGCTATTAAATGTGCACTCAAATTGAATTCCTGGATTTTATTGAATTACATCATAGTCTTTATTTATACGTTGTGTGTAAATCACCCATTGCGTGCGAGACTTTTTCATGTCTGTAGACTTAGTTTTTAGATTTCGGGAATTTACGTACTGGTTTTGCATACATTCCGATCAAGTGAAAACATAATAATAAAAATAATAATATATTGGGACAAATTACACCAATTGACCTAGCCCCAAACTAAAGCTTGTACTATGGGTGCTAGACAACGAATATACATTATATAGATAAAAATATACTTAAATAATTCATCATAAAAATATAAGTAACGTCTACACATATGTACACGCACGCCTGCCCGAAAACAAAAGTACTTCAAGGGGTAAAGAAAATCGTGACATAATTTTTCTTAAAAAAAGTTTTCTTCTCCAGGATCTCCTCTCCTTTACCTCCTCCTCTTTACCAACTATTATGAAAACTTAAATGAATTATTTTTTTCTTGTTCTTTCCAGAACTGCCAGATGCTTTACGCACAGCCCGGTCACAAGAAATAAGGATACCATTCGGTGTCGGCGTGGCAGGCGTAGCAGCTCAGACCAAACACCACATTAACCTCAAGAACGCATATGCTGATCCCAGGTCTGCATCTATAGGAACAGCGGTTTCATTGCTTTACAAGCGCGCTGTCTTTATTACACTCATACTCTCTTTCTACCACCTTCTTATACCTCTTTTCTACCAGCCCATTTTGTTCTTCAGTGCTGGGTAAAACCCTGTGCTGCCTCTTCTCGCACTATTTCCGCCTGTGGCATGTAATTTCTTGCCATCTTACTTAGTTGGCGTTTTGTTTCGTCCCAACAGATCTATTTTTTTAATTTCAGGTTTAACAGCGAAATAGATGCACGCACCGGATACAAGACTGAGCTTATTCTTTGCATGCCGATCTGCAACTACGAGGGAGACGTCGTTGGTGTAGCTCAGATCATTAATAAAACTGATGGTATGAATCAATCATCCCAAATAATATTTTGTTCATTATAATTCTGCGTAGTAAACAGTATCTGGCGCACTAGGAACAAAATATTTCAAATGTAAATTTTATTTTTTAAATTGCCTGGGATGGCGGGAGCTCGCCTTTGAAAGGCAGGAGTGGAGCAAGAGAGGAGAGGCCTTTGCTCAGCAGTGGGACACAAAAATAGGCTAATCAAAAAAAAAAATTGCCTGTTTTTCTAATAAGTTACTCGCACCCGCAGACGTCCAAGATACAGGCTCAGCCTAGTTTGGAGTCTGATGGATATTTCTCCTGTATTGGCTATGTTTATTTAAATAAAGTATCTTGTATTTTTTTATTTTTATTGTAACTGAGCTATGCTTGGGCTAAAACTCTAAAACACGCGTTTTCCTAGAGAAACCTATATTGTTTGTTCGCCCGAAAAACACTAGATAGCAAATTTCATCGAAGTCGTTGAAGCCGTTTTCGAGATTCCGAAGTAAATAAATATACCTACAGCGTTATTTTTTATACAAATACAAATAATAACCAGACGTTGGTTTTGGTGCTATTTTTTTACAACGTAACCACAAAAAAAGGCAGATACCTGGTGATGGCGCCACTTCAAGATGCCGATTGCTCCCACACACCGCACAAAGAAAGCCCACAAATTGAGTGCCGTTTCGGTCCGAGTTTAGGAGACTGCCTACCGAAACCAAAACTCCATTTTAAAGCCGAAAACGAAACTGAAACCGACTGGGACCGACTGTCTGGGACACTATTTACAACTAGCAACATCCCACCATCTTAATCCCATTGCTTTATTATAACTTACACGTTTCCCTTTTTCAGGATCCAAAGAATTTTCACCCCGTGACGTTGAAGTCTTCCGCCGTTACCTTACCTTCTGCGGCATTGGTATCCAAAATGCGCAGCTTTTCGAGTCCTCTGTCCTCGAATATAAAAGAAATCAGATACTGCTGGCTTTGGCTAGGAGTATTTTCGAGGAGCAAAGCAATCTGGAGTGCCTCGTGACGAAGATCATGACTGAAGCGCGGGAACTGCTGAAGTGTGAACGATGTGCAGTGTTTATTTTGGATACTGATCATTGTGAATCTGTAAGTCTGTTGTCTTTTCAATTTACAATTGAATTAACTCATTTCTTATTTCACAAATTAAGGAACACTTTAAGTTGATAATTTCTTCCACAAAAATGAACTTTACAAAAAACACTCAGAATCATATGTGGGCTAAGTTACATTACGTGATAGAAAAATATTTTTTCTAGCTTAATTATAGCTGGACAATAAAATCAAATTTCTGAACCGAGAGCTCGAGCCTTGTTCTGAAAAGGCAGTTTGACAATTGTTTACCAATCCACCTTTATCCTTTGCTACGAATAAACTCGGGCTTTTTAACATACATCAGTATAATATTTTTTATCACGAAGCTTGAATCCACCATTTGCTTTCTCTTTCCAGAGCCACTTGGAGCGTATAGTACAGCGTCCCGGTGGTGAACGCACCACGACCCTTGCGCTTCCGCCTCCAGCTCCCACCAGATTCCACACACTCTTCGAGCTGGGCGCTAAGCAGTCGCGAACCACACTCACCCCCCGTCATGACAACCAGTCCACGCTGGCCTGCATTGCTTTAGCGGTACGTGGATGACATGGGTTTTCAATTCTGGTCTGAAGTTGCGTTATTTAATGCCTGCGCCGCACACATGACGAGAGACATGGTAAGCGGCGAGGAAAGAAGATACAGTGCTCTGTCTCTCTCTCTCCGGCAACAGAGAGCCTGAAAAAGTTGCACGGGAGAGTTGTGTGGCGGCTACTACATCGCAACAGCGATAGAAGCAGAGCAAAGAGCAGTGCAAGGAGCGTAGTGTGGCAGAACGGTAAAGTTATGTGTTGTAACACGCAAAGCAATGGGTAAAAGCATGTTATCAACTGTTCCGGCTTAGATATACCTAGCTTCAATGTATAAATAGTGTGATGGACTCTTAAAAAAAATAGTATTGTATTTACTGAGCTAACAGTTTAACGTCTTAAATTTACAGGTTGCTAGAACAAACAAAGCTCTCAACATCTCTGAGGTATCAGAGTGGCGCCAGGAGAATGGAATGGTGCTGCTAGATTCTTCCAATGATGACGCGGCTAATGTCAGGACGATGCTTTGTATGCCTATCGTCAATGCCAATAAAGATGTTATAGGCGTGGCGCAATTGATTAATAAGGTATTATTTTGAAGTTTTTTTGTATCAAAAAACCTCAGGCTTGTGACTATTGCGATTTACTTTGAGCGACGACATTTACTTAATAATTATGAATATTTAAAAAAAAATGTAATGATACTATGTTGCTGCTAGATTGTTATAAAATATTAAACAAAAGCTAAGTGAAGCCTATAAAAATAATATCAACATTCATTCAATTTCTGCATCGTTTTTTTTTATTGATTGAGCTTCGTACATTTTCCAGGAGAATGGGTGTCAATTCACTGACGGTGATATTTCAATATTCGAAGCATTCGCCATCTTCTGCGGTTTGGGCATCCACAACACGCAAATGTATGAAAATGCCTGCAAGTTGATGGCCAAACAAAAGGTATATTATGGCTATACAAAACTTTCCTCGTCTAATTATAATATACAAGTTCGTGAAATGGGATAAAGCATCAATCAATGAAATTTATTTATTATAATTTAAATGAAATATAATCATTACCGTGGTAAAAGTGTACCGTACTAAATTTACCGACAGACAAAGTGTAGGCAGTTCGCCCAGTCTACATACGACTTACGGGCAACCAGTGGATATGAGTAGCGAGTGTCGTTCATTGTGGCGTTCTAAGGGGGAGGCATTTGTTCCGGCTGATGATGATGATGATTTACTAAATACCATATTATCGAATAGTATAAATTATTCATCCACTTAAGTATTGCTGCGTTCCATCACATTTATTTACATGAGTGGGATATTTTTTTTTCAGGTGGCTCTAGAATGTCTATCCTACCACGCG
Organism: Choristoneura fumiferana; assembly: GCF_025370935.1. Taxonomy (NCBI): domain Eukaryota; kingdom Metazoa; phylum Arthropoda; class Insecta; order Lepidoptera; family Tortricidae; genus Choristoneura; species Choristoneura fumiferana. Next base: position 9,508,678 of record NC_133496.1, on the reverse strand, counting down.
ACCGCTTCAGGAGAGGACACTATCAAGCTCGCTCAGGATATCATTCCTACAGCTGAGACTTACAACCTATACAGTTTTCAGTTCCATGGTAAGTTAACCCCACTAGGTACTGACAGTGTCACTGACAAAACATGTTTAATGAAAATCTGTCAGTGTGAGCCATATTCCATTGACACCTCTAATCATGTAGGACTATCTTACTCAATTAATGAACTGAACTAAAGCTAGATTGAATGAGTAACCAAAGACCCGTTGTAGTGTACAGTTAATTAAATGCCTTGCATTTTTTATGAATTACAGACTTCGACCTTTCTGACGAAGATACGTGCAGAGCAACTCTTAGAATGTTCTTGCAGTGCAACTTGGTTGAAAAGTTCCACATACCTTACGATGTAAGTTCTCTTCGTTTTACAATTTGCTACCTACGCCAATCCATCACCTTCTAACGTCACCATCTGTAACGGTCCCAGTAGTCTTACAAGAATCTACTCAATACTTGCTTTTGTCTGCTCGGCACGTCTGATAGAGTGATCTCCTAGACGTGACAACGTAACTTCTTCATTGAGAAAAATCTTCTAAATTGCTTCACTTGACAGAGAGTGGTCGTATTCGACGGTCGAGTATCAGTTAGTGAACATTCAAGACGACTTTCTTGCTCCTTGCCTTCCACCCCGCAGAGCTGGATTCCGGAGTTCGTGGTTGGCAATAGTACTTTAACGACACCCATGGAAAGACACAGGTCCATCCTATTCTAAAACCGGGTATGTCACGGTCAAGGTCAAGAAAAAAAATAAGTACACTGTTTTACTAAAATAACGGACACGGACGAATTTTTAGGACTATTTGTGATTACTTTCAGCTTGAAACCATATTAAAAATTGAAATTTCATGTCATCAATTTTAGTATATGTATATATCCAAATAATATTACCTACCTACTAATTTTTCCAGGTTTTGTGTCGTTGGACATTGAGCGTGAAGAAGAATTACCGACCTGTCAAATACCACAACTGGCGACACGCACTAAACGTAGCCCAAACAATGTTTGCGATGTTGAAAACAGGAAAAATGGAAAGATTCATGTCAGATTTAGAAATTCTTGGTTTATTAGTAGCTTGTCTGTGCCACGACCTTGATCACAGAGGAACGAACAACGCCTTTCAGACCAAAACTGAGAGTCCGCTTGCGATTCTGTACACAACATCGACAATGGAGCATCATCATTTTGATCAATGTGTTATGATTTTGAACAGTGAAAGCAATAACATATTCCAGGTAATTTTCATTTGTGCTTTGTAGTATAATCTATACCTATTCAACTACAACGTTACCAACTGGCTCTCAGACAACGCGAATCCTAACCCACAAAGCTAGAGATTCGCAATTTTTTTGTCTTTGTGTATCAAAGAGGTGCACTTAGCTTCTGAAGGTTTTTTTTAATCAGCATCGTCAAACAAAGTCCCTACTGTCGTCTAAATAAACATATCGTCAACGTAAAATGTACAGAAACAATTGACTTGTATGTTTGATTTTAGGCTCTCTCTCCTTGCGATTACAAGAATGTAATGAGAGTAGTAGAAACCGCTATCCTGTCGACGGACTTAGCAATGTATTTTAAGAAGAAATCAAAGTTCCTAGAGTTAGTTGACAATGGAGAATTTGACTGGCAAAGTCAAGAAAAGAAAGAATGTAAGTAGACAAATTGTTTGAATATGTCACTTTTGTGTTAGAGAAAACAAGATAATATCGATGAAAACAGAACTATTATAGCAATGGTAACAAAAATCGTAGCCGTTCCAAAGATGTATGATCGTAGAATTTAGAACATTATAAGATAAACGATAAATATACTGCCCTGACGTTTCATGAAGAAGCGCGTCTCGAGTGACAGTGGCAACTGTTCTTCAGCTGGTATACCACTTTAAAATGTAATTTTTTAAATGGAAAAATATTTTCATATCGCAGGACGATATTTGGACCCGCCCCTTCTGTGGCTTTAGGAGAAACTGACCAACCATCGCTGAGCAAATGTGTTGCTAACAAAGAAAAACTAGTTATTCGCAATAATTCTTAACGTAGTATCTCATCTTTGACAGTATTATGTGGGATGATGATGACGGCATGCGACGTATCGGCTATTGCCAAGCCTTGGGAAGTCCAGCACAAGGTTGCCAAACTAGTCGCCGATGAATTCTTCGATCAAGGCGATTTGGAGAAACTACAATTGAACCAGCAACCAATGGCTATGATGGACAGGTATAATCAACACCAATAGACCTAAAAAAATCTTATTAGTCCGTCAGTTATGGTGCTCCAACACCGGCTGTTATAAATTTTATATACCTAACGTTATAAAACACGATAACATTGTCTAACACTTTATAATATTTGTTACAACTTGTTAGATGTTTTAAACGCTCCCAAATTGGTATAAAAATGTTATGTAACACCATTATAATTATATACCATACTGTTATCATGTTATATGACACTTATAACAGCCAATGTGGGAGCACCATTAGATTATCAGAAAATATTGGACACATTATTTTTTCTTTTGTCAATTAAACAAAAAGTGATGAAATTTTAGCCAGTCATATTTCCGTGACGTCACGGACCCCCACTCCTGAACTTTGACGCGCTTCACCTGTGTCATTTTTGTTGGATTGACAAAAGAATAAATACGCGTCAAATATTATTTTTACAAGCTTTTATTTAGTTTCACCTGTCCATTGTCTGTCTGTCTGTAATCAAATCTTGCAAGTTGAATTCGATTGACTTGAAATTAGGTATACGTATGTAAATTGCGTGACAATATAATAATCTGGTAGTGAGATTCTGGTAGTTCGGCCAGGATCGTCTCCACTGAACGGAACTCAACCATCGACGGTATGCGGTGCAGTCAGCATCTTGTATTAAAAATGACTATGAAACTAGTTGCAAATGCAATACAAGTACAGTCTAAAAAAAGCTTGTATTAAAAATGTTATTTTTACCAAAAACTTATTTTTACCCAAGAAACTACCCAATTCTATTCCTTCGCGATTAAAAACGATGAAGATGACAATTCTAAGATCTCTTTTCTTTTTCAGGGAAAAAAAAGACGAGCTGCCTCAAATGCAAGTCGGCTTCATCGACATGATCTGCCTGCCGTTATACAGGGTGCTCTCGGACACTTTTCCGTGGATACAGCCGCTGTATACAGGGACGCTGGATAACAGGAACCGCTGGCAAGACTTGGCTGAAAAAGTAGAAATGGGGCTGACCTGGATAGACCATGACACTATTGATAAGCCTATTGAGGAGTTCACAGGTAGGTACATTCCCGGAGCGTTACAACTTGGGGATCTTTAAAAAACGAGCCTACCAATTCCTAAAAGGGTCGACAATGTACCTGTGATTCCTCTCGTGTTGCGGGTGTCCATGGAAGGTGATCGCTCTCCATCAGGTGGACCGTCTACTCGTTTGCCCCTTCTTATATATAAAAAGGGTACTTACATTAAATGCATTAATTAGGAAGATGTTTAAAATCTATTATCGGCTTTAGCTCGGAAGGGCTTTCTTTTTCATTCGAATCAAAGCCCAATTTATATAATATTTACATATTTACTTTTCATGGCGCGGATAGGAAGTTGTCCCTGATTTAATAAAATAATTGATTGACGATTCAGGTGCCGTCGTATTTTGAGTGAGATCCGACTTTTCCCGATGGAAATTCACTATAATCTCTACATTTGTTTCTCAATATATTCTGTTATTTTTTTATATGAAAAAAATAATAATTAATTATACATACATGTACCTACTTGTCTTGCATTTAAAATGGTTTAGTTTATATCTTTTCAAAGCCGCGGTAGCCCAGTGATTCGACCTATTTGCTCTCAAGCAGAGGGTTGTGAGTTTCCGAATATACCTAATGTAAGAAATTATATACATAAATTTGAAATTTACCTTGAGTTTTACTGTGAAGAAAAAACTGTGTGGGAACCTGCACGCAGCTGTGAATAAATTCAACGGTGTGTGTGAAATTCCCAATCCGTACTGGGCCTGCGTGAGAACTACCAAGTCCTCCCATTCTGAGGCCTGTGCCATGCAATTAGGTAGAAATTATTGATGACTGGCTATTTACGTTTCAGCTTCAAGTGAACCCATTAAAGATGTAGAGCTGACAGTGACCACGTTGAACTGTGCTAAGACCGCCGCGGAAAACAGCTCTATGGCCGTAGCGAAACCCATAAAGACCCCCTTCCATTCCCTCAGGAGGGGGAAAACTAGTAATTTTGCGTCCCGGACGACACGAAGCAAATTGACGAGGTTAGTATTATATAATACTTCTATTTATCTATCTACTAATATACAAAATTCTCGTGTCACAGTGTTTGTGATCAAACGTCTCCGAAACGGCTTGACCGATTTTTATGTTTTTTTTTGTGTATATTCGCTAGGTCTAAGAATAGGGCGTAAACTATTTTTTACGCGGTCGGAGTCGCTGGCAACAGCTAGTAATTAATAAATATTAATTCTTATTGTGAACTCAGTGTTATTTTAATTGTAGAAAGTTCTTACTCTCCCATTCTTCACACTCTACCACTAATTAAACGAAAGCCAATGCTGATGTACTAAGCTGACAATATTTCTGTTCTGTAGTTTCCGTTACCACGCCAGAACATAATGGTAAAACCATTGCATCTTTCTAGGTTTAGCGAGTAAAATGGTGTTAGTTTAGATCCACGTACGTACAATCGAGGAAACTAAATGAGGGCTATCGCGTATGAATTCGCCGCTAGAGGCGCTAGTGTAGCGAGAGGTCTCCGAAATGACAAATCTCACTGTTTGTGGGTGAGCTACGCGGGTTTATTTTTAATTAGAATAATTTTGTGAATATTTTGCAATACCTATACCTGAAATTAATTATTTCAAATAAGGGTTACGGGGCAATAAATGATACAGCAAGGCATGTGGTTTGAGACAGTTTTGTATTTTAGAAACCTTTGTTTGTTTGTTTGTTTATACTCTTTATTGTACAAAAAGGAAAAACAAAAAGGTTTCATAAATAAAAGTTGTGTGTTAAGTACAAAGGCGGACTTATCGCTGCAGGGATCTCTGCCAGTCAACCTTACCAACCACCCAACCAATTTTTCAACCAGCCAGTAACCTTTTTAGGGTTCCGTAGACAAAATGGCAAAAACGGAACCCTTATAGTTTCGCCATGTCTGTCTGTCCGTCCGCGGCTTTGCTCAGGGACTATCAATGCTAGAAAGCTGTAATCTTGCACGGATATATATGTAAACTATGCCGACAAAATAATTGTACAATAAAAAATTAAAAAAAAAATCTTAAGGTCCTCCCAGCGACGTAAAGTGGGGGTGATTTTTTTTTCTCATCCAACCCTACACTGTGGGGTATTGTTGGATAGGTCTTTTAAAACCATTAGGGAGTTGCTTGTGATTTGTTGGCAAAATATTCAATTTTAAAGTGCAAATTTTCATTAAAGTCGAGCGTCCTCCCCTCTAAAATCTAAACCGGTGGGTGGAAAAGTTTGAAAAAATTTAGGATGGTAGTAAGTATATCAAACTTACAAGGAAAACTATAACGGCTAAGTTTTCTTGAGAATTATTAGTAGTTTAAGAGTAAATAGCAGCCTAAGGTATAAAATATACCTAAACTTGGAAGATTCCGTAAACAATACGAAATCCTTAGCAAAGTATTAGTTAATTTTTTCGTAATGGCTACGGAACCCTATTTCGGGCGTGTTCGACACGCTCTTGGGCTTGATTTTTTTATAATTTCCTGACATGTTTATGTATTTTTTCAGACGGTAGTAAATAAATCTATCTATCTACTAGCATATCAAAAGCAGTTGTAAAATCAAAGTGAAACCAAAGTCTCTTGCAGATCAATGTACGCGGCGGCCAGCTTCAACCGCGAGGAGAAGGCAAGCTTCAAGCGGCCGGAACCTCAGCCGGAACCAGTTCTGGAGGAGCAGCAGTCGCAGACCAGCAAGACCAAGCATAAGGGGAGGCTGTGCCACATGTTGTGACGTTTAAGTCTTAACTGGTAAGTTTGAATCCAAACGTTCAATGCGGTCCGGAGAGGGGATCCCAGGGGACAGGACCCCTCCTTCAAATTGAAATTATCTTCTAAAAATTTACAAAAAAGCAATTTTTTGCCCATAGCCGCAATGTATCTGTATTCACGGATTGAAGGGGTCACTCCCCTTCAAAGTTTTTAGGCTGCGATCGCGCCTGTGTAGGTAGATAAATTTACCAGAGCGTGGAATTGCATATGTACTTAGTGGTATTGTGTGTTTATAGGCATTGCAGAGAGAGAGACATGAGGTGATGATGATGATGAGATGTCTTTTTTTGTATAATTTGAACTTTACAGCGCATTGGTTTTACTGTAATGCTGTATTTTTTTATTGGCAAATCCATACTAATATTATAAATGCGAAAGTGTGTGTGTTTGTATGTTTGTGTGTATGTAGGTTTGTCTGTCTTTCACGTTGAAACGGAGCGACTGATCGAAGTGGTTTTTGGCATAGAGATAGTCTATGGGTCCGAGAGTGACAGAGGCTACTTTTTATCCCGGAAACTCCTGCTGGCTCGTGCTGAGGCAACGACTTTAGACTGATAGAAAATTATTTTCATGGTTTTTTGTAGTCGGTTCTATTTTTTGTTATTGTATATTAGGCCATAGTTAGAAACTCACAGGATAGGAACAAGGTCTCTTAATTTGTGAGGAGGCTTGGCTTGGCGTACATAGGTTAGGATGATGATGGAAGTAATACCACAAGAGATTTCAGTTAACATTAATAGTCAAAAGTGTGTCATCTAGACACGCAGCAGAGTGTCAAGCCAAGTTAATAAGAAGAGAACTGGCGACGCAGCCGCCGTTTACGTTACACGAACCGGAGTTTTAACCCCTATGTTTATAATTTACAGGAGCAGCCAAAGCAGTACCGACAAGCCGGACCGAGTGAAACCGTCCAAATCGATCGATTGAAACTCGCCACGAGGTACAGCGCTCCAGTAAACTACTTAGGTCAAATACTTCCTCATTTCTACTAAAAGGTGTGCTCTGAAAAACATTGCAATAGTAGGTACAGATTAATAAAGTCAGCATCAAAAGTAGCGGAACACTTTTTTACTTTGTCGTATTAGCACATTTGTCAAATTTGTATCGTGTTAAGTACGTTGCTGTAAAACGACAAAGTACAAAAGTATGCAGCTACTTTTGATGCTGACAGTGCCTAACGGTTTTCCATCGGGAAAAGTTGGATCTCAATCTATCGGAATACGACAGTACCGGAAATGTCAATCAATTATTGTATTAAATGAGTGACGTATTCGTATTCATTAATATGGAACTTTATTATTTAACTTATGATTGTTTTTTTGGAGACTTTTTGTATTTTTTATTTCAACTCCAAATTTGTTACTTTTACGGTCATCCCGTAAAACCATATCGAAAATACAAACTAAGACATGGATGCACAGAAAAAAACAGAAAAAGAGACCAGCGCTAGCGCTAGCAGCAACCTAGATCCTAAGCATTCCGTGCTGCATGCTATAACGCCTACACTACCGCTGGACAGGAGCCTAGACACAAATTTCTCCTATGCAGACATATATCTCAGGTTGCTTTATTCTACTACGCTACTTAAGCAGCAGCACTAACGACATCTATGTTTCGCTCTCATCGAGAGACGCAACACTCTTTTGGAACTAACCGCTCAACCAGACAAGAGATGTCGCTTCTAAGCAATCTGAATGCTGAGGACCTGAGCTCGATTCCCAGCGCTGGTCTCTCTTTCTGGTTTTTCTGTGCATCCATGTCTCAGTTTGTATTTTTGTTATTATTTAACGTCAAATGTCAAAAAATGATATATACGAACTTTTCCGATAAAATACGATCGAAAACTATTGCGCACTGCATCTGTAAACGAGTAAAAGCCGATGAGTGGCTTTATATTTCGGGGCGAGAAAATTTTCCAGAGGCCGTATTGCCTCACGTTACTGACGCTCGCGATTGCAATCAAATGACAGTTTTTGTATGCGAAATCTGTCATTTGATTGCGATCGCGAGCGTCAGAAACGTTAGGGCCTAACTCTAACGGCTAACGGTTAGGCAATACGGCCTCAGGTCGATATACGAGCGTCCTGATTGCCAGATCGCCTTTTATTCGCTCTAGGGTAGAAGTACCGTTTTTGGCCAGTTGGCATTTGAAGTAATATTTAAAAAGTTATAGTATTAAAACAATAATTGTGTTAATGCTATTTTGTTAGCGCTGAATGTAAAGGTTCCTACGATACAGGTTAGACCTAGGTGTAGGAACCACCGGTACACCTGAAAGAGAAACTTGTACTATGACCTCTTCTTTGTCGATATCACTCTTGACAGAGTGGTCGTGGTCATCGCTTCAGGTGTTGGTGGCAAGCTTCACAACACGCCGCCACTCCTCCCTGATGGCCGCCTTCCTCGTGCATTCATGTAGTGATGATGAGCCATTTACTACCGCTTTTATTTGGTCAGTCCACCTCATAGGCGATCTTCCTCGTGGCCTAAGCTGGTACCCTCAACCTTTCCCTGTATCACAAGTCGGTCAATAGCCACCTCCCCTCGGCGGCATACGTGACCAAAGAAGGTGAGGATACGAGATTAAACCAAAGGTGATAAACGCTACTAGGTACTATAACTACGATTATTATAATTTTTAATAAATAAAATGATGAGTAAATGATTAATAAATGAAATAATTAGAAAAAAAAAGATTGATAAAATATGTTTAGTGACTTTTCAAAAGTTTATACTTACTGAAACGAATAAAGTTGGTAATTTTTTATTACTATAATTTATTTCACACGTAAACAATAAATGGCCATAAACGGTATAGTGTGGCCACAAACTGTACTTCTATCCTATTATACGCTTCATGAACCAAAAAACTTACTATTTTTTAACTTGTTTTCATTCACGGAGGCTACTTGTAACTAGATAATATAAGGGAACTTGCGTTTTTTTGTCAAACTATATTATAATACACCATGCAATATTATAAGTGTCACGCAGCATCCTTCAATATATTATGCTAGTTATGTAACTGAAAATTAAATGCACTAATGTTTAGTTTTGCCAACGACGGAACGGAGAAGGCATACCTACGTTTAGAATGAGAGGTTGTTTGATGTGACCTTGTCAGTATAAAGAAATGTTTGACGTCGTATTTATTTAACTATATATTTTTTTTCTTTCACAAACTTTATTATAAGTAGACATTGAAAATTACCATAAACAATGTGTAAACAAAGTGTCTTAAGATTAATTCGGAATAATTAGCAGACCGTCAAGTTATTTTGACTAAACAACACTGTAAAGTTTGTCGGTATTTTTGATTTAAAATTAAGTCTCACTTTAGATGTCTTACATTTAAACATTTACCCACGGATACACCGTGTCTTTCTTTATTCCCGTTAACCTCGATAGACGGCTCAGTTCAATGATAGAAACTACCTACCTGGCAAAGCTTTTGATGAAACAGTTTTTTTTTCATACATAATTAGACTTTGTACTCATTCTTAAAAGTCAAATTGTAAAACCTCACTTTTTTAACCTTCTTTTGCTAATTAAGAACTTATACACTGTTTTACCGTGCATAATTAATTATTTCAATCATTGATTATCTTTAAAGCAGTAAGAGATAACCCACAAATGTCTTGTAGAAATTAACTTTATTTGATTTGTGGAATGTTCCCTTAAAGTTAAAGGAAATCAAAAATAACATTTTGTAGAAAGATTTGTCAAAAATTTGAATGAAGAATATTTACAAGGGTGTTGGTGAAACTAACTCAAGCACCTGCTGAAAAATATTCCAAATCAATTTTAAAACACCCTGTATTTTCGAGGAATGGCTTAAGTTATTTTGTTAAGATTGTTTTTAATTTAGGTACCTAATTTAATACATTTTAGTTACCAAAACGGTTTCAGCGCATACCAAAAATAGTAATAAATGTAAACTACGAGCTACTTACCAAAAGGTAATAACTTGGTTTAGTCGTATAAATGCCTTAGGGAAAATTATTTTTGTCTCTTCGTCATTTTGGCGTCGATGTTTCGGTAAAAATTGGGCGTGTCAACCATCCGTCATTATTGTAGATATTACTCATTTAAAAACCTTGCCTAAAGCTGCTAATTGGCCTCCTATCAGCTCTTCACAACGAACTTGTTGAACTTAGTCTTCAAACTGCTTAGTAAAGCCCAACACACCCAGACGACGGGTGCGGGTCGTGGCTAGGCATGGGTCGTTACGTGATTTGAGCGAAACGAAACGCGATTGGTGACAAGAATCACGTCACTGGTTACTAAAACCAGTGATTTTACGGGTCGGGTCGTGCGTCCTTATTATATCGCCATGTGAAGAGCGTTTACACCTGCTGAGATGGCAAAGTTGCATTTTTGATAGTTTTTCTCGATTATTTCATAAAAAAATAATGAAAGTTAAAAATGTGGTCTGATAGAACTGTTCTTAATATATAAGTTAATGTGTCTATTGTACGTGATAGACTTTTATTTTCTTTAAAAACCGTTAATAAACATTTGTTCGATTTTAAAGAATATAAAAGTCTATCACGAATAATTATTGGAGTAGACACATTAACTTATATATTAAGAACAGTTCTATCAGACCACATTTTTAATTTTCATTAATTTTTTATGGAATAATCGAGAAAAACTAACAAAAATGCAACGTTGCCAGCTCAGTATGTATAAACGCTCTTAAACGCCCGTCGCAGGCCTGTGCACAACCCGCACCCGTCATCTGCGTGTGTTGGGCTTAAAGGTGGTTGAGGCGCCCAAATGTGCCTCGTAAATCAATTTAGGTAAATGTTTATCTTATTGATGTATTATTTACATAGTCTGTGATCTAGTGTTACTCCACGAGATTCTATTTTAAAACTTCATAATGTAGGTTGTGTCAATAGCAATTAAAAATTTAGACGTCTCGGTTTGTACATATTTGTCTACGAATTTGCAACTTCAACTTTTAAAATAGAATTATCGTACCTTGGCCTGAGACCTTACGGTCATCGGAGATATTTAGAGTTAATTTATACTATTTACTATAATAGGCTAAGAACTTTTTATGAGAATAACTTCGATCAATTATTTTTCAATAAGTCGTTAATTTATTTATACCTGTTTAATATTTATTTAAAGCTGAAAGTATTATGATTCTAGTCGATTCGTTTCGTTTATAGAAAGCTGTATGAAATAACTGTTACGTCCATTCGCTTATGAAGCTGTTATGTGCAATACTTCTACATTATTGAATGTACTGTGGATAGAACTTATTCAATTAATATCCTTAATAGCAGTTAAGATTATTTTAATTCTAATTTTTCATTTAAGTATAATGAACTACGAGCGTTCAAAAAGTGTTATTGTTTTATTGTGAATCTACTGAAACAAACGTTTCAACCCAACTGTGTAACTCCATCAATTTTGTCACGCTTATATGTGTATCCATTTAGGCACCTACTTTTATGTGGCTATGTAGTATTATGACGAAATCAGTCAGGTTGTTGTGAATTTAAAGCTGATAGCGTGCTATGATTTTTTATTACGAGTTAAGTATGTTTGGAATGGTGTACTGCCGTTTCGGCAAAGTATTTTTCGCCAAATTTAATTTCCCAAACGAATCTTTAGTGATTTAACATTTCGCATATTATTCATTTGGTCAAATTATCATTTGGCATAATTTTACATTGTCAAGTTTTATTATGACAAACGTTTATTAAGCAAACGTTTTCTTTTGGCTAATATTATATTCCAAAAAAATGTTTGTTCGAAATGACACTTCGCACACAAACCAACTACAGAAATCAACTGCTACCAGAAAATAAGGTTAGGTTAGGTTAGAACTGCTGCACCCCCCACAAAAACGAACTGCTATCAGAAAAGTAGGTTAGGTTAGGTTAGAACAGCGTCCCCTACAGAAGCGAACTGCTACCGGAAAAGTAGGTTATTATGCCATAAATTGTTTTAGCAAATGATTTTTTGCCTAATGATATATTGAGTAAAATATTTCGGGATGTGATACTTTGGGAAAAGTTTTTTGCCCTACATTAGTAATCCGTTTGGAATATTGCGTTATTCTTGTTAATTCCAACACTATCACCAACGCCTGGCATAATAGCTGCAGTTACATTTATAATATACCATAATAATCTGCAAATAATACAACTGTGTGACTTAATGGTGTCGTAAAAGTACTGGCGTCTTGGAAAATAATTCGTATTAATTTTAAGCCAATAACACAACGGCGGAAGCTAAAGTGTGCGTAGAACGAACAACCTTTGTTGAAAAATGAAATTTTATACAAGCTTTTTTTGCTGTATGTGCTTTTAAGCCCCCGACGCAAAGACAGTGTTATAAGTTTGACCGTTATGTGTGTGTGTGTGTGTGTGTGTGTTTATGTGTGTGGGTGTACACCCTAGATACGGTGCCACAGACAGACAGACATACACTTTTTGAATGCGGTTTTTTATTTGAAATCAGGTTTTCCAGCGATGGTTCTTAGATAATAATATGTTTCATTAAAATCGGTTTAGCCGTTTTTGAAATATTGAACTTTAAAGTGACAAAGTCGGGAGTTTTCCAACTTTTTGTTGATTAGGTTATTCTTAACTGTAGCTACCTATATGTATACAGTATTGAAAAAATCCTGTACCTAATATTATATTAGTTAGTATACGATGCAAGTGAAAAATCAATGATATTCGAAAAAAAAAATTGTGAAGTCGAGTCACAAGAAGACTACCTCCATACAATATACCGGGTGTGGCCTGTAATACGATCAAAAAATTAAAACGTAGATCCTCCTCGTCAAACTAAACAATATTAGTTCAGCGACTTTCAAAAATAATGGAGTCATTGAATTTTCCTTTTTTCATACGAATTAAATACTGCTATCATACGCCATCCTGGACACTGACGTCGCCTGTCACGCTACAAACATCCAGCATTTTGCTTTACATTGCTTCTTCGAATAAACTCAAAAGTATAATAAAAATTCAAAAACTAATTATTTTTCAAAGTCGCTAAACTAATGTTGTTCAGTTTGACGAGTATGATCTATGTTTTAATTATTTGCTCTTATTACAGGCCACACCCGGCATTTTTTTATTCAAATTTAAATGTTTTTTCACTTGTATCGTATTAGTAATCATAGTAGCCCTAATATGGGTTAAATTTTAGGACAGGATTTTTTTTAACAGCCTGTATTCATTCCATCTACATATATCCGTACCAAATTTCAAGTGAATCTGATTACTAGAAGTGAGTAAAATTCAATTTGCACGAGTAAAGGCACATGCGAACATTTCAAGTTAAATGAAAGCTTGTAAAATAGTTTATTTTGTCATAAAGCTGGAAACGAGCATGCGGGTCACCTGATGGTAAGTGATCATCGCCGCCCATGGACACCTACATTATTATTAGGACTGCGGGTGCGTTGCCGGCCTAACAGGGGGGCTAAAGAGGGAGGGAGGAAGGGGGAAGGGGGAGGGGAGTTAGGCCTCCGGATCCCCTACTTATCGTACGAAACACAGTAGCAAAACTACTATTTCACGCCGGTATTCTGTGGGAGTGTGGTACTAACCCGGTCGAGCCCATTCGTACTGCAGCCAGCAAGTGGTTACAGTAAGGCTCATAAGAAATACATATGCATAAAAAAATATCGCACTATAATCTATGAGCTGGAAGACGTATTAGCCTAGTGGTTTGACCGTTGCTCTCTCAAGCAGAGGGCCCTGGGTTCAAACCCGGGCTCGCACCTCTGAGTTTTTTTGGAATTTAGGTCCAAATTACATTTGAAATTTTGCCATGAGCTTAACATGTAGCTTTAAAAGTCCAATATGCCATTTACAACGTTACTATTTAGCCAAATATTCGTACTAAATATGAACGTACACAAACTTCACTCTACCTTCCGCCGTTGTGAAACAGAGACTGAAACCACAAAACACAGATAGTTCAGAAGTCAATCTCCTGTATGTACTTCACTTTTCTTACCTACGCTCGGCGGTCGCTCTAAGGTTGTCAACTATAGCTTATGCACCAAAAAACTATCGTGGTTGATTTATACGGGAAGATTGAAACGGGAAGAATGGAAATATAAATTAATAACTAAAATATTTTAATTTTAATGTCATTGTTACATTATAAATTTGTCACAGAAAATATCTTGGGACGATTTCGTTATTGGCGAAATTCACGATTATTTAATTAAAAAAATCGTCCACTGAACAGTTATAACTTTTTTTGGTTGCTCCATTATTGCACAAAAAGTTCACAGACGCGTGTCCAGCGGATGGCACTCGCGCTCGCACTGGTCCCAACCGGTCCGAGATATCGTGTCCGTGAGCAGTGTCTATGTGTGCGTTGCTCGAGCGCACTTGTATGGAGATTGATTTCTGAACTATCTGTGTTTTGTGCTGAAACGCTTTTGTGTTTTCTTTGTGCTTAAGTCTAATGTCTGCTCTTCTTTTTCGCTAAATACTGTTTAGATTTTAATTACGGTGTCTCAATTGGTTATGTGGTATAGAGGATGTTCCTTACTACGGTGCTTTAAATGCAAAGTTCGATTCTACTTGCATAACTGAGCTTCTTTTGTTTTGTACAATTTAAAATAACTTGAATTTAGATAATTTATTGATCCTCAAAGTTTTATCGTTAAATCAGTCTATCGGAGGCGGTATTACTGCTGTCTCATGGTATGGTATGGCCTATAAACAATGCGACATTTGCAAATGACATTACCTTAAGATAAACCTTTATCAATGTATATGCAATGAACACTGGTCCATGTTTTTAAAAAGTTGTAGAACAAAAAGAGCTCATTTATGCGAGTTGAATCGAACCTTTCATTTAAAACCCTATGGTTAGAGGCACTCTGTAGGTTTTTTTTTCGATATCATGACAATTTCAGTAAATATTGCGGATTGTGGTGCCAACTGCCAGCATTATTGTAACCGCCATCCGGGCGTGACCATATTCGATGCATTGCTTTTAAAATACCAGCCGTATCAGACATGAAACACTTTTTCAAATTTCGATGTTGTGAAAATAGACAATTACTAACACTGTAATATCTGTGAATAAATGTAAGGAATACATTTTTGATTCTTTATAGTTCGGATTGTACGAGGTATGAGTACAACAAATTATATTAGATAAATGTGTCTTACAGTTTTAGATTGGAAATAATATTTGTAATATAATACTGGACTATCTCGTATTTTTATTTTAATATTAGTACTTAAGTACTTACATTTTACACTCATGCGCTTCGTGTTCTTTAGAAGACGTTAAAAACCGTATTTGGATTGATAGGCGTATTAGCCCAATGAAATTACCGACCTACGTTTAATACTACTAAAAAAATACAAACATTGGAACATAGAACCTCCCCCTTTTTTTGAAGTCGGTTAAAAATGTTTCGGCAAATGTGATGCCGTCTCTAACCTACATACTTACTAAAATATATTGGGCTTCAATCACTCCTGCTGGTTCGTGCTGAGGCACCGACTTCAGACTGGTAGAAAACTATTTTCATGGTTTTTTGTAGCCACGTATTTTTTTTCACGCTTTTTATTATAATCTAAGATACAATAGTTTAATGTCAACTGGTCGTCACCTTTTACGAAATATTGCTTTTTCCGATCCAGAGACGTTGATTATTGAGGAGTCCCGGCGCGCCCCGGCGGTGCTTCACCACCCGTTCCATTGCACCATATGCATTACGACGAGCATAAGTTGCTTAGAAACTGTGTTAAAGTAATTGAAAATCAACCCGTGAAGTACTTGTTATTGAGTAGTAGCTCCGTCGTTCAAATGTGGTCTTTCTCATCAGTTCCACTTCACCAAATGATAATTTTCAAGAGCAAATGCACGAGTTACTACTAACTATATCCAAACCACAGGTGCCCCTACAATATTTGATTTCCTTAGGACCCAACCATCAGATCCTGGTTTGGTGCTTTGGACTCAATTGAAGGCATTCTTAAACGAACGAAAAAAAAAACAAATCGGTTCAGAAATGACGGAGTTGTGAGGTAGCAAAGATAAAAAATAAAAAAAAATACAACCGAAGTGATAACCTTCACCTTTTTTTTAATTCTGTTAAAAAATGCCAAGGCCAAGGAGGATGACTTGACCCTGAAGTTACCTAAGTGGATCCTAGTTGGCATGCGACACACACAGCACTGCCCGCCGCGCAGCGCGACGCAGCCCTACTAAAAAACCGGGCAAGTGCGAGTCGGACTCGCGCACCGAGGGTTCCGTACACATTTATAGGTATGTAAGTAAACGGGAATCGGGCCTTGAAGATTTCTCGCTTTTTCCGAGTGATTTAATACATCCAGTGTATGCAGAGCAAAATGCAAAATGTAAGCAGTGTGGGGTCAGATTATATTGGTACTTGATATTTACAGACAGACATAAAACATCAAGATTTTCAGACTTTTCTAGTTGGTTGTATTATAAGAGGAGGAGGCCTGTGCCCAGCAGTGGGACGTTTATAGGCTGGGATGATGATGATGATGATGTATTATAATAGCTACCTTCATACCAAATTTCTAGATTCTGAGTTCACGGGAAGTACCCTGTAGGTTTTGATTCCCTAGCGAGTTTCGAAAATTTGCGGAAATTTGCAGCATAAACGGCTGCATTATTTTGATTGCGTTGGCTTAGAAGTTTGATTTTTTCACAGCTTTAAGGGACAGTAGACCTCAGTATTTGATATTTCCAGCTTGATACCTCCGCGCGTTCCTGAGAAAAAGGGTCTTGACAGACAGACAGACAGACGGACAAAAAGTGATCCTACAAGGGTTCCGTTTTTTCCTTTTGAGGTACGGAACCCTAAAAACTCACATTATGAAAACAACAAACAAACAACAACCGCCCGGTTTTTACCGCGAGCAGAGCGGACTCATTAATGACTTAGTTTAACTCGCAAAAGTAAATTGCGTAGGTACTTATGTTTCCACCAACAAATACTTAGTGGAGCAGAAACGACAGAAACGAGTGAAAAGAGTTGAAATGAACTCGCTCAGTTCTAGAGAGCGGAGCGGTGTCATTTCGAAGTCCGTTCAACTCGCAATGGTAGATTACATAGGAGCGTTCCTACAGAGAAAGATGTGAGCGGGGCGAGTCAAACAAGTTAAAAAGCGTGAAAAAAAATATTTTTTTTTTTAATTAACCGACTACAAAAAACCACGAAAATAATTTTCTACCAGTCTGAAGTCGGTCGGTGCCTCTGCAGCACACGAGCCAGCAGGAGTGGACCTATAGTCATCTATCTCACCTACGCACTATGTGTTGGGCTTCAATCACTCCTGCTGGCTCGTGCTGAGACACCGACCGACTTCAGACTGGTAGAAATTTATTTTCGTGGTTTTTTTGTAGTCGGTTCAGATTTTTTTATTTTTTTTTTCACGCTTTTTACTATAAATAATCTAAGATACAATAGTTTAATATCAACACACCAAAAATGCTAGGACACGATAATTATTATTTTAATTCGCAATCTGTCCCTTCGGAACATTCAGCAGAAGCTCAAGTGTGTGTACTCGTGTATTGTCCTGGTCAAAATCCGATTGCTTGCAATTCTCCCTTAGCGTCCAAAGTCCGAGGTCGGCTCAATAGGAGCACCCTTTGGCATGCTAAGTAAACAACCCACTTGCTGAGCAGCCCATCTGGTTGCTCGCCCTCTCTCCGGTAAGCTGTAAAAGCCGTCTGAGGCTAACAGCAACAGTCCATCCGAAAAAAAAAAAAAAAAAAAAAAAAAAATTGTCCTGGTCGGTGCGCGCCCTGTGACGCGCCCGTATCTATGCATAAAAATACGAGTATAATGCTAGCTATCATTTCAGTAGGTCTTGGATGGATCTCCTCTTCAGCCGACTAAATGTGGCGTATTTCCTCATCAGGTAATTTGCCAAGTTGTTAGGATGGTTTTGTATCCTGTATTTGCCTATGCCTACTGAAGTTCTTTGGTCACATCTCCAGAAATGAGAACTCAATGGAGAGATTGGTGGTTCAGGGACAGGTGGAAGGCAGGAGGGCACGCGGCCGATCACCAACTCGCTGGACTGACCTGATTAAAAAAGCTACTGAGTCCACCATGGTCCAGTGTACTCGCAACGCCTCTAACCGGCAGAAATGGAAGCACATCGCTAAGAGGGCTGTCCTCGAAAGGGTCTGCGACCCACCGAACATCTCTCCATGTATGTACCTCGTCTGCGCAACCACGACCACTCTGACAAGAGTGTCCGACTAAGAAGAAAAGGATTTGGCTATGCATGTCTGAATGCCAAAATGGCAAAAAAGGAAACCTTATAGTTTCGTCAAGTCCGTCTGTCTGTCTGTCCGTCCGTATATCACAGGCATTTTACTCGAAAACTACAAGATTTTAGTTTTGTAATTTTAATTTAAAAAAATAAATATTTACATGGGGGGGGGGCACTCCATACACGTAACAGAAATTGAAACAATTTTTTTTAACTCGCATCAACGTGTGGCACATAGTTCGACAGGTCTTTTGAAAGTAAGGTTTCTCAAAAACTTTTTGACTAAGTGAAGATTTCCGGAAATAATCGCTCCCAAAGTAGCAAAAATTGTGTCCCCCCCCTCTATCTTGTAAACCGTTTGTCCAATAAATATGGAAAGGTAACGCTTAATAAATACTTTCAACGAAAATTGGTTTCAACATGATCGGATTATACCGTTTTTGAGATATTGCCGAAAAACTGCGCTTCTCAACAAAAGGACGTAAGTGCCGTGAAGATACGCTCTTTTTCTGGTAATAAATTTTAAGACTGTAGTACTTATGTGTTTTAATTGTGTTATAACGCACATAATATTATTTGTTTTTTTTTTCGTAATGGCTACGGAACCCTATTTTGGGCGTGTCCGACACGCTCTTAGCCAGTTTTTTACAGTTGGAGTATCTCAGTCATGGTGTATTCTTGCATTTTTAGGGTTCCGGAGCCAAAATGGCAAAAATGGAACCCTTAGAGTTTCGCCATGTCTGTCTGTCTGTCTGTCTGTCTGTCTGTCCGTCCGCGGCTTTGCTCAGGGACTATCAATGCTAAAAAGCTGTAATTTTGCACGTTAATATATGTAAACTATGCCGACAAAATGGTACAGTAAAAAATTCAAAAAAAAAATTCTTAGGGTACCTTCCATAGACGTAAAGTGGGGATGATTTTTTTTTCTCATCCTATCCTACAGTATGGGGTATCGTTAAATAGGTCTTTTAAAACCATTAGGGGTTTGCTAAGACAATTTTTAGATTTAATGATCTGTTTGCGAAATATTCAACTTTAAAGTTCAAATTTTCATTAAAATCCCCCCCACCCCCTCTTAAATCTAAGAAACCGGTGGGTGGAAAAATTTGAAAAAATTCAGGATGGTAGTAAGTACATCAAACTTACAAGGAAAACTATAACGGTTATGTTTTCTCGAAAATATTAGTACTTTAAGAGTAAATAGCAGCCTAAGGTATAAAATATACCTAAACTTGGAAGATTCCGTATAAAATACGAAATCCTTAGAAAAATATTACTTAATGTTTTCGTAATGGTTACGGAACCCTATTTTGGGCGTGTCCGACACGCTCTTGGCCGGTTTTGTTGATATAACAAGGTGCTTTGACAATCATGCGTAGTATTTTGGATTGATAATGCTGACAAAATAATAAGTAGTGAAAAAAAAAACCTTTTTGAGCATTTAGTAGGAATCATAGAAATCAAATGGTACCTTTTTTCGGTTTAAAGATCATTTATTCTCATAAGAAATATGCAATTTCGCTGACATGAGATTTTTATAACTAAAATTACGTTAACATTTAGATTAAACCGGCAATACCGGTATTGGAACATGCTTTTTAAGTAGTAAAGATAAATACAACATTAAATATTAATCACTTTTCGTAGGCAAACATATTATGGCATACCTTCCAACATAAGACAATCAAGTGCAACAATATTGTAGGTAGCATTATTTATCTAAGTAAGGTCAATGTGGGCAAGACCGTCTACAAGGCAAGTCCGTCAACACGTTATAACTTTTGAATTTGAAAGCGGTTCCTGCTTTAGCGTCCAGTATATAAAGCAGTTTGTCGCGCTTGTTCCCTCACTCTAAAACAGATGGCGCTGTGACAACGAACTTCAGAGCAATCCGCCTAAACAAGTAATTGCATGTATGGAACTCGAAATGATAGTGCGACGGTCTCTGCTAACAAAATTGTTAAAAATAGTTCGTGACAAGATTTTGCACCAGAAAGTAACTACAGAAGTAATATAAGAACCAGTTAAGTTTATTCTGTGTTTAATTTATCAGAAAATGGCTTACTTTTGTAATTATACGTACCATCATTTATCACAATAAAATTTCGTTAAGTTGGAAAGTCCGTCTACTATGTACAAGGCAAGTCCGTCATATGCCGGCCGGACTTCCCTTGAATCAGAAGTTACCAACTGTTTTTACGATTTCAATATTATTAGGATTTCATAAGGCATTTTGATCTTGAAACTAGTACGGAAATGTGTCCCTCACCCTCAGCACTATGCTGTGGCACTATGTCACCGAAAATATAAATTAAAAATACCTATCAAATAAATAAATAATCAAATAAATATTAGCCCCAAACTAAGCAAAGCTTGCACTATCAGTGCTAGGTGACCCTCTTTGATCTCAGTAAATTAAAAATTAAACTATTAAAATACATTTTATAATTTCAATTGATCCTTTATTTGGGAAACCTTATAAATAAGTAAGTACTTATTATATATTTTTTGCCAAAAAAGGTTTACCACCCCATTTACGTAATTTGACTTGCCTTTGAATAAGAAAAATTGTGTTTATTCCGAATCTAAGCCTTATGTTAACACGTTTAAAGTACACTTTTCATTGTCTTGTTTCATTTTTTTTGAGGATTCGCATACTTACATATAAGGACCCATAGTATGGCCGATATCATTACTAGACGGACTTACCTTAAACTACACGGGAAGTCCGTCTACTCGCCGAATTTTAGAAAAATATATTTTTTTGCTTCATTTGTGAATAAAATGATCTATCTCTATAGCTTAACTATTATTTATGAAATTCTTCATCGTATGCAAGTACAAGTGTTAACGCAGGTGAATAATTAACGCAGCTAGATCACTCCGAGGTAAAAAAAAAATGAAGTATGCCGGTCTTGGCCACATTGACCTTACACGTGAAATCTGGAGCAAGTAATTCTAGTGGCTTGCTTGCACTGACACAAAAAAATTATCATGCATTAAATCGACCTCCAGGTGTGGGTCATAATTCGGTCGTACCTACGTAAGGTATTATTGCAATGAATATTAATGAAACAGAAACAAAACAAAATGTGGGTCGGTAGGTGTAGATGACAATTGCAAGCAATGTCACAGAATAAATCATAATACAAGCACTGTTTAATAACTCTAGTAATAATATAAATAAATACAAATAAAATAAAAAAATATAAAATAAAAAAATGTCTGTTTGCTATTCCACGGCAAATTGAATTAGCGAATTTGGATAACATTTAACACACAGACAGTTTATAGCTTGGTTTAATTCCACTAATACAATAAATGCGACAGTTTGTAAGTCTGTACCTCATCACGTCAAAACTGCCCAACCGATTTAGATGAAATTCGGTATACAAATAGTTTAAGTCCCGCCCAGGGAAAGACATTGGAAAGTTTTTATCCCGGAAATCTGCATAGTTCCCGCGGGATAGCGATGAACGAATCTTACGTGGACGGCAACACACAGGCAGCTGTGGCCGTGGAGTCACAGGCAATAGCTAGTACAAATTATTTTAAGCAATAGAGGATTGACAGCAAAATAAGGGAGTTTTTTTTTTGTTTATAATCTAAAAATGCCAATAATGCGTTTGGAGTTTTAGTTTAGTTTTTTTGTTTCGTGCAATATGACAACTTAAAAAAGTAAGTAATAGAATATATAAAAACAAAACATATACCTAATATTCATTACGTATAACTTCACTTTCTATATTTTTTTAAATATAACATACTTTTGCTATAATGCTCATAATATATAGTGATAAAATATATAATTTAATTATGTATAATGAGTAAAATACATTGAGTATAACGATCAAATTATATAATGTTTGAAGCCTCTAACAACCAAAAACATATAACATTCATTTAATCTAACAACGGAAAACATAACGCTCATAAATATAAATAAAAAATATATATTTTACTTTTAAGGTTTCCTCGCTGCTATAAAAAAAACCTAACATCGAAGGCTAAGGCGCCTTACCCTTCTGAACCTAAACTATTCAAGTCGCTTCTGCTCCGAACCGTCTTGCTCGCTCGCTTCGCTCGCTCGCAAAAATTTTGAAGTAAAGCTTTGCAATACAAAAATAAAACACCTAATTTTCTGGTTTTAAAATTTTAAACTTTACCAAGTATTTTAGAAACAAAGTATATCACTTGATATTATATCATATTAAGGGGGTTGCTCTTCCATACAAACCTACGGACAACGCGCATAGCTTCCACGGACATGTTTTCTTAGAGGATTTTTTGAGAATAGTAAATTATGGATATGCTCTTCAAGCAAAATCCAAAAAAAAAAGTAACTTTATTGCATCAAAAGTGCAGCGTTATGCAGTAAATTTTGATGCATTTTACCATTGTATGAGTACAACTGGCAGTGTTCGCAGCGAGCATGTAGTGACATCTTATATGGGTGCGTGCGTCAGTGCCATGAGATCACTGAGAGATCAAGTTCAAGTCTCTGAGTCTAGTATTTAATTTTTTTGTTTTTAAATTGTTTTTTTTCGGAAGTTGAAACGCCTAAACTATTATTTTCTGATAAATGCAAGGACACAAACTGTAAGTATGACGAAAAACAAATAAGTTTCTTTTAAAATTGTCATTTAAAATAATAATTATTCAAGTAACAGACCCAGTCCTCGGCAAAAATTATAAGTTTGCATACTTTACATACATTATAATGCGGTGCTTCGAGCTAGGACACGTGGACAATTCTGAACAGATATTAGTTATTTACACTTACGTAGACAGTAGCGCCACTAATTTATATAAAGCATATTTATTCTCGCAATAAAAGGTGCTAGATATAATCACTAAACTAATTAGTTAAAAAATAAGGTCTACATTCAACATACGTTGCATGTGTATGTATGAATATCAAGTTTTACAGTGGGGCTCAAATAAATTCCTACATATCACGGCTTTTTACGGCCGCTAAATCTAGGCTCAGAGAATAAAAAGGTTTACACAGTCGAAATAGTTTTTTGTACCACCTTTTTATTATTATTACTGGCTAGATAAGTGAAATTTAAATGTCATTATAATACATTTTTGTCACAATGTCAAGTCAATCAGATTGATATTCAAAAGCAATTATATTTGAGCATGGATTCGATTTGTAGCATTCGAACATGGCGGATGTAGACGATATCTAATTTTGGTATTTCTGCTTCTTTGGCTAGTTGAAGTATAATTTTGATAGTGTTTTATGCGGCAATTAACCTGAACAGTGAACAGTGATCACAAAATTCTATATTGCTCTCGTGTCTGACATTTTTTAATGCGCAAGTCGTCTCCGCGTGGTTTCTGGAATTTTGCTATCAAGTTGCAAAAACTACAATCACCGTACAACGTGCATAAGAAGAATATATTTATCTTTAATTTAACTGACATTGGCCCAAGCCTTATGGCCGCCATTAAGAGGAAGAAATATTTGAGCATCCACCATCACCTCTCATATTTCGTTTTCTAGAATTTTTTTACCGTACAACGGCAAAAACTACTAGACACTGGCAAAATTGTCCTCCGATGGACAGAGCCATATTTTTTTTTAAAGAAACAACAACAATTATATTTGAATATGGTTTGAACACAAATCAAGAAAGTCAAAAAGTTGGCGGACGAGATGAATTTAGCAAGAGTGCAACTCTTAAACTATTTATGTATGTACGATTTGATGATGAAAAAAATATGTAATTGGATACACGGGTATGTTTATTGTATCATTTTTGTAAGAAACATTAATGATTTGTTACAAGAACACCAGAGGCAGGGCTGTAAGAATTTCATGAACATTTTCACTCCATAGAAGTAAGTCGCTTCCCTCCGTCTGTCTGCATATGTACGAGTATGTATAGTATGTACTCTATTATGAAGTGATTCAAGATTTTTTATTTTATTTATAAGTGTGAGAAACGGCAAGGGTTATGGTTTTGGAGCGTATGTATGGTCATTTCTTTCGCACGCTATGCAACAAGGCCTTGATGCATCTTAACAAGTAAGACAACAAACAGCATGACAAGAGAAGAGACAAGAAAATAAGTCTTTGTTAGGAGTGACACAGGTTGTTAATTTTAGCGTATGTGAGTCTGTCTGTGTATCTTTCCGACGGCCCATCCGTCCGTCCGTCTGTCGATGCGTCCATCTGTCTGTCTGTGTTTCAAAGTGAACACTACATCATTGTCCAGTGATGACATATGGATCTCAGCTCAGAGTTGCTCAGCGAGCTATGGAGAGAGCTATGCTTGGGGTTTCTCTACGGGACCGAATCAGAAATGAGGAGATACGTAGAAGAACAAGGGTCACCGACATAGCCAAGCGAATCACCTCGTTGAAGTGGCAATGGGCGGGCCATATAGCACGGAGAGCGGATGGCCGTTGGGGCCGAAAAGTTCTCGAGTGGAGGCCGCGGATCGGCAAGCGCAGCGTAGGACATCCACCATCAAGATGGACGGATGACCTGGTTAAAGCCGCAGGTTCACGGTGAATGCAGGCCGCTGCCAGCCGAAGCAACTGGAGGTCTGTGGGGGAGGCCTATGTCCAACAGTGGACGTCCTACGGCTGAGATGATGATGATGGTGAATATATATTTTTCAGGTGAATTTTAAATGAATTATTTGATTAGATATTTTTTTAAAAATTTGGCAACTTGTTGTAAAGCTGTACCCTTTCACTTGTGATCGTCTTTCTACCGTAGTTGGTTCGTGATTTTGATACTAGTAAGTGGTCAGCATTTCTATTTCGGTAATTTGCGATATCACTTTTATGTTTTAATTTAATTTGTGAATTAATGTCTTTGTTTAGTATTCTACGAATTAAGATACACCATATTATAAGTATAAATTGTTTGACCGACAAGAGCTGGGTACCTTTATAATTTTTTTCCGTAGGGGTGGGTTAGTCATAGTGGAAAAGGATTTTAACAATTTTTATTTTGACTGATTTGAAGGTCTGATACGTTGGTTTTGGCTGCACTGCCCCAGATTTCGATGAGGTATTGAAGATGTGGTTTGACTAGTGAGTTATATATTAGGAAAGCAACCTGTCGTGGGAAACAGCAAGCAGTTCTTCGTACAGAACCTATAAGGGAAGACAGCTTGGTTCGAATGTGCTCAATATGTGGCTTCCAAGTCAGTCCACTATCAACAATTAAGCCCAGATATTTTTCCTCTGTACTCTCTTTCAGCTCTTGCCCGTCCAGCGTTAATGGAGTTGCTCATGGGTTTATTTTTGGCTTTGAAGATTATAAATAAAGTTTTATCAGCATTTATAGTGAGAAGATTGTATTGGAACCATTCATGAAGTAGATTAAGATCTTGTTGTAGGTACTTTTGAAATAGCGTCAGATATGGATTTTTCGAGATAAAAAAGGCAGGTATCATCTGCATACAAGGTAAGTTGGTCATGGAGTTGTAAGTCTTTAATATTGTTAATGTAAATTAAATTAGAAGTGTTTTGTGATTAGGTACTTACCTTATAACATTAAGAAAAGTCTACTGTTAGTAACAATTAACGTTAAGTTATTGAAACTTTAGAATAACTAGATGATTAATATAATTTATTTACCATCATAATTTTGGTTTAGTATTTTGGAATATTTTGATAAATCAGCATTACAAAAAAAAATTGCTTGATGACAAGGGAACAACTTACTAAAGCGAAACTTATCTCTCAAATCAGTGGATTTTGCTACGAATTATTAAAAACTATTTATAGATTTTTAAATTGTGTGTCATACATTCCTGGAAATTACAAAATTGGCCGTTTGGATAATTAGTAATGATTTCTTTTCGTAAAAAAAAAAACTTTAAATCGCTCTCCTGTAAAGTTGAAGAAGTGTCGCTTTAGCACTTTTGCCTGCCGAGCGACGATTACCTACAAATCTGGTATGACACCCGTCATTAAAATTACGTAACCATAAGTATATAAGGGTCAAATTTTTTATGTATTCAGTAGTTTGTTTCTGAAAACTTACGCTAACATGTTATTCCTTATATTACTCCTAGCTGTTGCAATGTGGGGTTTGAACGTTTTAAAGTTTCATGTATCGAAGAAAAGGCAAAGGCTTCTGGCACTGGCAGCTCAGGTTCCAAGTGATAAAGCAGCTTTACCTTTTATAGGACACGCCTATAAATTCATCGGAGGCAGTAAGTTTTGTGAAATTAGGTTTTTTTTTTTACATTAATTGGTCACATAATTGTTAACTCTGCTTGGAACGTTATACTTACTTACACCTACAGCAAGGGTACGAAAGGGTACGATTCGAGAGGATTGTAGATTGTACATTTCATGTTCATAATTTATTAGAGATCTTAACTCTAGAGATGTCAAAAACGAAGTTACTATTACTGTTATTATTATTTTTATTTTATTTTTTATTTTTTTATTTTGGTTGTCAAACGAGCAAGTGGGTCTCCTGATGGTAAGAGATCACCACCGCCCATAAACATCTGCAACACTAGGGGTATTGCAGACGCGTTGCCAACCTAGAGGCCTAAGATGGGATACCTCACGTGCCAGTAGTTTCACCGGCTGTCTTACTCTCCACGCCGAAACACAACAGTGCAAGCACTGCTGCTTCACGGCAGGATTAGCGAGCGAGATGGTGGTAGCAATCCGGGCGGACCTTAATTATAATTTTAGTTTAACCTCATTGTTCGTTATAATCAAATGTGAGACTTAGGCCCAGCACACATGGTGAAACGCAAAGAACTGCAACGAAACTGCAACTTCTAGTTACTTTTGCGTTTCATTTGAGTTTATGCCATATACTCCTTTGAGAGAGATCCACACATGACGCAACCAGTTTGAAACGCATTGCAAATCAGTCGTATTGAAACCGGCGTGTAGGAAACTCGTGTTTGCGTTTCATCGGCTTGGCGTCTTTTTCGATGCAATAAAATGACTGACGACTATGATAAAACATTAAATTTGCGTTGGAAGTCGACTTATGCTCATACGATAACATCCATGAATTTTCTATCAGTTTCTTGCAATTCTTTGACAGCCGCAAACATTCGGCAGTTGATATTCTTCTCAATGTATATGGTCGTAAGTATCCACACTTCTTTGTTTACGCCACCTTTGTCGAAGATACAAATAAAGAACCACATCTTCTTCATCACTTGAACTAGACATTTTGTAGACGTCTGTTCTCATAACGGAAATGATTTTATCGAAACTGATTGAAACTGGTTTCAAACCAATAATTTGAAAAGGGTTTTGTTGCAGTTGCGTTTCACCGTGTGTGCTGGGCCTTACTTTTAAGTTTCGCTAAAGCATTATTCAAATCACAACTACCTACATTACAAATACAATATAATTAAGATTGTTTTTTTGGAATCATTTTGTATTTTTTTTATTTCAATTCCAAGTTTTTACTTTTACGGTCATCCCGTAAAACCTAAATTGAAAAAAAATTGTTTCAATTTAGGTTTTACGGGATGACCGTAAAGTAAAAATTTGGAATTGAAATAAAAAATACAAAAAGATTCCAAAAAACCAATCTTAATTTGATTGCTTAGTAACGATATCTCTTGTCCGGGTGAGCGGTTAGTTCCAATGGAGTGCCGAAAAAGTTTCTCGATGAGGGCTACGGCATAGATGTCGCTAGCGTCACTGCTTAAGTGGCTATATAAGAAACAAACAAGCTGAGATATGAGGTGCATAGGGGAAATTCGTGTCGGTACCGTTGACCATCAGTGGTGTAGCGGTATAGCACGCGGTACGGAATACCGAGGACCTGGGTTCGATACCCAGTGATGGTCTTATTTTTCTGGTTTTTCTGTGCATCTATATTTCAGTTTGTATTTACAATATAATTAATTTAACAATGCAAAATATCAGCTATTCGACCAGATAGCTAAGTTGTTAGTGACCCTGACTACGAAGCTAGCGGTTGCGGGGATCGATCCCCGTGACGGACAAATATTTGTATGATGAATACGAATGTTTGTAAGTACATACGTACGATGTTTGTATGTATTTTAGTATTTATCTATAATAATGTATGTCCATCCGTTGTCTAGCATCCATAGTGTGATGTATTCAGCAATCTGGGAGAACTCCTGGGTAATTCGGGAATGTACAGCAAGGAAACACTTAAAGACCGTTGGACAGTTTATTCCGAACTAAGTAAGTGTAAGTGACACAAGTCACGTGACGCCAAACTACCTACATCACACTCCTCTACACTTAATTAATACATATATATTGACAATCTATTAGTTACTACTTATACCTATATTTTGTAATGTGGCTTTATATTTCGACATTGCCGAACGGGACGTGATCGGGTCGGTACCGGGTCAGGCAGTGGTGGCGGCGTCGGTGTTTCCGCGCCCACGAACTCTTTTTCGGGAGTGCAGAAACGCTCGCCCTCCGCCTCCCCTTCGGTCACACTCCGCGCCGGCGACGTCGCCAAGGGTGATGGCGAACGGCCCGTTGACAACTCCGACCCACCGTTACCCCTTAGTTTAGGAGACTTCGACCCTTCGCGCTTGTTCGGTATTTCATTTATACGCATTGGACAAACAACCGAACTTCCGGACCTGCGTCTTAATTGGTCAATGTGTCGGTGAATTTCTTTCCCCTCCGCGTTAATTACATCGTAATCTGTACTTCCTAGTGACTTAGTAACCTTACCGGGTTGCCATTTCTCCCCTTTTAAATACTGACGATACCACACGTCATCACCTACTCTTAGCTTCCTATCTGAGCCCCCTGCGGCGTCCATCTGACGCCGCTGGCTCTTTAAAACTCGGGATTCTATACTGGGTTTCAAAATATATAACCGCGTCCGTAACTGCCTACCCATGAGCAACCTTGCTGGGCTTTCGCCCGTGGAGCAGTGCTCAGTGTTCCTATAATATAGTAGAAAATTGTTTATTGCCTTTTGAATTTCGTTGTTTTCAATTATGGCTTTCTTAATTACTAATTTAATTGTACGGACCGAATTTTCTGCGGCACCATTCGAAGCTGGGTGATATGGGGCTGTGAAAATATGTTAAATTCCGTCCATTTCTAGGAAGCTTTGGAATTCCTTACTCGTGAATGGTGGTCCGTTATCGCTTACTATTTGTCTCGGCAACCCCCACCTAGCCCACAACTCACTCAGTTTGTCGATGGTGTAACCGGCAGCGGTACTCGGAACTGGGAATACTTCAACCCATTTAGACATGGCATCGACCACAACTAAATAAGTTTTGCCGTAAATAGGCCCCAAAAAATCAATGTGCAGGCGCGCCCAGGGACGGGCCGGCCACGGCCAGCAGCGCGGCGCGTGCGCCGGCGGTGCGCTGGCCAGCGCCGCGCACGTCGCGCAGGCGCGGCACGTCGCCTCCACCGCTTCGTCTATTCCCGGCCACCACACGTAACTCCGGGCTAGAGCTTTTGTTTTAACTATTCCCATATGGGGCTCGTGTAAGATTCTTACTACTTTATCTCTGCATGGCCCCGGTATCACCACCCGGTGACCCCACATCACGCAGCCTAACTCTTCGTACAACTCTGACTTTCTATTAAAGTACTTACGGTTTTAAACTTTCAATTTCGCACACTTCTGGCCAACCGTCGCGAGTGAAATTCAATACTCTAGCTAGAACCGGGTCTTTTAAAGTATTTTTCTTAATTTCATTATGATCCAGTAGTAAAGCATCTTGCGCAAAGTGTAGGTAAGTTTGTTCTGGGATTATCTCGCACCGACTATTGGGCGGCTCGGTCGCGTTTGGAAGCCTAGACAGACTGTCGGCACAATTATTGCTAGAACTTACATACTCAATGTCATAGTCATACGCGGATAAAATTATAGCCCACCGCTGCATCCGGCTGGCTGTCATCGTAGGTATGCTCGCATTTGGACCAAATATCGACACTAATGGCTTATGGTCCGTACGTAAAGTGAAATGACGGCCATACAAGTATTGATGGAATTTTTTTACACAGAATATAATTGCCAATGCCTCGCGATGAATCTGCGAGTAGTTAGCCTCTGCACTATTCAGGGTGCGCGACGCGAACGCGACCGGCTGCTCGCCCCCCCGCCCTTCCTGAGTCAGTACTGCCCCCACCCCCCGCGCAGACGCATCGCAAGTGACTATTAATCGCTTCTCTGGATCATAATGAGCTAAAACCTTGGCATCCAATAACGACTGTTTAATTTGTATAAATGAACTGTCACACTCTGAGTTCCAACACCACTCGACGCCCTTCCGCAACAGATTATACAAGGGACTGAGAGTAGAACTTAGGTTCCTAATAAATCTACTAAAAAAATTAATTGTGCCTAAGAATGATCTAAGCTCAGGTACATTTTGCGGTTGTTTCATTTTCTGTATAGCATCAATCTTCGATGAGTCCGGCTTGATGCCCTCCCTCGACACGACATAACCCAGATAAGTGACTTCCTTGGCGAGGAATACGCATTTACTTTTCTTTAATTTTAACCCGCTAGTAAGCAATCGTTGGAGTACCGCTTCCAAAGCCCGTAAATGTTCGGTCATATTCTTTCCACCTATTATGACGTCATCCAAAAAGACTTGAACATTTGGTATATTTCCCAATAAGGTAGTCATTATGCGTTGAAATATACCTACGCTAGAAGACAACCCATACACCAACCTGTTGTACTGGAATAAACCGCGATGAGTATTTATTACGGTGTACCGTTTTGAATCGTCTAACTCTATTTGGTTGTATGCCTGCGAGAGGTCTATTTTACTGAAGTACATATTGCCATTTAAATGCACCAACACATCCTCAATTTTAGGGAGAGGATAACGATCGACCAATAAAGACGGGTTTAAAGTGGCTTTGTAATCTGCGCAAATCCTAAGTGTGCCGTCAGGCTTATTAACGGGTACCAGTGGGGAAGCCCAGTCGGAGCAGTCAACGGGCTCGATGACGCCGGCGCGCAGCATGGCGTCCAGCTCGGCGTCCAGACGCTCGCGCAGCGCGTACGGCAGCGGCCGCGCGCGGTGGAACACCGGCGCCGCGCCCGGGCGCACGCGCAACGTCGCCTTGCCGCCACGGTACCGTCCCAGTCCGCCGGTGAAGAGCGCCTCAAACCTGTCGAGCAAAACCATGAGCTCATCCATCATTTGTCCCTTATGTTTATGTACTAAAAAATTACAATTAAACTTAGGTATCGCTATTCCTATTTCGGCCAGCCACTGCCTCCCCAACAGCGATGTCGTTCCTCCCTCAATTATAAACAGTTCCAATTGTTTACTACAGTCATTATATGTCACCATCGGTTTGATTATACCTAAAGGTTTCACTTTTGATCCGTCATAAAACTTTAACACTGTATTGTCCTGTTGTATACACAAATGAGAAAAATGATGGTCGTACGTGGCCTTGCTTACGCAATAGATCGCTGTTCCTGTATCAATTTCCATTTTAATCACTTTGTTATCAATGCTAATCGGCAAACTTACCGATTGGTAGTTATTCAAGCATAAGTGGTGTAATTCTTGCTCGATATCACCGCCGAACTCTTCGCTTGGCTCGCGATCGGCATCACTGAAGTACAGGCCGCCCCGCGACGGCGCCGCCGCCGCCGACCTCGCGCGCCGGGCCGGCGTCCGCGCTGCCCCGCGGGCCACCGCCCGCGGCGCCGCACTCCACTCCGGGCACACCCGACGCAGGTGCCTGTCCGCTGACACTTACTACACACATAGTCGCGAAAACGGCAGTTCGTTTGACTATGGCTCCGTGCACCACAAGCATCGCACTGTACGTAATTATTTAAACTGTTGGACGCTCCCCGATGCGCGCGAGCATCCACCCCGCGAGCTTGGTCCCGGCCGAATGATGACGTCCCGCGCCCCGCGAACAATACTGGCTGGACTGCGCTCGCTTCAACCGCACTCAAGACCGGTTTTGTTTGTTCTACGATAGCTGCATTTTTCTCCGCCGCCTCTAATGACATTGCAATTTTTACTGCCGTAGTGACGGTTACCATGTCGTCCTCCGTGAAAAACCGTTGCCGTATGACGTCACTATATACCCCACAAATAAATTGGTCTCGAAGATTTTCATTTAGATTCGTGCCAAATTTACACTGTTTAGCCAGCCGTTTTAACTCTGTGATATACATTGCTATGTTTTCATCGGCTTTCTGCCGCCTCTGCCTAAAACGATACCTCTCTGCTAATACCGAAGGGCCTGGCTGTAAATGTTGCCGCATAAGCTCATCTACCCTCTTGATGGTTAATTCTGCGGGCTTTGACGGACTAGCTAGATTTTCTAAAAGTTGATATGCTTCATCGCCCATAGTTGCTATTAGCGTCGGCAGTTTCATGTCTTCCTCCACCTTGTTGACCTTGAAATACATCTCGACTCGGTCGAGGTACGACGACCAAACTCCACTCCCCACGTTAAACTCTTGTAGTTTCCCGATCGACATTTTCTTCTTTTTTTTTTTCCTATTGCACGCGCAGAATCGAAACTCGTCGCCACTGTGATGTATTCAGCAATCTGGGAGAACTCCTGGGTAATTCGGGAATGTACAGCAAGGAAACACGTAAAGACCGTTGGACAGTTTATTACAAACTGACGTAAGTGACACAAGTCACGTGACGCCAAACTACCTACATCACACATAGTACAAGCTTTGCTTACACTGAGAAAAATGGATTTCTGGCTTAAGATGAATTCTGCCGTCGACGGCTAAATTATAATGACGTGATGTGATTTTGTAATGCTTACGGTTATATTTGCTTAGCTAGGCGTTATCGTTAAAATGGTACCGTCTATTATGCTGGACACGAAACATCGAAACACACTTACGGTAAGGTACTCTTGGAATCCAACTTCCTACTGTTAATATAATAATAATGGACTATTAAAAACGCCTTTTGCTTACGTCGCTGAATATGCGGCGAATATCACCACAAATATGGCAATTTTCATTTTATGATAAAGCGAAATAAGCTCAAATAAAAACAAAACAAACGTAAACGTAAGTCCTATAACAACTTACATATTCGGCGAATATTACAGTAAATATGGCAATATTCATCTTAAGTAAGGCGAAATATACTGAGGCTACGACTAATCAAACGTTAACATAAGTCGTGTAACGACGTACATATGCGACGAATATCACCGTAAATATGGCAATATCCGCCTTACAGTAAGGCGAAATAAACTTAATTTACAACTAATCAAACCTTAAGATAAGTCGTATAGCGACGTACATATTCGGTAAAAATAACTGTAAATATGGCAATATTAACCTTACAGTAAGGCGAAATATACTTAAGTTACAACCAATCCAACGTTAAGTATAAGGCGTGTAACGACGAACATATGCGACGAATATAACCGCAAACATCGCAATTTCACCTTACAGTAAGGCGAACTATACTCAATTTACAATAAATCAAACTTTAACATAAGTCTTATAACGACCTACATATTCAGCGAATATCACCGTAAATATGGTGATATTAACCTTACGGTAAGGCGGAATTAACTCAATTTACAACTAATCAAACGTTAAGGTAAGTCGTATTACGACATACATATACGGTAAATGTAACTGTAAATATGGCAATATTTACTTTAGAGTAAGGCGAATTATACTCAATTTATAATAAATCAAACTTTAATATAAGTCTTATAACGACCTACATATTCAGTGAATATCATCGTAAATATGGTGATATTCACCTTACAGTAAGGCGAAGTAAACTCAATTTACAACTAATCAAACGTTAAGATAAGTCGTATAGCGACGTACATATTCGGTAAATATATCTGTAAATATGGCAATATTCACCTTACAGTAAGGCGAGTTATACTCAATTTACGACTAATCAAACGTTAAGATAAGTCGTATAACGACGTACATGTTCGGCGAATATCACCGTAAATATGGCAGTATTCACATTACAGTGAGGCGAAATATACTCAATTTACAACTAATCAAACGTTAACATAAGTTGAAACAAACTCAAGTTACAACTAATTAAACGTTAACGTAAGTCTCATTATACATCTTATATATTCGGCGAATATCACCGTAAATATGGCACTGTTCAACTTAAAATAAGGCGAAACTTTAAATAAAAAAAAAGTTTATTATTTTTTGCATTTCACTTTTTTGGCGGTTTTATTTTCTTGTTAAAAGTTTTTATTTTAAGTATTCTTTTTTCCTACCGTTGAAGTATTTTTTTTTTCAAATTTATTTAGATCTAAGAGTACCACAGAATAAGTAGTACCTACCAACTTCAAGCTAAATATACCCTATGGAATAAAAAAAGAAATTAAATTTATATGAGACCACCTGTAGAGACCACCCTATACGCTTTCCAATAAAAAAATAATTATCAAAATCGGACTACTCTGTAAAAAGTTATGCGTGGTCATACATAAAAAATATATATAAAATCGGGTCGTTGAGCGATCGTTCCTCCGTTTTTTTTCGTCGGTTAAAAATATAATATTTATCCCATCAAAACTTAAATGTGAAAAGAGAGCCAAGTTCAATATTATACCTATGTATGATATTATATGCCTTGATTATTGACTTTAACGACAAATGAAGTGACATCTAAATGCCAAGTGCCAAGGTAAGTTCATTGGTCAGTCCTGAAATTTATTTATAACAATATAAAATAAAATATTTTATTACAACTTAAAATATAATTTCTTCTTATAACTTAGGATAACACCAAGGGTAGCCTATAATATGAGCAAAGAATTAAAACATAGATAATACTTGTCAAACTGAACAACATTAGTTCAGCGACTTTTAAAAATAATTAGTTTTTGTATTTTTAATAGACTTTTAAGTTTTTTCGAAGAAGCAATGTAAAGCAACATTCTTGATCTTAGTACCTACCGTGACAGGCGACGTCAGTTGTGTTCTAGGATGGCGACAATTGATACCAGTATTTAATTTGTATGAAAAAGGGAAAATTCAAAGGAACTTTATTTTTAAAAGTCAATGAACTCATTTTGTTCAGTTTGACGAGGACGATCTATGTTTTAATTTTTTCTTCGTATTACAGGCCACACCTGGTATATTGAAGCCTATGGTCGGACTTGGCTAGTTCTCATAGGTAATTATACGAATTATTATTAAGTACCTACTAATACAGTCATGGGACATGTTCGATGGCTAGTAGCTACTACCAGCAAGCCGAATTTTCGGAAGAATAAAATAAGAACTTACAGCTATAAAACTTGTGAAGGTTATAATAATAATATAATTCGTATATGAAAACTAGCCAAGTCCGACCTTAGGCTTCAATAATAAATTAATTTAGAAATTATAATAAAATGATAAAAATTAACTAGTTTCTGATTTATTCCCTACCCAACTATGTGGATGCCAAATTTGAACTTTCTAGGTCATTTGGAACTGGGTTGGAATTTATATATGAGTAAGTGATAAAAATGTCAATTTTATGAATGTTAATATCTAAATAACCGTTTGAGGTGTTTATGAAATTTGGTTCACATGTATGTATATGTAAACTTTTTATTGCACATAAAAATAAAATACAAAGAAATACAAATATACAGAAAGTATCTCGCAAGTCTCAATAAATGAGTCAAATTTGACATATTTATGTGAAATAGTTTTTGAGTTATGAGGGGGTCAAAATTGGCATTAATGGATCCAAATGGTTCTGGTAAAATTACACATGGTGCTGCTCGCCAGTTCTGTTAGCTTGAACTTGGCTTGACACGCTAGGTACCGCGTATCTAGATACACATCACCTAAGTAAACAAGACATGAGGCAATCCTTTATTTCATGATTTAAAATTAAGGGGCCCAGATGCTTTTAATTGTATGGAGTATTATCCAGATAAATACTAGGTACTATTGATATGACCCATGATGACCCAGTAACGGACAATGAGTCTTATGAGATTGAAAATAAGGGATACCTAGTCATTTATATCATTCAACTTAAGTACAATAGGTTTAAAATAAGAATGAAGTGTCCATGACGATTGTCAGCTTAAAGTATCCAACACTGGTACCATTATCTACCCTACATTTGGTAGCAGTCAAGTGTAAAAATATGAACTTATTCAGTTTCTTATTTTGTTTATTTATATCTTTGTGTTGTAGAAGTTTTCATCGTATTTTTTTCCTATCTACCTATTCTGCCTGCGCAGCGGTATTGTGGTCGAAAAGGTCTCTTTACTAATGAAACGACTTTCAGTAAGGCCTTTACAGTCGTGCGTGCGGTGAAAAACGCCTTTACCACAGAATAAGTAATAGTACTAAGGCGCTTGACATCATACTACGTACGCTGGCTCTGGCGGCGCTGCGCTGTGGTGGGTGAAAAATCCACAGTGACCAAGCGAAATTCAACAGCAGTGTTGCCAACGTAGGCAATTTGACGCCAATTGGGCTACTCGGGATGGAAATCGGCGACGTAAAATTCTAAATGGCGACTGATCGCCTTTTAGGCTACTTGAAGGACAAGGTCTTTATCGTAGTTGAACAAAAGAATCACAACACAAATTTACATAAGCACAAGAAAAAAAAATAGAGTTTAAGTGGGATCAAAAAGAAAAGCGTGGACGAATGAATAAATAAATAATTCAAAATAACATGCAAAATTAGCAATAAAACTGAACAAGCGCAGTGTAGGGTTCCGTACTAATATTTTGCATATCTAAGGTACTAATCTTACAGCCCCTTAGAGTTATGAAATTTGACACCGGATATGGAATAGCTTAGACTACTTTTTTAGGCGACCTCAGTCAGGCACGGCTCACTCCGCGATTTTATCACAAAACATAAGTTACAGAAATCAATTTACATAAAAAGTGCACTCAAGCAACGCACACATAGACACTGTTCACGGACACGATATCTCGGACCAGTTGGGACCAGTACCACCAGACCAGCAATAATGGAGAATGCGAATTTATTACACAATAAAAAAATAATCGTGCATTTCGCCAAAGTCGAAATCGTCGCAAGATATTTTCTGTGACAAATTTGTAATATAACAATGACAAACATTAAAATATTTTAGTTATTATTAATTTATATTCCCATTCTTCCCGTTTCACTCTCAATAATAAATCCAACAACTAGATACGAGTGTCACTACCACGATAGTTTTTTTGTGCATAAGCCATAGTTGACTTTTGCGGAACTTCGATTCCATCGGACTTTTGTTCTGTTTAGGATTTTTTTTATTTATATTTTTACTAGGGTCTCCCATGAGTATTCTTATCTAAGTCAAACTATAATTTCACGAAAGAACGATCAAGTTTTAGATAATTAGATACTAAATAATATGCTATTTAAAAGTAAAATCTGTGTAACAATATCTCTAGTTTCATTTTGTTTGCGATTACTTTAATACCTAGTTTCATTTTGTTTGCGATTACATAAAGACCTTTTTTTTCGTGGTGCTAGTGATTCCGAGTAGGAGAAACCAGTTGAATAATTTAAAAAAAAATTGAGCGTCATTCAAAGTGGAAATGCCCAGTTAATCAATCATACAAAACGACTGATCGGAAAAAGTTCCGTTGTGACACAATAATAATTGAATGGTTCATTTTCGTGTCACAACGGAAAAAAAGCAATGTATCGGAACTTTTCGGAACTTTTAC
Source organism: Choristoneura fumiferana (assembly GCF_025370935.1). Lineage (NCBI taxonomy): Eukaryota > Metazoa > Arthropoda > Insecta > Lepidoptera > Tortricidae > Choristoneura > Choristoneura fumiferana. The sequence continues at coordinate 9,470,696 of NC_133496.1, read as the reverse complement.
GGACGAATTTCGGACCAAAACGAAATCTGGTCCTGGCAACACTGGTTTTCTTTCTCGATTGATCGGCCATCGCGTAAGGAAAGGAAGGAAGCGCGCGCGCCCGACGCTGTCGGTCGGTGTGTTCAGTGTTCTCGTTTGTTTGAGACCTAGTTTGGGTAAGTGTTGTTTCAATTTTTCAATTCAACATTAAGTATATGACTAATTTCCGTAAGTATTGTGGGATTTGAAACTGGCCATTATTTATATTTTCGTTGATAACTGGACCAAGTCAGAATAATAATAATTGTGCTCGACACGATAGAGGCCACTTAATAAATGAAGAAAGAATACACTATGTCAACGATAGTTACATTACAGTAGGTATTTGATCATAGTATTTTGGCGGTGAACAACTTGTCCGTTACCTACCTACTGGATATACAGTTTCTTGTTAGTTCCTAACTGACAAACAAATCCCTGAAATAACAAAAAAACGCTCACACTACAAACGCCCAAGCTAGGTGCCCGCCAGTCTGCTGCGCCGTATGCTTAACCATCTCTTTCGACCAACAGATTCCCTTCAATTCCGAGACCTGCCAGCTTCGATCTCGTTCATCAAAGCCTGCCAGCCAATTCGTAACATCAAATACCTATGGCAGACCAATATACAGTTGATTTACTCTCAAAATGGGGCTGCACTGATTTGATTGATACATTTCGAGGTAAGTATCAGTGTGATTGTATTGATTGTGAGAAGTTTTGATACCTACCTACTTAAGAACCAGTGGCGGAAATTTTTGTTATTGGAATGTGTCATTTTTTACATAAATGTACTTGCTCCGAGTACTAATCGTTGATCGGAGACTTACTGCATTATTTTAAGTAGCATGATTGGCATGGTATTAACTAACTAACTAACTAAAATAACTGGTGTGTTTGCATTTTATGTACTCTGGTTTGTTATTACTTATTCAAGATGCTAGGATTGACGCTGTTGCTTTGGGGCTACTGAAAGAAAACGACATATCATCAATCCCATTAATCGGAGATAGAGTAAAGTTCCAAGCTAATTTGTCTATGTGGAAGGCTGACAATCAATCAGTGAATGTTGGGGTTGGTGGTTTTCCCTTATTTCAAAATAATAAATAACAGGTGTCCACATAATAGGAAGTGATGTTAAAAACTTATTTTTATCTTATGGATAAACATTGGTATCAACAATCGAATTTCATGGCACTTGGTACGGTAGCAAAATAAAAATACATTTGAATAATGTTTAATTTATTTTTTTGTTTTTACACTCCATTATACTGCGGTAAACTGTGCATATACTAAAAAAAGGGTATAAATTCTAAATATGTCATAAAACCTTAATACTTACTCATTTCACATTCAAAAAACAATACATCTAATAACAAAGTGTAAAAAAAACTGCATGCAATATTTTCAATACTTGATTTACCTTCCATTAACCTTCAGTCAGTCTGGAAAGGATTTTTAGGGGCTGTTTCACCATCCATTGATTAGTGTTAACTGACGGTTAAATGTGATGCCGTCTCTATTTGTCTTGTTCGAATAGACGGAGACGGCATCACATTTAACCGTCAGTTAACACTAATCAATGGATGGTGAAACAGCCCCTTAGTCATTTAAAATTTACAAAAATGCAGATGTCAAAGATTGACAGCAAAATCCATGGAAAAAGTTTTTGTGATCTATTCTAACCCTTGAAACAATTTTAGAGTCCTTTTTATTTATACAAAATAAAGGTTAAAAATACTAAGTGTATTTGTTTTTCTGCCGACCATACATTGCCATGAAAGTTAAATTTTGATACTGAATCTATGTGCCTGATTGTGGTCTCTATTATTTATTTTCAAGAATAGAATATGATACCAATGGTGGAAAAGAGAAACCCTTGAAGCAACATTTCTTGAATTATACAAGTGTTACCTACTCTCCTTTTTTGAGGATGATGACCTGTTGAGACGCACTGGTGTTCCAGACCTTCGGAAGGCCTCTTGGACGTTCTATACCTTCCATACATAACTTTCTTTAAAACAGCTAAACCAGGTTAGTGACTCCTTTTTTTACAAGCTTTTCTTTAACTTGCCCTGTTTATTTATTTATTATTTTGGGTCTTTCATAAGTGCCTCAAAAGTTACATATAGTTTTGTTGTTACATACTTTGTGTAAACTAGTGATTGGGTATAGCGAAAGGTGATTATGATCACATCTGGGACTTTGTTTTTTTTATAAATTATGATGTATTTTTCTTTTATCGCATAGATAAATAACTGAAAACCTGGATTGCAAGGGACTGAGGAGTATGAAGTTGTGACTTTCGACGTGCAAGCAGAAGATCAACCTGACCCTGACCGAGATTAAGTTAGTAAAATTTTCTAAGACCCATTTGGACCAACACTTATGGGGAGAGGTAACTTCAATAGGTTGACAATAGTCCTGCTTAATATTTTAATAAATATTTTTATCATTCTTGATGCATTCATTTGTCTATTTTCTATTTTGGATCGGGGTATACCAAAGGAGGTCCCAATACGGAACTTAAAAATTTCCGATACTGAGATGGTAATTCGAGGTTATTAAATTTTGATGTTTTACTTTTTTTTAGATAAAATCTATATTACAAAAAACTCACAGAGGACGGGCTTTACTCATAAGCGAAGGAGCTACTAAGGGCCTCTTGGATTCAAACCAGAGAAAGGAATTGGCCCATTTAATATTAGATTCAGTGCTAGACATAGATCCGGACACCCAGCTGAAGTGGAGTGATTTCCAGTCATGGGCACGAGGGATTGCGGAACTTTTTAAAAAGGAATCGCCAGTCGTCTACTATGCCGCATATATTGCTGTAAGCTATTATTTTTCTTCCTTTAATACCAATTTGCACTAAGTAGTTAAATAAAATGGTAGAGTAGTGGACGTCCATATATTAGTCATCTAAAGAACCCCTTTCCCTCGTAAAAACTGACGTCATTTCCATTTACTTTATTGCTTATCACTAATTAATCAACATTTTGTCCTTACTTTTTACCTCAAAACGCTAAAAATAGAAAAATCAAGATACGTCATGTAATATTAGGACGCTGTTTTGCAATACAATGTCAACTGTTAAAATTATTTTCTAAGGGTTGACATTGTATTGCAGAATTACCTAATCAGGGGAATAAATATATTTTGACTTGACTTGAGTTAACAATGAAATTTTTTCAGGAAAAAAGAAGCCTTAAATTACTAGGCTTAGGCCTGAAATGTATCCCAAATTATCACACTAGTCAAATTGTTAATGACCTTTCACATAATGTTTTATTGTAGGGAGGGCCCTTTCAAGCAAAAAGAAACGCTTCAGGTATATTGTATAATACATACCTAGGAAGAGGAAGAACCTTATCAGAAGAAAAGTAACAAAGCCCTTCCGGAAACGACGCGCTGCTAGCGAATCCAGTGATCTATCCTCTGACGTAGAACCTGCTAGGCCATCATGTCCTATTGACTTATCTGTTATTGACGAATGTAAGTTTTTATTAGACCAGTAATTATACTCTTACTTACTTATTAAATATTCATACTTTTTTCGGTACCTATTTTTCTCTTTTCCAAAAATGATTTTATTTCAGCTGAGAGCGATCTTGTTGCGGAGGCTTTACAAATACTTGCGATTGCCGTCGAAGGAGCTACACCATGGAAGGAAATCGATAAGTTTTGGGCAATTACGGCGAAGGCGCGTCTTCAAAAGTTGTACAACAATAAGGGCACTCTCCTGGATTACTTGAATGAGTATCAGGTCCTCAAAGGCCCCAATGGTTACAAAATTCTCATAGCAGACTTCGATGGACTTTATCCCTCAACGGGCGCAGATATATTGCGTTCCTCACTACACAACGTTAGTGGCAATATCATTGCTAAAGGAAAGGCATTGCTGTCCTCGACCAAAAACCAATTCCTGAAATTTGCACTTACAGAATTAGTCACCTCCAATGATGGTAAGTTTAGTTTTAACTTTTTTTACCATTGATGTACAGTCAAGGAAACTGATTCACGTAGCAAGGTGGAACCTTTGTGCTACTAATGTCATGTTGACATCCCATGCATCTGCCAAAGAAATCAATAGCGAAATTGTTTATGAAACGGTTCCACCCCGGTAATTGAATCTGTTTCTTTGACTGTACAAAAAATATATAGATACACCACGCACTTGTTTTTAACCCCCAACGCAAAAAAGGGGTGTTATTATAAGTTTGACCGCTATGTGTGTCTGTCTGTGGCACCGTAGCTCTTAAATGGCTGGACCTTATTACTAAGACTCCACTGTCCGTCTTTTTACTAAGAATTCACTGTATATTTAGTTGTATCTTTACTTTAAAAGTAAATAATTAAATTAAAATAAAATAAATATTTATGGGGGCTCCCATACAACAAACATGTTTTTTTGCTGGTTTTTGCTAATGTTGTATAGATAATGATACGGAACCCTTCGTGCGGGAGTTTGAGTCGAACTTAACCTATTTTTTATTCAGGTTTAAGGCAAAGGAATCTAGCCCATTCAGCCTTTGTCTTAAGAAAATAGTTTGTAGTTTATGACGCGAAAATAATTACAAGAAATACCCTTGTTAACTGATCGAAATTAATATTTAAAATACTTATGTTTCTGAGTTCTTATAGTAAAGTATAGCTCTTGCAATTCACGAAGGTTAATGGCAGGACACTTATTGCTGTGACCATAAAGCCTAATTGAATAAATCCACTCGTCTCCGTGAATTCCAACAGTTATATACGTAATATAAGATATTGTTAGGTACTAAGTAAATTATTTTCAAAATTTGTCTTTTATCAAGGTATTAAACAGAATGTTCACATAATCTGTATTGTGTCCTTTTATAAGTGTGTACTTTTATCTAATAAAGATTTATTTAACTATAATAATAGTTTCATTGCAATACGACTATCTTTTCTACGATAGAACGAAGCAGATAGTTGATGTAATCTCTTACACTAACTATCTGCTTCTCACATCGTTCTCACACCCCAATAACATTACAAGGGTTACTCTTATACGAACATCCTTACTATGAGACCAAATACAGAAGCGCGAAAAAAGATCAGCTGTTCCATAAAAAAGTTCATAATATCTAATTATCTACCTACTAGCTAGGCCAAAATGTATAGCAGCAGATATTTTTTCCGCGTTTTCAAAGTTAACCAATTAACCCTTTTCCAGGCCTCGCGAATTTAGACAAGCTACAACAAAATCGATCATAATTTTATATTGTTTACCTACGAGGGATTAATTTTATGACGAATAATAGTTTTAACAACTTCAATTGATTTTATACCATATTTACGTTTTAACAAGGTCTAATATTTGTATACGTCTATGTGGTCACTATATGCACTGTGCCTGGAAAAGGGTTAAAGTATTATTGGGGTGTTCTCTTACATACTGTTGGGTTGAGCTACCTACCTACATATTAATTCCGCGCATGTTCTAGAAAGTTATTGAATTGTTTTGTTAATTTTTGTTTTATTTATTGCAGAAGCTTGCAAGGGCTGGCTTTCTGAAGACAGCAGGCTACGCTGTTCACTAAAGACATGATTAACTGCTCTATTATCATGAAGTTCACGTGAAGAATGGTGGTGGTGGTGGTGGTGGTGGTGGTGCAATCTATTGGTGACAAAGCGCATAACATATATATTTCCTAATAACGAACGGCATGCAGTTCTTTTCAAATCGAACAGAACACTTACGGGTATAACAAATAATAATATCTTATCTACTCCATTTTCCGTTACCTCTTGGATGGACGTCTCTAACTGGTAACTGATAACCTTAAGGAAGTTATGTATTTAAAGTCTTAAGAGAACATTTTATTTACATGCTCATAAAGAGTAGTGCTTTTTAGAAGAACCAAAGGACATTCGTCGTTAAGAATATATAAATAGCGTTTATTGTCGCCACCAGATTGCGTTACTTTAGGCGCACCTAAACTCGCCGCAATAATGTTTTTTATAAATATAACGATCTAATCGCATTAATTTTTTAAATGCTATTCGGCCGTCAAGACTACGAAGACATTATTGCGGTGCGTTTCGGTGCGCTTTCACCTTCAGCAGCCCAATACCCTTAATATGAACTATATGACAGTAAAGCAAGTTAAACAGGCCTTCAGGGAACTGCGTTACCAGCCGTTAGAAGGCTATTTTCCCCGTCTCTATAAAACGTTTCTGCTCTTAAATAAAGCATAATACACCTTACCATACGGTTTATCTAACCGTATGAAGGTAAATAGCGATTTAGTAGACGTGTTATTAAGCAGTAATTAACGATTAAAAGAGCCCTAAATTAGGATAGAAACGCTTGACGAGTAGGTTAAACCACAGTATGGAAAGACTTAAAACGCCTTACTGGAAGTCAATTGTGACTTACGAAGCAATACATAATGTTCAAAACGCTTAGTGGGTAGGTGAAACCACAGTAAGGAGCGACGGAAAACGCCTTACTGGAAGTCAATTGTGACTTACGAAGCAGTAAATAATGTTCAAAACGCTTAGTGGGTAGGTGAAACCACAGTAAGGAGCGACGGAAAACGCCTTACTAGAAGTCAAATGTGACGTACGAAGCAGTAAATAATGTTCAAAACGCTTAGTGAGTAGGTGAATCCACAGTAAGGAAAGACGTAAAACGCCTTACTGGAAGTCAATTGTGACTTACGAAGCAGTAAATATTGTTCAAAACGCTTAGTGGGTAGGTGAAACCACAGTAAGGAGCGACGGAAAACGCCTTACTAGAAGTCAAATGTGACGTACGAAGCAGTAAATAATGTTCAAAACGCTTAGTGAGTAGGTGAATCCACAGTAAGGAAAGACGTAAAACGCCTTACTGGAAGTCAATTGTGACTTACGAAGCAGTAAATATTGTTCAAAAACGCTTAGTAGGTAGTTGAAACCACAGTAAGGAGCGACGGAAAACGCCTTACTAGAAGTCAAATGTGACTTACGAAGCAGTAAATAATGTTCAAAACGCTTAGCGAGTAAGTGAATCCACAGTAAGGAAAGACTTAAAACGCCTTACTGGAAGTCAATTGTGACTTACGAAGCAGTAAATAATGTTCAAAACGCTTAGTGAGTAGGTGAATCCACAGTAAGGAAAGACGTAAAACGCCTTACTGGAAGTCAATTGTGACTTACGAAGCAGTAAATAATGTTCAAAATGCTTAGTGAGTAGGTGAATCCATAGTAAGGAAAGACTTAGAACGCCTTACTGGAAGTCAATTGTGACTTACGAATCTGTAAATAACTATTAATAAGGCCTTGAAGTAGGTTAGAAAAGCTTGACAAGTAAGTTTAAAACGCTCGGAAGACAGGTCTAAACGACAGTAAGGTAAGACTTAAAACGCCTTACTAGAAGTCAATTAGCGCCTTCTTATCGTTTAAATTGCCTTACCAGAAGTTAGAAACCATCGTCAGTCCGTCGATTTCTAACTGACTTACCACGTTTATCGCTATTTAGTTAAGGCTAATCTATATAATATTACGTCTAAAACACACATTTAAGAGCCATTGTCATAGTGTTCATTGTGCCTTACACTTAAGTCATATAACGCCTTCAACTTATAAGGCGTTTTTGTTCATATGACTATTAGTCGGTATTTTGCCTTCATTCCAACTAGATCGGCCGTAATTACGATCCTTTAAGCTTTAGATTTTTCTCAGTGTAGTTTGTGGGACTAGGTCAATTATGCCATGCTCAAGCTAAAAATCTGGTCAAATTCTGTACCTACAGAATAAAAACCGGCCAAAAGCGTGTCGGACAAGCCCGAAATAGGGTTCCGTAGCCATTACGAAAAAAATAAGTAATATTTTTTTAAGGATTTCGTATTTTGTACGGAATATTCCAAGTTTGGGTATATTTTATACCTTAGGCTGCTATTTACTCTTAGGGGCTGTTTCGCCATCCATTGATTAGTGTTAACTGGCGGATAGGTGTGATGCCGTCTCTATTTGTTTTGTTCGAATAGACGGAGACGGCATCACGTTTAACCGTCAGTTAACACTAATCAATGGATGGTGAAACAGCCCCTTAAACTACTAATAATTCCCAAGAAAACTTAACCGCTATAGTTTTCCTTGTAAGTTTGATATAACTACCATCTTGATTTTTTTCAAATTTTTCATTTTTTTTTAAATTTGCACTTTAAAGTTGAATATTTTGCAAAAAAATCACTGAATCGAAAAATCGTTTTAGCAACCTCCTACTAGTTTTAAAATACCTATTCAACGATACCCCACACTACAAGTTACTTTACGTCTATGGGAGGCACTATAAATTTTTTATTTTTTATTGTGCCATTTTGTAAAAATTACAGCTTTCTAGCATTGATAGTCCCTGAGCAAAGCCGCGGACGGACAGACACAGATCGACATGGCGAAACTACAAGGGTTCCGTTTTTGCCATTTTGGCTACGGAACCCTAATAAAACAAAACTAAATCGATCTGACTAGGAACGGTAATGCTATCTTTGAAATGATTTTTTTACCAAATTCTATGCTTAAAGGCGGCTAACCCGCAATACAATACAATAATTCTATACCTTCTTAGCTTCTAGTCATCTTAACTCGGTGAGTTACCTGTACTTTACAACGATACAGCGAGTGACAGTGAGCGATCATAACGACCCTAATTCTAAACCACTAAGAGCCATAGAGAACCGAAATCACCTCACTAATAACCTTTTTTACGTTGAAGTGTATCGGCTGATATTTGTTACTTTTGTTAAATTACCCCTTTTGGTTTTTTTTTTCGCTCATTCCATAAAATAGTAATCTATTAAATAACTTTAAGTTCTCATGTAAGTGAATTATTAAATTCTTAATGGGAATAAAGAATCTTAAATCTTAAACCTATACAGCACAAATATTCTTTATTGCACACCGCAAATAAGTACAAAAACTTTATATAAACACATACATTTTTGTAGGTGGTAGGACCTTGTGCAAGGTCCGCCCGGATTGCTACCACCATCTTGCTCGCTAATCCTGCCGTGAAGCAGCAGTGCTTGCACGGTTGTGTTTCGGCGTGGAGAGTAAGACAGCCGGTGAACTTACTGGCACTTGAGGTATCCCATCTTAGGCCTCTAGGTTGGCAACGCATCTGCAATCCCCTGGTTTTGCAGGTGTCTATGGGCGGTGGTGATCTCTTACCATCAGGAGACCCACTTGCTCGTTTGCCATCCAGTAGAATAAAAAAAACAGGGTAGACAATAGGAGGTCTATCTTTTAAAAGCGATCTCTTCCAGACAACCATTTGGATGCATTGATCATTATTGTTACCTAACGGTACTGAGCCTTGACTGTCATTACGATTGTTGCAGATTTAGGGGAGGAGCTTCAAAGACTCAGTAAACTGGCTGAGAGCGAGGGTGGCGTTATAAAAATTTGGATTGCTTCCAGCCCGATGTTCAGTAAGATATGAAATTATGTGGAACAACAGCAAAAATAAGTGTATTAAAGAGAAAAATAATAAAAATAAACAAGCGTAGGACGTGAGTGGGCGTTTTCAAAAAAAAAGTGTACCCTCTTGTTTTTTTTAATTTTGGAAAAAATATGGTCTGGCCTAATCAGAATCAAGTTGCGCCCATGTACATCAGTTCATTATGGTGTCGACACAACAAGTGTAACAAACAGCTGTGCCAAACATTCATTAATCAAATCATGTATAGGCTGACCAGGAATATAAAAACCTGACTCGAGGGCAGCACTTCTACGTTTTATATTGCAACATTCTTGACACTTATATAAAATGAATGATTATAATAAAAATGACTTTTGCTTAATATTCATAGGAGAAGAAGATTTTAGAGAATCGCAGAATTACTCAAGGTTGGTGTTATACATACGAAATACTTTGTCAAAGTTACAGCATACAAATGTTGTTCTCTGTGTTCCAACTTTCAACTGCGGAACTTACGCAAATATGTACAACTGGAGGATTGAGACATTCAATAGATTATTGTATCGTGATATAGCCAAATATGAATATACATACGCTCTGGACAGCAATAGAAACTTAACCTACGATTACAATATGTTTTACAGGCGATCAGGTGCTATAAATAAATATGGAATTAAAGTTGTATTTGAAGACATAAGGAAGCTTTTGACTTTAATAGAAAACCACTACACGAAAACAAATACACAAAAAATATTGACAACGCCTGAACAAAACAACAAGCAAAACCGACCATCGCAGTTTTTTCGTGCAGAATAATATTCATGTGTTACATCAAAACATAGCGGGACTGAGTAGTAAAGCTGACCAGCTTGCTGTATGTTTGGATGAACTATTAGAAAAAAAAATCAGAGTCGATGTTCTTTGTATCACCGAGCATAACATGTCCATTAGCTGTAAAAACACCATAATTTTACAAAATTACCAAATGGCATCGTCATTTGCGAGAAACAAAAAAAGAGGCGGAGCGTGCATATTAGTTAGAAATGGACAACAGTACCGAGAACTCCCAGAAATATCTAAAATATCGATAAGCGGTGTTGTTGAATGTTGTGCTATAGAGTTAATTGGGCATAAGTTAATAATTGTATGTATGTATAGGGTACCTAAAGCTAAACAAATGTATTTAAATTTATTCTTTGAGAAATTAGAAAGTATTTTGCATATTACAGGTAAAAAATTACGTCATAGTGTAATTCTATGTGGAGATTTTAATATTGATATTTTAAAGAATAATTATACTACCAAAACTTTTATAAATAACCTAAGGAACCATAATCTTAAATTACAGGTTAATCAAGTAACTAGGCAAAGTAGCGGTACTTGCATAGACAACATTGCACATAACATATCAAAAAAGTGTCCAATTAAAGTTATGGAATTAGCTTTATCCGACCACACAGCACAATTGCTGAGAATACCTATTAAGAGTACCTGTACAATAAAATACTGGAGAATAAAAAAACGAGATTATTGTAAAGATAATATGAATAAATTTAAACATTGTATTCAAAGTTTGTCCTTTAATAATGTAATGTCAAAAACAGATCCAAATGAGGCGTTTAATGAGTTTGACGATTTATTTCGATTGTTTTATGACTTATGTTTCCCTAAGCATTATGTTACAATAAAAACTTGCAAAAAGATGAAATGGTTTACTAGAGGAATAAAAAAATGTAGTAAAGTCAAAAGGAAACTTCTTTGGGAATACAGGCTAAAATCCACGATGGCTAATAAATTAAAACTAAAAAAATACTCTGTACTATTTAAAAAAATTACCAAATTGTCGCAACGCATTCAAAACATAAATACAATTAAAACGGCTGAAAATAAAACAAAATCAGCATGGACGGTTATTAATAGATCAAGGCCAAGCAAACCCAAGGAATATATTGAAAAAATTAAAGTCAATGAATTTATCATAACTGAACCCGAAAAGATTGCGAAGGCCTTCAATGACTATTACGTTGATAAAGTAACAAGAGATCCCAATGTACGTTATTGCGACAACACATCCATTGCTTCTAAAGCAGCATCCATGTTCATGTCACCGTGCACGCCAGTGGATGTCTATAAAGCCATAAAAGAACTAAAGAATAAAAATAGTGTGGGTCATGATGGTATATCAACAAAAATAGTGAAATGTGTAGCGGAGTACATATCTCCTTGTCTCAGCCATATACTGAATCTATGTATAAGTGAGGGCATTTTCCCGGATAGATTAAAAACAAGTATAGTTAAACCTCTGTTTAAAAGAGGCAATAAAGAGGATATGAAATGTTATAGGCCAGTTGCTCTCATAACTATATTTGCAAAAATTTTTGAAAAAATTATTCATAAACAACTTTACACATATTTTGAAAAACAACATATACTTGCTAAAGAACAGCAAGGATTTAGAAAGGGCAGGTCAACCAATTTGGCAATTTTTGATCTATTAAAGACTGTTACTAAATATGTAGACTTAAGGAAACCTATCTGTACTCTGTATATGGACATGACGCAAGCATTTGATCATGTTGACCATGACGTTCTCATTAAAAAGTTATGTGCATATGGTATACGGGGTAATGTTTTGGAACTGCTAAAGTCATACTTAAACAGGAGACGACAGCATGTCGAGATATCGAGAATTGATACCAAAACAAAAAAAGAAGTATCATATCAATCACATGGTCGCATCATGAAATATGGTGTTCCACAGGGCACGGTGCTAGGCCCGCTATTATTTGTAATTTATATTAATGATTTGCCTAGGTCTGTAAATCACCCTATGACACTATTTGCGGATGATAGTTCTGTTATGATTAATTGTGAAAATGAAATGACTTATGAAAATGAAATTAACTCAACTTTATCTAGTGTTATAACTTGGCTTGCAAATAACAATCTTAAAATTAACCTAACAAAAAAAAAAATAATAATGCATTATTATCAACGTAAATCTAATGTACCGGCTGTGAAGATCAATTATCAGGGTACTGAAATTGATGAAGTGTCAGTTACATCCTTTTTGGGAGTTAATATTGATACGTCACTGACATGGAAATCACATGTTGATATTTTATGTACAAAATTGTCAAAATCTTCTTATGCACTTCATAAACTAAGACAAATAGTTAACGAGGAAACTGTTATGTCGGCTTATCATGCTTTGGTAGCGTCAATTTGAGATATGGAATAATTTTTTGGGGCAATTCTACCGATCGGGAAAGAGTCTTTAAAAGTCAAAAAACATGTATCAGGGCAATATTTGGATTGAAACCAATTGATAGTTGTAGGCCATTTTTTATTAAACATAAAATATTGACATTATATTCAATTTACATCCTGGAGATCGCATTATTTGTCAAATGTAATCCTGAATTATTTCAACGAAAAGAAATCACAACTTTTCATAATCTACGACCACGCGATAATGACCAGGTACGGAGACAGAGGGCTAATACTGCACTGCTAAGGAAAAGCATATTTGGCATGGCCCCTGTCATCTATAATGTAATTCCGAAAGATATAAGGGACAGTGACTTAAGTGGGTTTAAGCAAAAACTATTCAGACTGCTCGTAGGAAATGCTATTATTCAGTTAATGATTTTTAAATGATTATTGTAAATAAATAATGCATGTTTTAATTTTTAATCTTAAATTTTAATTTTAACTAATTTTTCTTACCAATGAAATGGACATTAATATCACTTTTGACATTTTAATAGGTTTTTTTGTATTGTAAATTGAGGGTTGTATTATTGTATGGAGTTCTTTTATTTTTATTTGCATTAGCACTTTTACTGCAATAAACAATTTGTACGCCGCAAGGTAAAACATGTAGGACTTCTTATCTTTTTTATGTGTACCAACTGTATTTAACTATTACTCATGTTTAAGCAAATAAAATATTTTATCTTTATCTTATCTTTTTTACTTACTATACGATATCTACTTACCAGTCTTATTGATAACGACGTGATGTTATTAAAAAAAATATTTTCTTGAATTACATTGTGAATTATTTTCCTTCCAAGGCTGTGGATTATCTTCGGCATTTTAACGCACAAAAACGCAAAATAACACGTTAAGGTCGTTTGTCACGGTCAGCTAGGCACTACAGTACCAGTAGATGACGTTCGAGTGCAAATTCCACGTATTTTATTTTTTTTAGGAATGAAATCGTGGATATTTTTATAAAATAATGTACATACCGCCAATAGCGTGAAGTTTGTGATATATCGTACCGAGTTTCAGATGTATTTTAATTTAGAAAATACTTTCACTTGATCGCTGCAGTTTCGACTGCGATATTTTCGCACGGGTATGTATTATAATACCGATAAACGAAAGACCGAATTTCACAAGACCTATGGACGGAAGGCCGAATATTAAAACGTCGAATGGATATATGACCGAAAGTTTGAAATCCCGAAAGTACATTTGACCGGCAGCCTAAAACCCGAAGACTACAATCCCGAAGATCAAAATACCTACACTCGAAAGGTCGAAAACTCATAATGCCGAACAGTCATAATCACTACAAGTAAAATAATCGACAATCAATATATCGAAAATCAAAATACCGAAACTGCCGTTATACCAAAGACGAAACAAATATAGCAGGAAAAGATGTGTGCGAGCGAGCGAAGCGAGCGAGCAAGACGGTTCGCAGCAGAAGCGACTCGGATAGGTTAGGTTCAGAAGGCTAAGGCGGGAACGAAGCGGAGCGTAGTTCCCGCCTTAGCCTTCGATGTTAGGTTTTTTTTTTTATAGCAGGCAAGATACTTAACTGCCACTAAGAAAGTAGGTTGGATAAGATTCAACAGCAAAGATCATTTGTGAAGCAATATTATCCGGGCTGCTATAAAAAAAAACCTAACATCGAAGGCTAAGGCGGGAGCTACGCTCCGCTTCGCTCCCGCCTTAGCCTTCTGAACCTAACCTATCCAAGTCGCTTTTGCCTCGAACCGTCTTGCTCGCTCGCTTCGCTCGCTCGCACATATCAAACTTTTTTTTGCTTTCGGTATTTTGTACTTTCGGTATTTTGTACTTTCGGTATTCTGAATTTCGATTTGTTAAGTGTCGATATTTCGACTGTAGGTAATATGATTTTTCGGTATTATAATACATACCCCATTTTCGGGATTTTGTACTTTCGGTCATTTAAAAATAGATATTTCGACCTTCGGTGTATCGGTTGTCGGTATTTTGTACATTCGGTATTCTGAATTTCGATGTGTTATACGTCGACATTTCAACTGTAGGTATTATGATTTGTCGGTCTTATAATACATACCCTTTCGCACACATGCTTGTAATTTGTTGTAAACAGAAGTCTTTGTTAATTTCGATCTCATGATCAAAGAGCAGATTGGCCTAGTTGCATAAGGCTAGAGTTTACTCTACCCTCAGCTTAGGAAGTTCGGGTTCAAACCCGTTGTAAGATTTTTTTTTATTGTTTTTTTTTATTGTTCTAGGTTAATGATGTTAATATTTTTTGAAATGTGTAGCTAAAAATTTATAAGACCTAATTTAGGCAAGCATTTTTTTTTTTAAATTTTAGGTAAATCTGAATATGCACAGCACAACTACAGTAAGTACTATGAGACTTATAATTCCTCACATCCACTCAAGGGTCGCTTGGTAGAGATCCCTTCGAGGGATAAGTTCGCCTTTACAAAGTCAAGGAAACCGAATCACGTACCAGAGTGGAACCCAAGTGGAACCTTTTCATATTCAATTGCGCTGTGATTTCTTTGGCAAGTGTATGGGATGTCAATATGACATTAGTAGCACATAGGTTCCACCCTGGTACGTGACTCAGTTTCCTTGACCGTAACTCAACGATTGTTTATTTATTTTTTATTTACAATACACTTTACATACTATGAGAAAATTAGTCATAATCATTATCCCTATACATACCTACATACACAGGCCTCCTCGCACAATGAGGGCTTGGGCGTTATTTTCAACGCAGACCCAGTGTGAATTGAAATATAGCACACACCATTAATCATATAGCAGGTGTGTGTACGTTTCTTCACGATATTTTCCTTCAACGAAAAAAACGTGAAAATATGAAATTAGACTTGTTTAACAACAAATAAAAAAGTCCATCACTAAGTCAGTTTTTATTTATTTATTTACATCAGTCAATTAAATTAGCCCACATACAACCACTGCTGAGTGCCTCTTGCATTTTCACCCTTTTCCAGTCTTGTGCCAGTCTCGTACACAGCTTACCAGCTGACAATGTATGTTATGACAGTGTTTTTCACTCTGTCATTAAATATTTTATTATGAAAATAAAACATATTTTGAAGAAGCATATTTTGTCAAATGAACTTTTCTCTGAACTCCAAAAATTACCGAGATATGAGGCTCAAAAGTTAGTCCGCTACAAAGGGGCTGGGACTTGGTAAAAAAAAACAGTAAAATATCTGTCCTAAACACCTACGGTCATGGAAACTGGGACTTTAGGCCTCCCCCATATTTTCCCGTGTTGCCAATACTCGCCACGTTTGATAAGCGGGTTGGCGAGCGTAGTAAGTATATGATATGGGGTTGCTTGGAAAACGCTGCTGCCCATCTTCTGATATTATCCCTCAGCCGATTCCTACGGTACCCACGGGGGTGGTGGAAGTTGTATGTTGTACTCAGCCTCTACTGTACTTACTTTTTAATTTCCTTATATTGCGTCTTTTTCGAGACCAGAGTATTGATGATTTATGTATTTTTTTCGCAAAGTTCGTGGCTTCATAGTTTCCAATGTGAATTATAATTCAGTTCAATACTTGAAAATATAACTGCATTCACATTATAGATTATAGATAATGATAACCGCCAGTTTCGAGGACAAATTACGATAATTTAATTTAGGAAAAAATTACTCCATTAGTTTACAATGTCATGACAACCTATGACAACAAACGAACAAAAAATTATGACTTGACGAATTTGACATTTGACTTGATGTTTTTTATTTTTATTTTATGGAAAAAAGCCACAAGCCATGCAGCCTTTATCTGATTTTATCACTACTACTTTTTAATCCGTTAATACAATTTTCCGTACTTATTTGTTACTACGTTAATGTTATGTAATTTTCTTCCTAATTTCTGTCGGAAACCCAAAGAATTGGCAATACATTTGTTCGTTGCACTTCAGTCTTTTGACTGACGGACTTTGTACCTATGGCCAGCAAAAATATTTAAAAAAAAGTTAAACGAGCTTCAAAATGGTAATTATGTGATTTTGATCAGACAAATCAAACGAAATCTGGCAACGTCGCTTAGCATCGAATTGTCAAGCGAGTTGACAACGTAGCTGAAACACACACTACTAACCGAGCCGTTGGCGTACGATACTGTCGCCGTCCACTCACATATTGACAAAAAATAACTAAAATAATCATCTAGATTAAGCTATTAATCAAAGCTTTCTTTAGGTAAATAAAAAATGCCTCAAAAAAAGAACAAAATAAAAGTCAACAGATGTGATTTTAATTTCAAATTATTCTTTCAAGCGCACATGATTGTGTTAATACATTAGTATGGAAATCGTTCCACCTTAAACTACCGCACGTAAACAACGTTAAACTTTGGCAGCAATACAGATGACATTTGAATTTACCGGTGCAAGAAATTAGTTCTCAATAGAACCAAACCAATTTAATTAAAACCAATGTTTTCCGCAATATAGCGAGGTTTTTGATAATTCTGGTCAGCCTTTAGATTATATTTCGGTCTCTCGCATTTCCAACTTCACCTGTCGGCAGGTAAGTTTTGCCAATCGTTTCTGTGTCCAAGTCGTCCCGCCACCTCCGTCTCAGTCTACCGCGCCGCCGTTGACCAACTTGGCGCGCCCACTGGGTAGTAACCTGTGCCCATCTCTCCGGTGCATGAGGCAGACATGCCAACCCAGTCCCACTTCAGCCTGGCGGTTTCTCTACCTACATCTGCTATGCACGTTTTCGAGCGCAACATGGTGTTCCGGATCCGATCTGTCCTTTTGATACCCAAAATGCTGCGCTCCATAGCCTTCTGGCAAACCTTCAACTTGGACTTCAGGATCTCGGTTAAGGACTATGTTTGGGCACCGTAGGTTAAGATGGGCAGTATACAAGAGTCGACGAGTTTCCGCTTAAGTAAAAGTGAAAGGTTGCCCTTCAATAGTTTCTTCATAGACCAAAAGCTCTTCCAGGCATTGTCGATGCGTCTTTCCACTTCTATAGCGATCCTCTTAAGGTCATCCGTCCACCGTGCCTCAGGACGCCCTACACTACGTTTTCCCGTCCGTGGTCTCCATTCGAGGACTCGTCTGCTCCACCGTTCATCGGTCCTGCGTCAATGTCACTTGTCAATATATCTTGTTGTGTTGTGTGTATTTTATAATTTAACTATTTAATGAGCGTGAAGCTGTTATATGCATCTAAAAAAGAATGTTATTTTAGAAGAAAAAATTTTTTTCAATGTGACGAAAAAGTTAATTATCAGGTAAGTAACTACTTTTACCTTATTATGTTCATATCGAATGAACAGAGCCGTTTGCCGAAGTTAATGGAAATAAAGAACACGGTGTATAAAGACCTAGTACATAATATTCCTCCTATCGCCTCTCAAACAGAGGGTTGTGCGAAGCAATTCAATGGTGCGTGTGAAGTTCCCAATCCGCACTGGGTCCGCGTGGGAACTATAGCCCAAGCCCTCTTGTTCTGAGAGGAGGCCTGTGCCCAGCAGTGGGACGTATATAGGCTGGGATGATGATGATGATGATGACATAATATTTGTTATTTATTACTATGATCTATTTTTTTGCGTAATATTTTATGTTTACGTAATGCTGCGTTTTTTTTTGATAAATTACTAAATCAATATACATGCTGTAACATTCATATTGGTCAGTATGGGAAAGTGTGAAACTTTACCCAAGATCTGTTCTTAGGAACCATGTCATCGATTTTAGTAAGAAGAAATACTGCATTCATTTATTAAAAAAAAGTAACTTGTACTCAGTTCGGGAGTCGAACCCGGTCGTTTTTTAAAATAAAACATAATAATATACTTACTATTATTTGTTTGGATATCGGTTGTGTGGGTCGTAAGTGATAAATTTTAATATGAAACACGATATTTACATAGGATAAATAAAATGCATTGTATTTCATATGGTGTACTGCCTTTTCGGCGAAATATGTTTCGCAAAATTTCACTTAGCAACCAACCTTTCGCCAAAGTTTCATTTGGCAAACTAATATTTGGCATTACTTTACTTCGCATTTTTTTTATTTCGCAACATTTTTACATTGCAAAATTTTACTTCAGCACACATTTATGTGGAAAATAATTATGCAGCAAATGATTGGCTTAGGCAAATAACAAATTGTCAAATAACATTTGGGCAATTTTTTTACATTGCAAAGTTATACTTTAATTTGATTTGTGCGAGCGAGCGAAGCGAGCGAGCAAGACGGTTCGGAGCAGAAGCGACTTGGATAGTTTAGGTTCAGAAGGCTAAGGCGGGAGCGAAGCGGAGCGTAGCTCCCGCCTTAGCCTTCGATGTTAGGTTTTTTTTTATAGCAGCCAAGATAAATGACACTAGAAAAGTAGGTTGGATGCCATTCAATAAGTTGCTAAATTAAGGTATGCCAATCAATACATTTGACGAAAACATAAATGACATCTTAAAAAAAATCCAGGTAATAATTTGCATAATAATAATTTATCGAATCATTAGTTGGAAAATGCTATCAGTGCGAAACGTTGAGTTGGGAAATAACATTTCGCCTAAATAAAAATATGGGATAAATAGTTTGGGAGTTAATAATTTGCTAAATAATTTTCGCCGATACATTAGTAAACCATTTCATATTCTTCAAAATATATTAAGTTTTATTTTTCAAAACGTCCGGGTTCGATTCTCGAGCTGAATAGAAGTTTTTAAAAATGTAAGAATGCAGTTTTTCTTGTGACTAAAATCGATGACATGGTTCAGGTTTCAGACTTTCCCATACTGATCGATATGAAGTTTACACCTGTATTATGTACACTGAAGGTGAAAACATTGCACATAAAATAGCAATTACAACAATAAATATAAAATTAACTGATGATGATTATTTCCAGAACAATACAGGTCCAACTATAAAATAGGTATATTATGTACAGTAAAATTAAATAAACTAAAATTATATTAAATCTAAAAATGGACCCTGCGGCATGGTACCAAAGATGCTGGCAGCAGCATTCCCGCTGGATCGCAAGACTGATGCGTTGAGCGAGGAAACTGCCAGCTCTTCGGTCTCCTGTGGTATCTCTGAGTCTCTTTGATAGATCTTTGAAGAGACTCAGAGCGCCAGGGCCCCACGGACCAAGGGTCTCGACGCCGAAAGGTACAAAATAATTTTTCTTTCACTACAACATTCTTGGAATATAATAAAAAAAGAAAGCCTTGAACAAAAGGTTTCACAGTTTCTTAAACTTCTCGTTATTGCATTGTTAAGCCGAGTTTAGACTTGCAAGAAAAATTGTGCAAGTTGCATTACATTGCGGCGCTCGATTGAGCACTGCAAACTCGTTGGTTTTACGGCCTCGCAATGTAATGCAACTTGCACGATTTTTCTTGCAAGTCTAAACTTGGCTTTAGTTATGTAACCCACAATTTAAAAAAACACTACCTGACAGTCAAATACATGTCTGAAACGTAAGCATAATATTACCTACTTACCTACCTACCGTCAATAATTCTGAACATTATCTTGTGATTTAGGTAATAAACAATAATATACCTACTTGATGTCTTCTTCCAGCCATATTCGGGCCACATGAATCATCATCATCATCAATATCTTCTTATTCAATGATCTTCTTATCATTCTTATGCAATGATCAATCCTCTTTTTCAGTCGTCAATGATCCAGATGATGCTTTTACTGTGCTCAATTCCTGCCTGAAGAAAAATTTAATCTATGACGTAAGCAAACGCTGTTTCGGCAACGGGCTGATTCTCGCGGATGGTAATAATAGACTTTAAGTTTACCTACTTTGTGCTTTTAAATGCTCGATTATCCTCGAATTTATAATTATCGATAATACGAGTCGATAGTCAAGTACATTGTGTGTAAAAAACCTCTGCTAATTCATAAAGGGCCAAATAAATTGAATACAAAAGGATTTGTGAAAAAATAGGCTTTATTACCAAAATATAAACATTTTTTATGAAATTATCACTAATAGTACATTACTGTAGAGGCCGTGAAGTAGGGGGTTGCCGGCCAAGCAGATATATAGCCTCGTGCCTACATCCTTCCTTTGGGAAGGACATAACAAATAATTATAATTGGACACTGATGGCCTTTGTAAAGTTCATATCATTCAATCTTTTTAGCAACCCCCTAATGGTTTTAAGAGACCTATCTAACGATGCCCCACACTACAAGATTGGATGAGAAAAAAAAATCACCCCCACATTACGTCTATGGGAGGTACTCTAAAAAAAATTATTTTTGAATTTTTGAATGTACTTTTTTGTCGGCATAGTTTACTCGTACTTATATTCGTGCAAAATTACAGCTTTCTAGCACTTATATTCCCTGAGCAAAGCCGCGGACGGACAGACAGACCGACAGGCATGGCGAAACTTTAAGGGTTCCGTTTTTGCCATTTTGGCTACGGAACTGGTCGCTCTGATGAGTGCGCGCGTGTCGCGCTGGCTGCTGGCGGGCGGCGGGCGGCTACGGGTGCTGCGTGGCGTAGGCCGTGTCGCAGAGCATGCGTTGAAACATAAGACGGTCGCATTGCCGGCCAGCGGCCTGCAAGGTTGTA